>NC_069505.1:11883561-12016061 GCF_027579735.1 Bombina bombina
CGTCGACCGTTAGAATTGCCTTATCTTCAATCTCATGTGCCTTAACTGCCTTATACTTATTCCAGAAAGATTCCATCAAGATGAACAATTTCCTTGTATTTCTCACGGGATTCCGTTGCGACATAAAACCAGATTGGTTCTCGTGGATTAGTTCACCCATGTACGGTTTCAGTCGGGAAGCTACAATAGCTGCAAGCAGCTTATAATCAGTGTTAAGGACAGAGATCGGTCTGTAGGAACTGGGCATTTCAGGGTCTTTACCCTTTTTTAAGATTAGCGAGATATTATCTGTAGTAAAAGAGGGAGAACACTTCGTATTATCTGAAAAATAAGAGTTGAATAACTTGGTCAATATAGGGGTCACCTGCGTTTGTAGAATTCTATAATATTCGATAGGGAGAGCATCCGGTCCGGCCGCTTTATTGGGTTTCGCATTCTTAATTGCCGTTATGATTTCCTCTTCGGTAATCTTAGCATTGATCACACCTCTAGCCTCCGAGGATAATCTAGGCACCTTGATCTTTTCCCAGAATGCCGCTTTCTTATCGGGATTGATAGAATCTTTTTTATATAGATCCTGAAAGAATTCAAAAAATACTCTTTCAATGTCGGAGTGTTTAGTGTATCTCAAGTCTCCATGTTTAATAGCAGAGATTGGATATATGGGGGACGCTTTAGCTAGTTTGGCCAAAAATTTCGCCGATCTACCTGTAAAGCCCCCATAAATTGCTTTCATTCTCAGTTCTTCCTGGACACTCTGCTGTTTAATGTGAGTGTCACGGAGTGTCTTTGCAGCAACATATGCTTCCCAGCGTTCTCTGGTATGGTTTATAATATAAGCTCTATATGTATTTTTAACCTGATTGGCGAGTTGTCTAGTCGCCAGACTCCAGTTCTTTTTCAAATATGAGGAATAAGATTTAATCTCCCCACGTAAAACGGCCTTGGAGGCCTCCCAGAACAGTTCGATTTTATCAATGTAATTATGATTATTTTTATAATAGTCTTCCCATTTCAAGCGTAGCTGGTTCTGAAATTTAATATTATTGGTCAAATATCTAGGGAAATATATATAGTTCTTACCCGACTGCCTACTGCCAATATCGCATTTCAGCGAGATCACAGCGTGGTCAGAGATAATGATATCTTCAATTTTAGTCGACCAGTTCCAACTAAGTAAGGATTCCGAGATTAAAAAGTAATCAATCCTAGAAAAGGACTGTTGAACTTGCGATAAACATGTATACTCTCGGGTATCCGGGTTCTGAACACGCCATATGTCAACCAGCCCCAAATGTGAGCACAATTTCTGAAATGTCCGCGATTTCCTATCTCTGTTTTTTTAACGCTTCCTTATTTGATCTATCCAAAATGGGATCCGCAGTCAGATTTAGATCTCCCCCAATAATTAAGTTCAACCCTATATATCTATGTAATTTAACTACCAGGGCTGACCAGAATTTATGATCTGTTTGGTTAGGTCCATATACGTTACAGAATATGTACTTAATATGTTTAATTTCCATTTCCAAAATTAAAAATCTGCCTTCAGGGTCGGATTCAGTGTTGATTATCTGGTATTCCAGTTTTCGATTCACTAAAATAGCTACCCCCCTCTTCCTAGATGTAAAAGGTGCCGCCACAACTTCACCCACCCATTTGGATTTAAGTTTAGGGATTTTGAGAAAGTTAAGATGTAGCTCCTGTAAAAAAACTATATCAGGGTTAAATGTACCCAAGTGTTTAATTATGGATTTCCTTTTAATTGGAGAGTTAATACCGCCTATATTCCACGAGAATAAATTAAGATTATGGGCCATTAAAACACTTTATCTTGCAGAGCCCTAAATATATACACCAATAAGCCAAATATATATAAACTCTTAAGAGAGTCAAAGATGTGGGGCGGGAAACGAGCCAAGCAACCTCCGGGGGTGGAGGGCGAGAGGGAAGAGGCGGAAAGGAGAGAGAGAGAAAAAAAAAAAAAAAACCACAAACACAAAACCACCCACCCACCTACCCCAGCAACCAAATCCACAAAACACCACGTCATCAAACAACATATTACATAATCTAAATTTGGATGGGGCTGATATACACAAACAATGAAAAAAAAAAAGCCATATACATCCTGTACACTATCAACTAAAAAACACATGCTCTAAGCCTACTATCCTAAAACATCTACCTGATGGAAATGCCTACATCTTCATGGTACACCTGTCTCCCTGCAAAAGGTCTCCGCCTCCATAACATTGTTTAGTGTATGAGTGGTACCGTCTTTCAATACAATTAACTTTGCTGGATAAACCAACTTAATGTTATAGTTTTCTCTCTGAAGTCTCCCATAAAAAAAAGACATATCTCTTCTCTTGGTTAAAGTTTCAGAAGAGAAGTCTTGAAACATTAGTAGCTTATGAGGGCCCAGAAAAAAAGGATTACATTTCCTGTAGTGTTTGAGATACAATGCTTTATCTTGGAAATTTACAAATTTAAAGATTACTGGCCTGGGTCTCAGGGTCTCACTATGCTCACGTCGCTGGCCTATCCTATGAACTCTTTCAATTTGAAAGGGAGAAGCAGGAACTGGAATTTGCAGGGCCTGTGGTAGGGTTATGGTGACAAAATTCATTAAATCCTGGAACTCAGGGGATTCAGGCAGACCGATCACCTTTAAGTTATTTCGCCTTGATCGGTCCTCAAGGTCCTCAATCTTAGCTTGCAGGGAGATAATGGTTTTACCCTGAGTCTCTATGATTGGATCAAGTACATTAAATCTGTCTTCCAGATCCGAGACCCTATTCTCAATTTCATCTAATCTTGCTGAAAATTGCCTAACTTCAGTAGTAAGGCTTGATATCTCATTTCTGATCTCTTGTTTAATCATGTCAAATTGGGGTGTCAACATTTTTGCTACTTCAGCTGCAAATTCTATCATATTATTGGGAAGAAGATTAGATACACTTTTTTCTTGAGGGGAGACAATGCTGGAGTCCAGGTTCCTGCTACTCCCCTTTTTTTCTTTTGACTTAGGAGGCATATTGGAGGGAGAGCTCCTTTGATGCATATACTTGTCCATGAACAGGACGTACCCCCTAGTTACCACCAGTGGGACAAATACTATCTATCTGCCTTTAGAAAAAAAAAAAAAAAACAACAAAACAAGAAAAAAAAACAGTGCAAGTTTTTCCAAAATTACCAGCGTTACTAAACAGTTTCCATGGCACTTACCTAAGTGCACGTCATTTAAATGTGAGAAATTAATCAGCTGTAGATACTTATATTATTCTAATAAAACTAACTCTCTATACTCTTTACTGTGCAAAAAGCAGAAAAAAAAAATTTAAAGTGCTAATTTCCTTATTATATTACTTTTATCCACAATAAATATAACAACTACTCCAAAGTGCTAAAGTTTAAAGTGCTTGTGTTTCTAGTGTTCAATTTGCTTTCTCTTAAAGGGGAGTGGAGAAAAGTGTAAAAGAAAAAAAAAAGGAAAGAAATACTTATACTATTCTATCAAGTAGAAAACTTGTTCGATAAATTCCCTATTCATTAATTCTTGCTACAGCATAATTTCTGACTGCAGCAATTTAATCAGAATGGGCTTTCAGTGAATGTAGCAGTTTATGTATTCACTAAAAAGTTTAAATCAACTTGGAAAAAGCCCCAATCAGGCGCTACAGCAGATCTTAAAGGAGATTCACCTCTAACCAGACCTATATTTACTTCCCTAAAAAATGAAAATACATTCAAGAAAACCCAGTGCTAAATTACCTTAAAGAATAACCAATAAAGTGAGGCAGTATCCCTAAACAGAGGGGGAAATAAGTTAATAAAAAGAGCAAAGAAACATAAAGACAGTAAAGAAAGACTTATTGATACAACAGTTAGAATGTAGCCAGCAGACAGCAAACTTATATCTTAATTCTGACACTCTAAAAATGTAACCACAATATTCAAATAATAAGGTGGGAGGAAAGAAAAAAAAAAGAGAAAAACATAAAGTGAGCATTTCTTCACAAAACTGCAACAGGGGTAGGATACATAAGTATATCTAAAACTCAGAGGCTGTGGAGTTCTTTTTGCCCCCAGTCTGCATGCCAAACAAACTATATGAAGGAAGTCTGTTAAGATACCCCAAGAAATTGTAGAACTGGCTCAGAATATCACATAGCACAGCCAGGACAGGAAAAAACAACAGTGTACTTTCCTTCAACCGGATTGGAATTAACAACACTGACAGTTCGGTAGTGCAAATACCCAGCTTCTGCGGGAGCTCTATGCTACGTGCATAGCCCCCTGTAGCTGACTATGGCCGCCCACGACTTACAGAGCACTCTGTTAGCCTCTTACGCCAGCAAGTTCTCCCCAGACATACCGGGGTACAGTACCTGATGTGGGATAGACACGAAACCCAGCGATGGTCCTGTGCTCCTTGCTTTGCACGCCAACAAACAAATTCTTCAAGCAGGAGACTGAGAGGTAATAATCCAAAGCTGAGATTACTCCGCAGCAAGAAAATCCGCCAGCCAGGCAGGAACAGTTGGTACTGGGATCAGGCCACCCTAAATGCCTTCCGTGTATTCATGAGCGGTCTTGAGGTAGAGACAAAGGGCAGTATATCACCCCGCTCTGGCATACATAGCAATACTTCGGGCAGCTCCGAAGTCTTCAGGGAACAGGAGAGGGTGCTGCTTGAAATGTTAGCCCATCCAGGCAGGCCAAAGATGTACAGCTTTTTCCCGTGCACCCAGCCGCACCTTCACCGCACACAGAGGAGAGAAATACAGCCCAACCAGGTAAGCTGTCCAACAATGCGACTTCCCAGTGTAGATCGTAACCACCTGGAACCGTATTGCCAGTATTCTGCCGTTAGAGGTTTCTCTTAGTTCCTTTTATTACTCAACCAGGTCAGCCAGGGAACCGTGTTAGTCCTCCATATACTCCATGCTAATGACCGCAAAGCCAGAGTGTAAAGGGATTCCCAGGTGTTTCTGGGGAGCTATTGCCCAAATTCGGAGAAAATGTCAGTAGCGCTCTGTTAGGGATCGATACAGCAGAGCTAAATTAGCCACAGGAAGCCAGCAGACTTTACGTAGGTGTCCATCGTCTGAGAACTGTTACACCTGTATGCTTTAACAGAAATAGTGTGCACCAGCTATCGTGCACCATTAAGCTGAGTAGGTGAACTTCCTATGCAGGATTGAAATCCAAGCTCCCAAGCCTGCAAACGGCCAAGGGAAAAAAGCATGAGCTGGTGACAGAATAGGCCTCTCATAGAGGCGCAGAGCTTTTCCAGATACACCTGCAGCTACCTGCAGTCACCTGCAAGCCCCGCCTCCAACAGGAAGTTCCCCTATCCGGTCTGTATTAAGCTGTCCCCTTTAAATATCATGGCACATGGTGCTTAAAGTAGTAGGGCCATTGCTATTCTGGTTAAGAGAACTTCTATCCTTAAAAGAGCATCTATCCTTTATATGGATTGAAGCCTTTAGTGACAAGTGCGGCATCTTTTTGGTGTAACACCTTGTCTGATTCCTTTTTGAAGGACTCCATGAGGAGATCCAGGACAGAAAGGCTGTTAGGCCAATATTTTTTTCTGTTGCTACTTTTCGTTCCTTTGTAACTAATGGAAAGTCTTCCCCTTTGTCTTCCAAGCAGGAGCAGTTCAAGTCCTCTTGGATACCCAGTCAGTCTTGGATCAGGGGTAATTAAAGAAAAACGCAGCTAACTATCATTGAGTTTTTCTCATGCCTGGATACGAGATGTCTTAGATCCCTAAGGGACCGTAGAAATAGTATTTCAAGGTTACAAACTGGTATCAACTCCTTCCTCCCAGGAGCAGGTTCCTCCTCTCAAGATTATCTGTAGCACCAGATAAGAAGAGAGGCATTCTTGAAATGTGTTCAGAATCTTCCTCCCTGGGAGGGATTGTTCCGGTTCCAGTTTAGGAACAGGGTTTTCTTTTCCATTCTGTTCATGGTTCCAAAAAAGATACTTTTCGTCCTAATTTAGACATGGAATGTCTACATAAGTTTCTCAGAGTACCGTCCTTCAAGATGGAGACTATTCGCTCCATTCTTCCTTAGTGCAATAGGTTCAGTTTAAAACGGCCTTAGACCTAAAGGATGCGTACCCTCAGGTCCCCCTTCCAAAGGGATCATATCAGATTTCTGAGTTTTGCTTTTCCGGTCAAACTTTTTTAGTTTGTGGGTCAACAGTGGCTTTACCACAGCTCCCAGAGTGTTCTCAAGGTTTTTCTGGGCCACGACTCGGGTTTCCGGGATTTGCAGTGGCGTCCCACCTTGACGTCCTATTGGTTCAGGTGTCATCTTTATATAGCAAAATCTCATGGAGGTTTTGGTTGTCTTTCTTTGTTCCACATATGGAAGTGGAGCTGGAAAAGAGCTCCCTTGTCCCAGTTACATGGGTATTCTGCTTAGGAATTCTACTTGATTCCCTATTGATGAAAATCTTTCAGACGGAGGTCAGAAAAGCCAAGATCCTTCCTCTTGCCTCCTTCTTCTGTCCACTGTCCTCAGTAGCTCAGTGTCCAATTCCGTTTGAGAGATCAGCAGTTGTGCATGCTCAGTCAGCTTTTCTAATAGCTTCTGCATGGCCTCGCAAGATCTGGTAGGCAGACCTAGTAGAGATGTTGTTTCTACCTCCATGGAAACTTCATCCAAATCTCAACTTGGAGATTGAACGCTTGATTTTAACTAAGCAGGGATTTTCTGAATCGCTCATTGAGACCATTGTTCAGGCTCGTAAGCCTGTTACGAGAAAGATTTATCATAAGATATGGCGTAAATATCTTTATTGGTGTTAGTCTAAAGGATATTCTTGGAGTAAGGTCAGAATCCAAAGAATCTTGGGCGCAATCCGATATACGGCGTAGTTTTCGGAGCAAGCGAGGGAACCCACGCCGCCCGTAACTTCACCTCGCACATCAGCCTATCCAATATACGGCGCCGTCAGATGCTTAAGTAGGACAAACTGGCGTTGTTCCGAAAAGTACGCAAATACACATTTTAGTCGTCGCAAGTACTAACGCCAGTATTTTCTCAATCTCAATAAAGTGTAGTTTTATGCAAATTTGTCTAAGACTCGTAAAAATGACCTGCGACTCCATCTAAAAATGTGCAACGTAATTACGCTATTCAAAAGTCATATATAAACCCATGCGCAGCCGCCATTTTCTTCAGTGTGTTTGGATGGTTCGTTGAGCTACAGCACACTACAGTGAGTTTAGGATTAGTAAGAGTAGTGAGAGAGGCGCAGCATAATAGTTAGTTAAGTCGGATTTTTGTTTGGGTAAGCTTGTACATTTACTTACCCTTATTTTTACATATTGCACACATATTGCATACATACATATACAAAATACACAACACTTTTTTTTTCTATCACCTCACACATTTTATTTCAATTTTACAGTGTGATAGGCTGAGTGTTTGGTTGTGATTGTGTGTGATTGAACTGTGAGTGTGTGTAATGTGAGGATGGTAGGGAGAGGTAGGGCGGAGGGGAGGAGGGGAGCGGAGTTGCAGGGAGAGGAGTATTGTAGCGGACAGGAGGAGCAGCGGGGTCCCCGTCAGGGAGTTAGTGGAGTGGGGAGAGTGAGAGTTAGAAGGGATGATGGGAGGGGAGATGCCCAGAGACCAGGCACACTTAGAAGAGAGACAGAGGGTGCACATGGGGACAGAAGGGGGGAAGAGGGAGAGGATAGGGAGGAACCCACACCAGGGACATCCCAGGGAGGAAGCCAGGTGGCCACAGAGGAGGAGTGCATGAGATGACCAAACTTCTCATTTGATGAGAATGTTGCGCTAGTCCAGGCCATCATGGACAAACACAGTGCCCTCTTTGGCCAGGAGAAGGGCAAAGGCGTTGCCCGAAGGCGCAAGGCAGCATGGTTGGCGGTAGAGGATGCTGTAAACAGTGTGACCCCGCAGAGGAGGACTGTCGAGGGACTTAAAAAAAGGTGGAACGATTGCAAGAGGTGGGTGAAAGAGAAGATGGGGCAGGAAGCCATGCACCAGAGGGGAACAAGCAGTGGCCCACCCCTGGAAACTGAATACAACACCTGGCAGAAGATGATACGCAGGTCCCTGAGTATCACAGCAGTCCGTGGACTTCCAGAGGCTCATGACTCAGGGGCTGCAACCACAGCACCTCATGCTGGTGAGTAACATCCCACACACCAGTATTATATGTATTTGAGATATAACATCCTTTAATGTCACACATTCATGTACACAATGAGGAGCATGGTATGTGGCCTACTAACAAAAACATCTACAATTATATTTGACATTAATGCTACTTAACACAATGCAATTCATGATATGAGGTGGAATAGTGCAATACTAACATGTCTCAGAGTAACACAGGCCACAAGCCACGTGTTGAGTTTTCAGTAAATGGACACTATAGCCATCACAATACTTTTAGCTCCGTAAGCAGGTTCTGTGCCTACATCAGGCTAAAGTAAATTGTGTGACCATAGTGTCACTTAAAGAACACATTTTCTCCATCACTGACATGTACACATAACTATTGTATGAAACACATACCTGTATACTGTGCAGATTAAAATCCCTCATATCGGCCACGATACAGGGTGGTTGCACGTCAGAGGAGCTCCGTGGACCAAGCAATTATTAATTTATATCTTCTTTTTATTTTACCTTATACCCGTTATACTTTCACTCCCCTATCCTCCATTTTCAATTGGGCTTTGATTTGGCTGGTCGATAGCCAGCACAGAGTACAGCTGAGTGCCCATCATAAGACTAACTACACCGCACAGCAGCAGTAACTAACTTCCGGCGCCATCTTGGTCCCGCTTTGGTGCCAAAACAACACTGTGGTTCTTTCCCCGACTGCATCCTAAGCTTGCATCTCGGAAGTGGCGATACAGTGGACCGCAAAAATCTAAGTCGACTTTGTGACCGGGAGCCTCTTGTAGCAGAGGCTTGGTGCGCTACGCAGCAGAGAGTTGTGCTTACCCTGACAGGTCCTCAGTGAAAGTGTCACTATAGAGCCTCCTATTCGGCCTTGTCATCGCCCCATTCTGTGTGACATAGAGGGAGCCTGATTTACATACACTCCTTGAGACCTTTCTCACCGCCGGATAGTGAGATCTGACAGTGGCAACATTACATTAGCTGTACAGACTAAGCACCTGAAGAGATTATGGTCAAGATTGCAGGGGGTAAGTGAAAACACCTCGTACACATCAGGGCCTCTTATGGTTGGAACACACTGGCTTATGTTGGGATTATAAATGTGCTTTAAATAAGGGACATTCAGGGACTAGTTCAACAACTTAAGGTCCTCAATTCATAAGGAACTACAGCGTATCCTCCCCACAGTGCATTTACCCCACAGCCTTATTAGGTCCCTTTTCATCTGACATTCGCAATCTGAGACCCAGTGCAGCTGCCTGCTCCCACTTAACCCTGACATATTGCTGTTACTTGCTTGGGCAGACTATTTAAGTGCCAGAAGACTAAAGTGACATAAACAGTTTAGCCACAGCACTTCATTTATCCATCAAGGCTCAAAAACAGAACCCCATTATATGTTCTGCTCAAGATGAGAATCATCTAGCCTGACATCCTCGCCCAGCTAACTGTGAACTTTGACTGTTCTCTCCCCCCCCCTTTCCCATCAGTCCTTTTTGCCTACATATCATACCCCTGGTTCATTTTTCCAAATCCGCCCAGAATTGAGCAAATCCCCTGGGGAGAGACAGCCTTATAATATCACATGTGAGTACTCAACAAACACCATAAATTTCCATTGAATACAGTAACACCTTTTTTACAGACGCTTTCACTTTCTGTTTAATGGAGTCCTAGACACACCATTTAGGGGAGAGCCGACCTACTCATCTTCACCTGTCATACGCTCTAGGAACTTTGCAACTTGTTCCTACAGGGGCACAGGTGAAATCTATACATCAGATTCTATTTAAAATGTCTAATGCTCAAAGGAAGAAACAGAAGCAGTCCGATGTTCGGAAAAGGACCCTCTCGGATCATTTTTCTAGTAAAGCTCTCTATGAGCAAGACATCTCAGACGATGACTCCAGGGAATCATTACCATCTACCAAAGGAAGCCATAGAGCCATTCCCCACTCTAGTGAAAGATCTACTAACACATATGCCTCTATTCTTGACTCCATAAAGGAGTTATCAGAAAAAATGAACTCTCACCATGCGTCCCTTAAACATGACTTAAAAATGTCAGTTTCGGAGTTGAAACGAGCTATCTCATCTTTGGGAGACAGAACGGAAACGTTGGAGAAGAAACAGGAAGATCTTCACCTTGATCATTCTAATCTACTAGCGTATACTCAAACACTGGCTGGAACAATTTCAGACCTAGAATCTAAAATGGCGGACATGGAGGACAGGTCGCGCCGTAATAACCTCAGGATACGAGGTATCCCAGAAGACATAGAAACACCTGCCCTCTCAAAATTCCTTATGGACTTGTTTAGTGAGCTCTTGGGCCCTGTACAAGCCCAGGGAGCTATCATGGATAGAGCACACTGAGCCCTACACCCGAGAAACTCACCTTCGGGCTCGCCTAGAGACGTGATAGTAAGGTTGCACTATTACACCTTTAAAAAAAGGATCCTCAGAGCCTCATTTCAAAACAAAAATCTGAAAGACCCTTTTCATACAATCCAGATCTTCCCAGATCTCTCAACACATACTCTATTCAAGAGACGCACCTTCCAACAGGTTACCCAATGCCTGCGACAGAATAATATCAAATACCATTGGGGGGTTCCCTGTCAAGCTACATTTCCAGGTGAAAGACCGCTCCTACTCTATATCCACTCCAGAACAGGGAGCGAAGCTCTTGCAATCCTTGCAATTACAGCATGCTTCAACTCAACCGAAAGATCCAGCAGAACCCACTGAGAGACTGAACATTTTTGCTCCTACTTGGCGGCCCCTTCCGCAAACCTTCAGTTACCAAACCAAAAGGAAAGCTGTTCCCCAACCAACAGAGGATACCTGATTCTGGATGCATAAGGGTACTATGACATACTGCGCTCATAGTCCTCTACATCAGTTCATACCACTTTTGCTTTTCTTGAACATAATTTGATGGTTCTTTATTGAGCGGGACAAATTAGTTTTCATGTTTGATCTCAGTTACCATGAAGGGACTCTAACCAGTTGGTAACGTATTGTTTAAAATTTGTTTCATAAGTTTACCTTTTATGGTCATTTAGTTCATACTCTAAATGTATGCGTTTACTGTTTTATGTTTAGTCTTGTTTTTCGTTCCACAGGTTACAGTTACATCCCACTAGGGTCCTTACATAGCTTACATAGTTTGTTATGCATAGACCTTCTTGTATGCATACATTGCCTCTACATCAATGCCTCCAATTAATTGTTTTTCTGGGTATACGGATAAGGCCTCTACTAATATTCACTCCTTAGCCTGTGACTTTGGCTGACGCCTTGCCTTGCCTGCATGCTCAGCTTGTAATTTACCCTCCACATACTCCACCCATTAGAGAGAGGCCCAGCTACAACCGAGGTACACAACTAATAGAGCCTATTAATGGGCCCATGACCTCCTAGATACTACCCTTCAGCTATATTTTGGTAGGATACACACTGCTTTAGATCCTCTTATTAAGGAATAATAGCTAGAGGAATTTTAGGTTAAGCCCGCTAAATAACCTATAGACCCCAAATCACACCCAACACACAGTACATATATGCTCTAAGAATACGTTCAGTACATAAGCCCCTCACACTTAGACGTGTAAACATTAACAAGGAATACTCAATAATTTTGTTTATATTAGCCCTATATTTTCCTGTCCATTTTCGGAAGTTTTTATTGTCTCACAAGTTTTTTTCCTACAGTGGTACGAATTAATACATATTGTTTTGCAAGTTTATTAATGTTTCATTTTAGGTATTTATATGCATCGCATATAACTCTTTTTGCAAGGGCACTTGAATATATGTAGTGACAGACTATTATATTTTACCTCCCACTATCTCTCTTACTATTTAGTTCACTCACATTCATTTACCCCAGGTGGAGACCTCTTTACCATTTTCCAGTCCCTTCGGCACTCCCCTATTTCTTACATATTTAGTAATCCTTACTTTCCCCTCCCTTGTACTCTCGAGACTCCTTCTTCCCCTATAGTGACTTTTATATCCATTCCTCTATTTTCTTATTTTTCAGCCTCTTACAACGCTTGGTCCACCATTAACACATAACATTTAGTGCACCCCCAGGAGCACTATTTTTAACATTTCAACTGCTACTACCCCCCCCCCACATCCCCCCGTACCTCCTACCACCTTCGAGCGGCTTTGTCCGCTGAACCCCCCCCTAATATTACCCTATATCTATCTCATTTAGTTAACCAAACGAAAGTACAAGTCTCGTAGGCTATACACCTCTCAATTTATTTCAGTAATGGCTTACGAGACATCCATCAATATGAGATAGTAATAACAATAAGATATAAAATGTAAAATGAGAACTGTAAAATCCATCTCATTGACTTTAGGTTTGCGATTATGTTGCTCTTAGATGTAACTAATTATAAGCTGTTAAATACCTGTTAGGTTTTACTTCTGTCATGACTTTATTTATTTACCCATTACTCAGCTCATCTACCCTGAAGCATGTTTGCTGACCTTGGTAACTCAATAATCGCTTTGATATTTGATTATCCCTGCGTGGACACATTAGATGGTATTGCTTATATGTATATGTCACTTTGGTTCTCACAATAAAAAGATTTAAAACAAAATCCCTCATATCACAAATCACATTGTGCACATGCATGTTATACAGTTTGACATGAGAATGAGTATTGTCCCTAGCATGTATCAATGTACATTGTATGCCCACATGGACATATATATGACTGTACTAATCCCTATCATCATTTGACTCCTCCACAGAACCTCCTGTCACCAGGCTGCAAACAGGCATGCCGCCACCTCCACCACCACCACCAGTCACAGGCATGCAGCCACCTCCACCACCAGTCTTCAGGCAGCAACATGGACAGTATGCTCCCAGGCATGAGCAGGGTTGGATTGCCTCCGTTGAGGACCCAGAAGTTATGCCACCACCATTGGCATACGACCCCTGGCAAGATACCTGGCCTGAGGAATATCCTTTTGGCTTTGAGGGGGAGCCAAGTCAGCTACGAAAGGTCCATGTCTTTACCCCCCCCAACACAATATCAGGCCAGTCATGGCTTTTCCACACAGGGGATGTCGCATGCAAACTGGACAGGCTGAGTGGTCACACACTAGTCGTCAATGGGACTACCAATCCAGCCTAAGAGCTCCACCATCCTCTTCTCTTGGGAGAGCTCCACCATCCGCTTCCCTTGGGAGAGCTCCACCATCCTCAGATGAGCATATAGCTGAAGTTGTCCCTGAAGCACCAGCAGCTGAAGTTGTCCCTGAAGCACCAGCAGCTGAAGTTGTCCATGAAGCACCAGCAGCTGAAGTTGTCCCTGAAGCACCAGCAGCTGAAGTTTTCCCTGAAGCACCAGCAGCTGAAGTTGTCCATGAAGCACCAGCAGATAGAGCTGAACCTGCACCTAGAATCACTGCTGCTCAAGAGCCTGTAGATCCACTGTATTCTCCCCTGGGCAAGGAATACATCTCACTCCAGAGGAGGCTTATAACAAGCTGCGAGAGCAGACAAAAAGGCCAACACAGGTTTCACAGGAGCCAACAGAGGTTACTCCAGCGTAGCATAGAGCTGCAGAGGGACATGGCAGCATCATTAACTGCAATTGTACAAAACCAGTCAAAGATGATGAGAGTTATTTCTGATATGCAGATGCAGATTGACAACAGATGGCGGGAGCAAAACCAACTCTTGGGTGTGTTGGTTGAGCACTTCACACACCAGCAGGACACTGCCTCCAGCCTATCATCTGTGGCCAGCACTCCAGCAGAATCATCTGAATCTTCCCAAACCAGGAGAACCAGGAAAGCCTCTCCAGTCACCTCAGCCCCCTCATCCAAGAAGCCTAAAAAAAATAAATATTCTTATAGTTCACCATAAATCTTGTCCTCTGTTATTTACCATATAATTGTCATCCACATCCATGTGAGGTGTGTTTTAGTACACTAATATTGTTTAAACATATAATAAGGCCTGTGTGGAAATGGACCAAAAAAGGTAATATTATCCTGTTTCTGACATATTCTTGTACTATAACTCACATCCACAATAGTTGTTTCTGAAGGGTACATATAGTAATATTCACTTGTAAGATGTAAATCAATGTATCTCACATCCAATATAAATTGACACATTGGTATATACAGGGAGTGCAGAATTATTAGGCAAATGAGTATTTTGACCACATCATCCTCTTTATGCATGTTGTCTTACTCCAAGCTGTATAGGCTTGAAAGCCTACTACCAATTAAGCATATTAGGTGATGTGCATCTCTGTAATGAGAAGGGGTGTGGTCTAATGACATCAACACCCTATATCAGGTGTGCATAATTATTAGGCAACTTCCTTTCCTTTGGCAAAATGGGTCAAAAGAAGGACTTGACAGGCTCAGAAAAGTCAAAAATAGTGAGATATCTTGCAGAGGGATGCAGCACTCTTAAAATTGCAAAGCTTCTGAAGCGTGATCATCGAACAATCAAGCGTTTCATTCAAAATAGTCAACAGGGTCGCAAGAAGCGTGTGGAAAAACCAAGGCGCAAAATAACTGCCCATGAACTGAGAAAAGTCAAGCGTGCAGCTGCCAAGATGCCACTTGCCACCAGTTTGGCCATATTTCAGAGCTGCAACATCACTGGAGTGCCCAAAAGCACAAGGTGTGCAATACTCAGAGACATGGCCAAGGTAAGAAAGGCTGAAAGACGACCACCACTGAACAAGACACACAAGCTGAAACGTCAAGACTGGGCCAAGAAATATCTCAAGACTGATTTTTCTAAGGTTTTATGGACTGATGAAATGAGAGTGAGTCTTGATGGGCCAGATGGATGGGCCCGTGGCTGGATTGGTAAAGGGCAGAGAGCTCCAGTCCGACTCAGACGCCAGCAAGGTGGAGGTGGAGTACTGGTTTGGGCTGGTATCATCAAAGATGAGCTTGTGGGGCCTTTTCGGGTTGAGGATGGAGTCAAGCTCAACTCCCAGTCCTACTGCCAGTTTCTGGAAGACACCTTCTGCAAGCAGTGGTACAGGAAGAAGTCTGCATCCTTCAAGAAAAACATGATTTTCATGCAGGACAATGCTCCATCACACGCGTCCAAGTACTCCACAGCGTGGCTGGCAAGAAAGGGTATAAAAGAAGAAAATCTAATGACATGGCCTCCTTGTTCACCTGATCTGAACCTCATTGAGAACCTGTGGTCCATCATCAAATGTGAGATTTACAAGGAGGGAAAACAGTACACCTCTCTGAACAGTGTCTGGGAGGCTGTGGTTGCTGCTGCACGCAATGTTGATGGTGAACAGATCAAAACACTGACAGAATCCATGAATGGCAGGCTTTTGAGTGTCCTTGCAAAGAAAGGTGGCTATATTGGTCACTGATTTGTTTTTGTTTTGTTTTTGAATGTCAGAAATGTATATTTGTGAATGTTGAGATGTTATATTGGTTTCACTGGTAAAAATAAATAATTGAAATGGGTATATATTTGTTTTTTGTTAAGTTGCCTAATAATTATGCACAGTAATAGTCACCTGCACACACAGATATCCCCCTAAAATAGCTAAAACTAAAAACAAACTAAAAACTACTTCCAAAACTATTCAGCTTTGATATTAATTAGTTTTTTGGGTTCATTGAGAACATGGTTGTTGTTCAATAATAAAATTAATCCTCAAAAATACAACTTGCCTAATAATTCTGCACTCCCTGTATAGTAGTGATGTTACTGATAGGGTGGGCATTATCAGGTGTTTTAAGTCTGCAGGTGAGAGGTTGTGGTGTCTGTGATTGTTTTGACACAATTGCAAAGAGGCAGCCTTCAAGAAGGTGTTAGAAATGATCATATGAGCCATCCTAGGTTTTGCTTTCAACTAAGAATACCAAGAGAACTAAGCAAGTGTTCTAATTAAATCTGAAAGTAGTTTGAAATAACATGCCCTATTTAAAAGAAGAAGGTTTTCTTTGGACTTGACTGTCCCTTTATATATTTTGGCATCAGTGCCAAGCTGTGTTAGCATTAGAATAAATTACACTCCAGTGGGTTCTAAAGAGATGAAGGTAATCCAATTGAAAGTAAATAAGCAAGTATATGTCCACAATGTGATAAAGTACCTACAAGCTCAATCCATTTGATTATGTTGTGGCTTTAAACTATTTCAAATACACAAATAAACCTTAAAAAAGCAATATCATAGTATACTGTCCCTTTAACCTTGAGATGCTGCTTAAATGTATGTGTTTGTTAAGGCTTCCAGGGAGTTACGTTGCTTTTTTAGTCAGTGCAAGGGTTCCTGTGTCTGCAATTTGTGGCGAGATGAGAATGGAGTAGATTTTCTGAATTCTGCTTGCGTAAGTCCTTACGCTGTATATTGGATACCAAACTGCGCGTGTTTTGTATGTCAGTCTAGGGGTAAAAAAAATATGGGCGAAGGCAGAAATATACGCGCGTAAGTTGTATGCTACGCCGTATATATGATTCCAAACCCGCGCAAAATTTAGCGTCGCCGGCTTTTGTGGGCAATGCTACATATCGGATCGGGCCCCTTGTCTTTTCTCCAGGAAGGCCTTAAGAAAGGGGTTATCTGTCAGTACCCTCAAGGGTCAGATTTCTACTCTATACAGTCTGCTGCACAAGCTTCTTCCTAAGGTTGTTTCAGACAAAAATATTAATCAGGGAATTGTTGTTCCTCCTGCTCATAAAGATCGTTTTCTACACAACTTAGACGTTGTGCATGCTCTTAAGTTCTATTTGCAGGCGACAAAGGACTTTCGTTAGTCTTCTGCTTTGGTTGTTTGTTTTTCTGGTAACCGTAAAGGTCAGAAAGCTACTGCCACTTCTCTCTCTTGGGTTGAGAAGTATTTTTTGTTTTGCATATGAGACTGCTGGACAGCAGCCTCCTGAGAGAATTACAGTTCATTCCACCAGGGCAGTGTCTTCCCCTAGGGCCTTCAAGAATAAGGCCTCTGTTGAACAGATCTGTAAGGTTGCGACTTGGTCTTCTTTGCGCACTTTTTCTAAAATCTATAGATGTGACATTTTTGCCTCGGCTGAGGCTTCCTTTGGGAGAAAGGTTCTTCTGTCTGATGAAACAGCCCATGCTGGGGCTGAGAAACGCGTTGCATTGTAACCTCTGCTTGTCAATGCTTTTAATGTTGTTTTTAATAAACTAACTTGTTTTATACAAGCTTTGGTTTACCACCTTCTTGAGCAGTTTCTATTACTGCTACTGGCCATTCATTCACACTGAGTGTGGCAGGATCCCCCTGCACTGACCAACCTAGGCCTGGAGAGGGTTAATTGGTACACCCCAAGTTACCAGCCTGCGTCTACCAGTACATAAGTGTACTTGGGCCAAATGTGAGTACCCATTTGGCTATTCTTATTTTGATTGTATGGCATTCTGATACACACATGAGGTGCCCCTCCTGTCTTCTATTTCCTTTATTGTTTCGGATTATTCTGTGAGGAGGAGAGCAGCCTTACCATTGTGCCTGATTGATAAAAGTTGGATCACTCCACCACATCACATTGGTTATATATATATGAGCCTAATAGGTTTTTTGAAAGCTAATTAGTGGAGAGTTTCACTGTTTATATATATATATATATATATATATATATATATATATATATATCCATCTATAGAGCGCCCCCTTATTGTTTTGTATGCATATATTCTTCTGTTTAAGTTACCTGTCTTGTCCCTCCCTTATCATCTGTGTCCTCTAGCTTGGGTATTAGTTCCTAACAGTAATTGATGATTCCGTGGACTCACTGTGTCATTAGAAAGAAAACAAAATGTATGCTTACCTGATAAATGTATTTCTTGACACGGTGAGTCCATGGCCCGCCCTGTTTCAGACAGTTTTCGTTATATAAACCTCAAGCACCTCTGCACCTTGTGTTATTTCCTTTCTCTCCTTTTCCTTCGGTTGAATGACTGGGGTTTGTGGGAAGGGAAGTGATACTTAACAGCTCTGCTGTGATGCTCTGTACCGCCTCCTGCTGGCCAGGAGTGATATTCCCAACAGTAATTGTTGATTCCGTGGACTCACTGTGTCAAGAAATAAATTTATCAGGTAAGTATAAATTTTGTTATTCCTTATCTAATGTTCTGCATATGCAGGATTTTTTATTTGGACGATATACTATTTCTTTCATGTACTTGGCAAGAGTCCATGAGCTAGTGACGTATGGGATATACATTCCTACCAGGAGGGGCAAAGTTTCCCAAACCTCAAAATGCCTATAAATACACCCCTCACCACACCCACAATTCAGTTTTACAAACTTTGCCTCCCGTGGAGGTGGTGAAGTAAGTTTGTGCTAGATTTCTACGTTGATATGCGCTTTGCAGCAGGCTGAAGCCCGGTTTTCCTCTCAGAGTGCAGTGAATGACAGAGGGATGTGAAGGGAGTATTGCCTATTGAATGCAATGGTCATCCTAATGGGGATCTATTTCATAGGTTCTCTGTTATCGGTCGTAGAGATTCATTTCCTACCTCCCTTTTCAGATCGACGATATATTTTTATATTCCATTACCTCTGCTGATTCTCATTTCAGTACTGGTTTGGCTATCTACTTTATGTAGATGAGTGTCTTAGGGTAAGTAAGTTTCCTTTATTTAAGACACTCTCAGCTATGGTTTGGCACTTTATATGTAAAGTTCTAAATATATGTTTTGTACTTATATTTGCCATGATTCAGGTTTATCAGTATATTTCCTTTTTGCAGTCTGTCAGTTTCATTTTGGGAAATGCATATAAAAAAAAAATTAAAAAAAATTCTTACCTGAAATTTTCAAATTGACTCTCTTTTTTAAATTGCCGGCTGTTAGGCTCGCGGGAGCGAAAAATGCTATAATTTATTGCGTCATTCTTGGTGTGAGACTCTTTTGGCGTGAGAATTACGTTTTTTTTTACGTAATTTCGTCATTTCCGGCGTCTTAGTTGGCGCCGAGAATTTTCACGTACTTGCGTCATCTATGACGCTTGTGTTTGTTGCAGACGTTCTTGGCGCCAAAAAATATTTTGTCAGTTGTGGGCGTCATACTTGGCGCCAGATTTCTGACATTATTTAAGTCTTTATTTCATTTTGCTTCTGGTTTCCAGAGGCTTATTTTTGCATTTTTTCCCATTCCTGAAACTGTCATATAAGGAAATTGATATTTTGCTTTATATGTTGTTTTTTCTCTTACATTTGCAAGATATCTCAAAACTGTTCCTGTATCAGAAAAACTGTTGGATTCCTGCTGACTGATATCAGGCCTTCCAAAGCTAAGTTAATTTATTTTAATGTTATGAATTTTTATCTTTAGCTATGGTTTGTAATAAGTTATCATGATAAACTTTTACATGCAGAAAATGTCCATCAGTATTTAATGCATTGTCTATTGCTATTCTTTTAACATCTAATGTACAAGATATACCTGGGAATTTTTAAGACTATTTTTCTGATTCTATTCTGAAGGCTTTGTCTGCCATCCCGCCTTCTAATAAAATGTAAAAGTCTTTTTTAAACTTCTCATTTAGTTGATGAATTTTCAAATGACCGACAATATACTGAATTATCCTTCTCTGATGATAATTTTTCTCATTCAGAATATCCTTCATCAGATATTGATACTAACAAATCTACTTTTTTACTTTTAAATAGAGTACATTCGTTCTTTGTTGAAAAAGTGTTGATTATATTGGATATTGAGGAGACTAGTCCTCTTGATTTACTTCAGAGGTTTTTTTTCCAGTTCCTAATACTAGGGAATGGAATAGGCCTGGGACTTCTTTTATTCCTTCTTTAAGGTTTTAAAATTGTATCCTTTGCCAGCAGTTAGTTTGGAGTTTTGGGAAAAGATCCCCAAGGTAATGGCGCTATCTCTACTCTTGCTAACGTACTACTATTCCTATGGAAAATAGTTTTTTTTTTTAAAGTTCCTTTAGATGGTAAACTTGTATCTTTTCTAAGGAAAATTAATTTATTTTCAGGTCCTTTTCTTAGGCCTGCAATTTCTTTGGCTGATGTTGCAGCTGTTTCATCTTTTTTGGTTGGAAACTTTAGCGCAACAAGTATCGGATTATGATTTGTTTAGCATTGTTAACTTGATTCAACATGCTAAAATTTTTATTTGTGATGACATTTTTTGATATTATTAAAATTGAGGTTAAATCTATGTATTTAGCTATTTTAGCTAGAAGAACTTTGTGACTAAAATCTTGGAATGCTGATTTGATTTCTAAAATCCAGATTTCTATTTTCTTTCCTTCCAAGGTAACAAATTATTTGGTTCACAGTTGGATTCAATACTTTCAACTGTTACTCTGGGGAAAGGAGTTTTTTTGCTTCAAGATTAAGTTCTAAGGATAAATCTTAAGCTTATATTAGTTTTTGTTATTAATAAGGAACAGAAACCTAATTATTCCCCAAGTAACATGTTTCTAATTGGAAGCTTTCTTCAAAATGGAATGAATTCAAGCCATTTAAGAGATCAAAGCCAGCCCCCAAATTCGCATAAAGGTGCGGCCCTTATTCCAGCTTAGCTGGTAGGAGGCAGGTTGAGATTTTTCTAAAAGTTGTTTGGTTCAATTCGGTCCAAACTTCTTAGATTGGGGTACAGAATAGGATTCAGAGTAAGACCGCCTGTGAGAAGTCTTTTTCTCTCTCACATATTCTAGCTATTCCAGTAAAGGCTCAGACTTTCCTGAAGTGTGTTTCAGACCTGGAGTTATCTGGGGTATTCATACCAGTTCTGTTTCAGGAACGGGGTCTGGGGTTTTGTTCAGAACTATTCATTGTCCCAAAGAAAGAAAATCTTTTGAATTGTCATATAAGAGTACCATCTTTCAGAATGGTGATTATAAGGTCTATTCTGCCTTTTGTTCAGCAAGGGCATTATTTGCCTACAATAGATTTACAGGATGCATATCTTCATATTCTGTTTTCATTCAGATTATTTTCATTTTCTGAGATTCTCTTTTTTAGACAAGCATTACCAATTTGTTGCTTTTCCTTTCTGGCGTAGCGACAGCTTTAGGAATCTTTTCAAAGGTTCTCTGTGTTTCCTTATTTGGACGATATCGTGGTACTTGCTCAGTCTTTTTGTTCTGCAGAATTTCATACGATTCAACTTCTGATGTTTTTTCAAAGACATGGTTGGAGGATCATTTTACCAAAAGTTCCTTGAATCTTCAGTCAAGGGTCACCTTTTTTAGGTTTCCAGATAGATTGTGTCCAGGGCCGGATTTACATCTCAGGTGGCTGTAGGCACAAAAACCTGAAGCGCCCCCCCCACGCCCCCAGAAAAAAAGTGGAAAAAATGAGGACTTTTTTTTATTATTATTTAGGACAACTAAAAATAAATATTAGATGTAAAATTACATTTTCCCTTTTATGGAGATACACAAATACACACACCAATTGCAATATTTGTTGTAATGGAAGCTACACCAAAAATCAATATTCACTTGACTCAAATGGCCATACAATTTCTATTATGTATAACAAAAACAAATCATGTTAAACTTTTAATGCAAAATATTCTAAAGAAAACCCTATTTAAAGGGACATAAAATGTGACAGTTTGCTGGGCATTTTATTATTGCACTAGTGCTTGCACAGAAGTGTGTTAGCCTCTTGCAAAAGAGTTAAACACATAGTAAATGTCAGTTCTGAGACAGCAATACACATCTGTGCAGACCCAGATGGGCTCATAGGACATGTTTATTGACAAGCCATTAGTGTATTGCTTTTCTGGAGATGACTTTGACTCTGTGCTTAACATTTTGTTGGAGTTAAACACAGTTTTGTGTAAACAATAGCAATATTAAAACTAGCAGCATGCAAGCTCATCAACAACCTGTTCAGCCAGTGGAAGAAAATATAAAATGTAGGTTTTTTTTCCACTACATGAAAAAAATCTTGTAAACTCTGATATTTTTGGTACAGATACACACAGATGTTACATTTATTTTGTTCTGAAATATAAATATCATATGATGTTGCTCTCAAAGGAAAACATGGAATGTTGTAGATTATATGTAATCCAGAGGTCAACAAATGTGTTTAAAATTAGAACTTAGAAATTCAATTTACCACAATACAAAAATACCACACTTACTTGATAAAAGAACAGATTAACAATTTTTAATGTGATGTGTGTGTATGTGTATATATATATATATATATATATATATATATATATATGTGTGTGTGTGTGTGATGTGTGTGTATGTGTATATATATATGTGTGTGTGTGTGTGTTTGTGTGTGATGTGTATATATATATATATATATATATATATATATATATACACATACATATGCATACATACAAACAAATATGCCATGTGAGTGGTTTACACACATACACATTTTACAGCCTTACAGTCTACAAACTTTGTTGTCAAAGTGCCCTAAAGGCTGTAAATCACAATTGGCAACTTATAATAAAGAGCAGAGCAGCTAGTCCCATATAACCTCCACACCTCCAAGGCCTTTATAGAACAAAAACATTAATCCTGAAGCAGAATTTAAACTCCTGGCTATAAAAAAGGAATACAGCACATAACAAGTGAATACACTGCAACCCTCTCTGGTAGCCAAGGGGTTAAAGTGCTCTGCTTGTTATGTTTTCATTCTAGGCAGCATTAGAAGCCTTGTACAGTCCTAACCTGTTCTGAAGCTTTCATTCCTCAACTAAAAGTGTCTGCTACACATCAGCATGGAGCTTGGCTGTGAGGCAACAGAAGTACATAAAATAAAAGTGAAACTAAACATGCCTGGCGAAAATGGGAGGGGTTTAGATTTAATCTTTGCCCCTCTCTCCTTCATGGCTCCCTCAACTGCTGTAACATATTCCCAATGAAACACTCGACATTGTAGGCACCTGGCAGCACAATTCTTACTAAAATAAATGTCCTAATTTTTTTTAATTACTGACAGACAGGCGCCCCTCACTGCAAGGCGCCTGTAGGCACATGCCTACTGTGCCTAATGGGAAATCCGGCCCTGATTGTGTCAATGTCTTTGTCTCTAACAGATAAGAGACAATTATATTGGGTTCAGCTTGTCGGAACCTTCAGTCTCTATTATTTCCTTCAATAGCTATATGAATGGAAGTTTTAGGTCTCATGAATGCAGCATTGGATTCGATTCCCTTTGCTCATTTTCATATGAAACCTCTCCAGTTTTTAATGCTGAATTAATGGTGCAGGGATTATTCTAGGATATCACATTTAATATCCTTGAATCCCAATATTCAACTATCTCTGACTTGGTGGTTAGATCACCATCGTATAGTTCTACGGGTCTCTTTGGTTCATCCAACCGGGACCATGATCACAACAGATGCGAGCCTTTTAGGTTGGGAAGCTGTCTGGGGATCTCTGACAGCACAAGGGGTTTGGAAATCTCAAGAGGCGAGATTACCAATCAATATTTTGGAACTCTGTGCGATTCTCAGAGTTCTTCAGTTTTGGCTTCTATTTGAAGAGAGAGACGTTTATTGGTTTTCAGACAATGTCACAACTGTGGCGTATGTCAATCATCATGGTGGGACTCACAGTCCTCAGGCTATGAAAAAAGTTTTTCAGATACTTGCTTGGGCAAAAACCAGCTCCTGTCTAATTTCTGCGGTCCATATCCCAGGTATAGACAATTGGGAAGCGGATTATCTCTGTCATCAAGCTTTACATCCGGGAGAATGGTCTCTTCACCCAGATGTGTTTTTTCAAATTGTTCAGATGTGGGGGCTTCCAGAAATAGTTCTGATGGCATCTCATCTAAACTTCCCAGGTACCTATCCAGGTCCAGGGATCCTCAGGCGGAAGCAGTGAATGCATTGACACTTCCTTGGAGTTATTAACCTGCCTATATTTTTACGCCTCTAGTTCTTCTTCCAAGAGTGATTTTCAAAATCATCATGAAGCAATCGTTTGTGCTGCTGGTGGATCCAGCATGGCCACTCAGGTTTTGGTATGTGGATCTTGTTCGGATGTCCAGTTGCCAACCTTGGCCACTTCCATTAAAACCAGACATTATATCTCAAGGTTCGTTTTTCCATCAGGATCTCAAATCATTCAATTTGATGGTATGGAAATTGAACGCTTAGTAATAGAGGTTTCTCTGACTCAGTGATTAATACTATGTTGCAGGCTTCTTAAATCTGTGTCTAGAAAGATTTATTATCGAGTTTGGAAGACTTACATTTCATGGTGCTCTTCTCATAAATTCTCTTGGCATTCTTTTAGAATTCCTAGAATTTTTCAATTTCTTCAGGATGGATTAGATAAGGGTTTGTCTGCAAGTTCTTTGAAAGGACAAATCTCTGCTCTTTCTGTTCTGTTCCACAGAAAAATTGCTAAACTTCCTGATAATCATTGTTTTGTACAGGCTTTGGTTCATACCAAGTCTGTCATTAAATCAATTTCTCCTCCTTGGAGTCTTAATTTGGTTTTGAAGGCTTTGCAGGCTCCTCCATTTGAGCCTATGCACTCTCTGGACATTAAATTACTTTCTTGGAAAGTGCTGTTCCTTTGACCATCTCTTCTGCTAGAAGAGTTCCTGATTTATCTGCTCTTTCTTGTGAGTCTCCTTTTCTGATTTTTCATTAGAATAAGGCGGTTTTTGCGGACTTCGTTTACATTTTTTCCTAAAGTTGTGAACTCCAACAACATTAGTAGAGAAATTGTTGTCCCTTCTTTGTGTCCTAATCCTAAGAATTCTCTGGAGAGATCCATACATTCTTTGGATGTGGTAAGAGCTTTGAAATATGTTGAAGCTACTAAAGATTTCAGGAAGACTTCTAGTCTATTTGTTATCTTTTCTGGTTCTAGGAAAGGTCAGAAGGCTTCTGCCATTTCTTTGGCATCTTGGTTAAAGCTTTTGATTCATCATGCTTCTTTGGAGTTGGGTAAATCCCTGCCTCAGAGGATTACGGCTCATTCTACTAGGTCAGTTTCCACTTCCTGTGTTTTTAAGAATGAAGCTTCTGTTGATCAGATTTGCAAAGCAGCAACTTGGTCTTCTTTGCTTACTTTTACTAAATTCTACCATTTTGATGTTTTCTCTTCTTCAGAAGCATTTTTTGGTAGAAATGTACTTCAGGCAGATGTTTCAGTTTGATTCTTCTACTTATATTTTCAGTTTTTTTCATTTTAAGATTAAAACTTTTGATTTGGGTTGTGGATTAATTTTTCAGCGGAATTGGCTGTCTTTATTTTTATCCCTCCCTCTCTAGTGACTCTTGTGTGGAGTTCCACATCTTTTGTATTTGCTATCCCATACCTCACTAGCTCATGGACTCTTGCCAAATACATCAAAGAAAACATAATTTATGTAAGAGTTTACCTGATAAATGTATTTTTTTCATATTGGCAAGAGTCCATGAGACCCACCCTTTTTATGGTGGTTATGATTTTTTTGTATAAAGCACAATTATTCCAATTCATTGTTGATGCTTTCGCTCCTTTCTTATCACCCCACTTCTTGGCTATTCGTTAAACTGATTTGTGGGTGTGGTGAGGGGTGTATTTATAGGCATTTTGAGGTTTGGGAAACTTTGCCCCTCCTGGTAGGAATGTATATCCCATACGTCACTAGCTCATGGACTCTTGCTAATATGAAAGAAATGAATTTATCAGGTAAGTTCTTACATAAATTATGTTTTATCCTATGTGAAATAGTGATTTTAGGGCACTAATTGTGTTATTTTCACACTTTTTGAGTTCATGTAGGTGGACACAATAATCAATCTCATGTTGAGGAGATTTGGGATTCTCTCTGACATCAGGTTATTTCTTGCCGATCCTTTTCTCTTATACAGGTTGCATCATGTATGGTCCTGGGTAATATGATCTAAGGACACTAATGTGTTTATTTTTGTGTTTTCCCTACCTTATGCATATGAGCATAATTATTTATTCTCATTGAGTTGATTTCTTCTGATGTCTGGGACATTTTGTTTTGTCCTTTGTGACATATATATCTATTTCTTAGTGGTCTTAGGCCACTATGTTTATTTTTATGTTTCCCTATCTTATGCATATGGGCACAATTATTTTATCTCTCTCATATTGAGATGGTTTCGGCTGATGTCTGGGACATTTTGTTTTGTCCTATGTAACATATTTATATTTCTTAGAGATCTTGGACACTAATATGTTTATTTTCTTATTCCCCTATGTTAGGTATAAGGACACTATTTTGTAATTTCTCTCATGTTGAGGTGATTTTTTTCTAATGACTATGACATTGTGTACAGTTAAAAGAATTCCAGCAGCACACCAAAAGTAAATAATTTTCCAACTTTTATTGTACCAGGAGGAAAAAATACATGACGTTTCGGGCTCAAATGCCCTTAATCATATGACCTTTTTTCAATATTCACCTTACAGGTGCAGCTAATTATATCTTAACATAACTTTATCAAAACCTATTATTTGAATTTAAACGTCACCTAGTGGTCAGCATGTAAAATTACATCTTAATACAAGTCTAACAGTGTTACATAACTGCATTGAACTGCAAAATACAGAAAATAACTTTCCAAAAATAATTACAAATCTAGAGGACAGGGATTCTTCTTCACAACGCTCATATTTAGAGAAGGGAATAGTAGAATCTAGAAAAAATCAGAAAAGAATCAGAGGAAAATGTTAAAATCTATCTCACAATTCATACCTTTTGGAAATATACAATCCAATTTATAAATCCACAGTGATTCTCTCTTTTTTAAGATCAATTCCCTGTCACCACCTCTCCGTGGGACAGGGACATGATCTATAATTTGAAATTTTAGTTGTGCAATTGAATGACCCTGGGTCAAAAAATTATTGGAGACTGGAGCATTTACATTCTTACATCTTATATTGGACTTATGTTGTATAACTCTCTCATTGTGTCTTGTCCTATGTATCAAATATATTTATTAGGGGCTTAGGAACCTTATATGCTCCTAAATAATCTATTTTATGTAAATGGGACTTTTGTTTTTTCTTAGTGTTCTTGGACACTAACACAATTCTTTCCATACCATTCAGGTATAGGTACTCAATACCTTAATCTTTCTCATGTGGTGGAGACTTCTTCTTATGCCTTGTGGCATTAGGTATGGTCCTTTTTCTTATAGACATAATCCTTTCATTGCTAAAACATTCTCCAGTGTTGTAGACATTGCAAACTGGTCTCTGAACCTGGAGCCCCAGGTTTAATTCCAGACCGGGCCCAACCAGGGGGTCACCAGCGATGTCTTCGCTGTGCAGTTTGCATTTACCTAGGATTTAGATATATTTAATTTTTGGAAGAATATCTCTCTTTGCCTGTTACATCATGTTTTATTAAGGATTTTGGGACATTAATATGCTCAATTTCATTCTATCTTATATTAATATAGGAACATACTGAGGAGGTTTCCTTTTACTGACTGTTCCATCATAGGTTATCTTTTGTTCGAACATATTCTTCATTTAGTTCAGGGTTATTTCGCTGACATGTAATTTTAAACATCCTGTCAGTTTTGATCTATCTACTATTTCGGTCTATGTGGCCTTCAACTTTATTGCGGAGGTGCTTCTCCGTAACAGGAGAAGATCCTGTGCTGGAAGGTATTTGGTCTCATGGATTACTGCATGGTCATTCTTCCTTTTGACCTTCCCATTTGAGATCTCTCCCCTATGCATGCTCTGTCCATGGACAGGCGTTTATTGGTTAATTGTTCCAGTCAACCGTGCATGATTTCTGAGACCATCTTGGGAGAGGTTCTGATTCTAGTCTCTTAGGCTGGGGATGTTTTTGGAGCTCCTTTAAGCTTCCTTCTGGGGGCAGAGTTCTTAGATTTTCCCTTTTTAAGACTTTCTTTTTTCCAGTGTAAAACAGTGTTAATTTTGACGGCAAATTTCGATTTACTCTTAGTTTTAGTCGTATTTTAGTCATCTGAATTGTTTTAGTTTTAGACTAGTTTTAGTCTAGTTTTAGTTGACTAAATCTCCAGTAGATTTGAGTTGACTAAAATCTAAGGGGTTTTGTGAAAGTGTAATGTATTATTTAAGCATTTCTCTAAGTGCAATTTTAAAATATAAAAAAACAAACTGTAATCTGTACTGGCTGTAGCACCATTGCACATATTACCCAATTAGGGTTGCCACCTTTTCCTAAAAAAAAAAATACTGGCCATGTGTGGGCGTGGCCACAAAAAGGCGAGCCAAAAAAGAGGCAGATTCTCTCAATGAAACATGCCCCTACTCCTATCACAATAAACACTGCATTAAATTCCTTATTCAGCTATGCTAATGATCATTTAATTAATAATAAGTTTCAAGCATCATTCATGCTTGGATCTGTGCAGACTGCAGTGCACTGCTGATGTCTATTAAACGTACACCGTTACCTGCTGCTGCTGCTGCTGCTGCTGACTGATTTTGTTGTAGATATAATTATATAGTTAGAGAGGAAACCAAAAATATCTAATTTGATTGTGAACTTCTGCTCATTCTCAAATCCTAATATTAAATCATTCATTACTGGACTTAACTTGTAAATAGTTTGTCATTAAATTAGATATTTTTGCTTTTACTATATAATTATCTACAACAAAATCAGTTCTTTCAACTGAATTACACGTGAGATTGGTAAACTTGAACTTCTGCATATTTAACCCACCCACACGCACCCAGTCATTAACATGCTTGTGATGATGATCATTTTAGTTAAATATGATACAGAACTAGGCTGAGAGGCTCCTTACCAGCTCAAGTCTTCTTGTTGTATGATGATCAGAAGCAGCGCACCCTCGAGACGGTCAGCGTCAGGTCAGCCATGCCCACATAGTCAGGTCAGTCAGGCAACACGTCACACACGCTCCCAGCCTCCCCAGAGGCAGGCACAGCGCAAATATGGATTGGATGATGATCATGGCTTAAAGGGACACTGAACCCAAATTTCTTCTTTTGTAATTCAGAAAGAGCATGCAATTTTAAGCAACTTTCTAATTTGCTCCTATTATCAATTTTTCTTCATTCTCTTGCTATCTTTATTTGAAAAAGAAGGCATCTAAGCTTTTTTTGGTTTCAGTACTCTGGACAGCACTTTTTTATTGGTGGATGAATTTATCCACCAATCAGCAAGGACAACCCAGGTTTTTCACCAAAAATGGGCCGGCATCTAAACTTACATTTGTGCATTTCAAATAAAGATACCAAGAGAATGAAGAAAATTTGCTAATAGGAGTAAATTAGAAAGTTGCTTAAAATTTCATACTCTATCTGAATCACAAAGGAAAAAATTTGGGTACAGTGTCCCTTTAAGGTAATAGGATTAAGGATATCGCCACCCGTTAAGAAAGTGTGTAAACAACACTTACACTACAGACCCAGACACACAGCCTCAGGGCAGGGGGCGGCACTGTTGGCAGGATGATTGACTCCGAATCCAACATGAATTGTGTGATAAAAAATGACGTCACTGGCGCTAGCGAAATGGAAATTTAAAACAAAGGCGCTAGCAAAGAGGAAATTTAAAATAAAATGGCTTTTGCATTGCCAGTATTATACCAATTCCGGCACCGGCTGCAAATCTCTAATTACCGGCTGTGCCGGTAAAATACCGGCTGGGTGGCAACCCTATACCCAATATAAAAACTTTAACAGTTCTCTCTCAATAACTAAAACAAGTATCAAGTAACTTAACACAAAAAAAGTTTCTGCAGCTAGCACAGACACAGCATAACTGAAAACCCATACGCTTTTTATTTATGGTATTAAGGTTTGAACATGCAATACATATTTAACTGTTGTGGTAAATAACGTGTCTTTATCTTAAAATTAAATAAAACCAAGTTTTGTAAATAAACAAGAAGATAGCCTTGCTTTTTTTTTACAAAAGAGCATTAATTAGATATAGATTAATTACATTAATTATAACACCTTGTATAAAGTGTTGACTAAAATGCCGTTTTAGTTGTATTTTAGTCATCAGAATTTCTTTAGTTTTATTGTCATTTTAGTCTAGTTTTAGTCAACGAAATTAACACTGGTGTAAAAGGCTGGGAAGTGGTCTATCTGAACAGATAGGTGGGTTTTTTTTCATGGGGTGGGAGCCCTTCTTCCTGAGGTGGGCTCCGATCTAACACTCAGGTCGGGGTTCTGGAGACTGACCTCATGACTTCTCTCTTCTATAACAGGGTTATTGCTCGCATTCAGCTGGAGTGGACCTTGGTGGTTGTCAGGGTACAGGTCAATGACATATATGTATATATATACTAATATATGTAAATGAAAATAATATGAAAAGGATGTGTGTATATATGAGGCCGTCTATTTTATCAGATGTGCTGTAGAATAGCACTTCTGATGTAAAGGATTGAATTAAAACCCATAATCAGTCCTCCCCCACTTTTTCAATTACACAGGGTGGGTTTTAGAGTAGGGGTATGTGGGTGGTGGGTTGTAATGGGAGGGGGTTGTTCTTTTTTTCACAGGTAAAACAGCTGATTACTTTGGGGCAATGCCCCACAAAAGGCCCTTTTAAGGGCTGGTAATAGAGCTGATTACTTTTTGTAATTTAGTTTAGGGTAGGGACATTTTTTTATTTTGGGGGGCTTTGTTATTTTATTAGGGGGCTTAGATTAGGTGTAATTAGCTTAAAATTCTTGTGATCTTTTTTTATTTTTTGTAATTTAGTGGGGTTTTTTTTGTAATTTAGCTTAGTGTATTTAATTATATTTTAGTTTAGATAATTGTAGTTTATTTAATTTATTTATTGATAGTGTAGGTGTATTTGTAACTTAGGTTAGGATTTATTTTACAGGTAAATTGGTAATTATTTTAACTAGGTAGCTATTAAATAGTTATTAACTATTTAATAGCTATTGTACCTAGTTAAAATAAATATCGTTACCTGTAAAATAAATATAAACCCTAAAATAGCTACAATGTAATTATTAATTATATTGTAGCTATCTTAAAGTTTATTTTATAGGTATTTAGTTTTAAATAGGAATATTTTAGTTAATAAGATTAATATTATTTAGATTTACTGCAATAATAATTAAGTTAGGGGTGTTAGGGTTAGATAGGGTTAATATAGTTAATATATATAATATAATAACTATATTAATTATTAACTATATTAATAATATATATAATATAATAACTATATTAACTATATTAACCCTAATATAATTAGGGTTAATATAGTTAATATAGGTGGTGGAGGTGTAGGGGGATTAGATTAGGGGTTAATATATTTAATATAGGTGGCGGCGGTGTGGGGGATTAGATTACAGTTAAAAGAGCTGATTACTTTGGGACAATGCCCCGCAAAAGGCCCTTTTAAGGGCTGGTAATAGAGCTGGTTACTTTGGGGCAATGCCCCGCAAAAGACCCTTTTAAGGGCTGGTAATAGAGCTGGTTACTTTGGGGCAATTTTTAGGGCTATTTGTAATTTAGTTTAGGGTAGGGACATTTTAGTATTTTAGGGGGTAATACATTTTTTATAGGTGGCGGCGGTGTAGGGGGATTAGATTAGGGGTTAATCATTTTAATATAGGTGGCAGCGGGGTAGGGCAATTAGATTAGGGGGTAATATAGTTAATATAGGTGGCGGCGGGGTAGGGGTATTAGATTAGGGGGTAATGTAGTTAAAATAGGTGGTGGCGGCGGTGTAGGGGGCTCACATTAGGGGGTATTATAGTTAAAATAGGTGGCGGCGGTGTAGAGGGCTCACATTAGGGGGTAATATAGTTAAAATAGGTGGCAGCGGTGTAGGGGGCTCACATTAGGGGGTAATATAGTTAAAATAGGTGGCAGCAGTGTAGGGGGATTAGATTAGGGGGTAATGTAGTTAAAATAGGTGGCGGCGGGGTAGGGGACTCCCATTAGGGGGTAATATAGTTAAAATAGGTGGTGGCGGTGTAGGGGGATCATATTAGGGGGTAATATAGTTAATGTAGCTGGTGGCGGGGTCCGGGAGCGGCGGTTTAGGGGTTAATATGTTTATTGTTAGGAGTGAGAGGGGGGATTGCGGATAGAGGGGTATAAGTGTCGGGATGATGTTTGGGAGGCGTGTTAGACAGTTACGGGATATTTTATAATTTAGTCAGTTTTTGTAGGCGTGGCAGTTTCTAAAGTGCTGTAAGTCACTGGCAACTCCAGAAATTTGTACTTACGCAGATTTCTGGACATCGCTAGTTTGTCTGACTTACGGCACTTTAGCAAATGCTGGCGCCGTATATGAGATAGCTTGATGTGCGAGCTGAAACTACGGGCAGCACAGGTTTCCACGCTTGCGCCGAAACCTGCGCCGTATATCGGATCGCGCCCTTGGTAGGTAACTATTTTAGTCTGTCTAAAACGTCTAATAACCTCTGTATTGTTTTTATTTTTCAGACATATAATTTCAGATCTGCATAGAAATGAATGTGTATATATATATATATATATATATATATATATATATATATATATATATTGAAAGCATAAAATGTCTTAGCATCTGTATTATTTTAAGAATATTTATGGAACTAAAAAGAAATGCTTAATAACACTTATTTTATTTCAGATGGACCATAGAGGAATTCATGCATGCAGAACTTGTTGGAGATGTAGAACAGGCTGTATTTGTGTAAATGCATGTATAACAGATGTATAAATACCATTAATTTAAGAATAATTAGCAGTATTAATTTGTTTTAATATAGTATAATGCTAAAGACACATGATGTTTCATATTAAAATAACCAGAATAAATATTGTGACCTAGCCCAATGCATAATGAACATAGAACTTATTGATGTAAGGAAATTATGGCATTTATTACACATTTTAAAGAAATATTGTCTTTCAATGTTGGATAGTAAATGTATTGCTGTGTTTGTTTGTCATGCTGCCCCCCGGTGTTATGATGCGAGAACTACAGCCAGAAGGCTTTTTAGGCTGTTAAAAATAAGATATTGCAGATATCCAATCAGAAGGGACAAGGCTTCCGTTTGGGCGTTTCCAATCCTCACCAATGATGGGAACTTATATAAGTTAATGCAAGAGAGGGAAACAGGACACAGATTGTGCTGAGCTAACATAACTGGTGTGTTGGGCGTGAAAAGTACCATTTTACTTTGGCAAAGCTGATCTACCCTTTTCTCATTGATTGCAAAATATACTTATTGGCATTTCTGAGGTGAGATTAAAACCTGCTGAGAGATATTGGATATTGTTTGGTGTTCATCCTTGTAAGTATTAAAAGATTGTGGTAGATTGAAGAGAGCAAATTGTGTTTTTAAACTGTATTTCATAGCTTTGAATAGCTCTTAGCTTGCCTCTTTGTATGCAAACATTTAAAGTAAACATTCATTATTACTGTATGTAGCAGATTTAAAGAAATAGTTTGTATTTCAAGTTAGTATTTCAAAGCCTGTGTATTGTTAAACATATATTATTGATGCTAAGTAAATTATCTGTGAAAATTTTGATATTTTAAAGTAGAATTGTGTTAGAGTAAAGCGTGGGTAAATAGCTGAGTATTTTACTTAGAATCCCATTGTGTTAATTGAATGAAAGGCTATTTGTAAATAAGGCTGGTTTTAAAGGTAAATTCTTATGAGCTTTGTAAGAAGTATAGCATATCTAAATATTTTTAAACGTGTATAATATTGTTTCATATTCTGGTATTACAAATATATTCCAATATGCTCATAGATATTAACTAATAAAAAGAATTCAAATATTTATATTAATTTTATGGTTTCTAGTAGATGCATATTGATTTAGGGTTTATTTTAAAGGATAATTATTAAAATATATTGTGTTATAACCCTGCCATAGACTGATATATTATTTGGAGAGCACTACTGAAGATTCTTATAAATATACTGACATATTGTATGGAGGCACTTGCATGAGATTTATTAATATTTATAATATTGATATCATATATTTGTAGTAAATAGAAATTATTATAAAAGAAAAAATTCATATTTCGAAATTAATATTTTGAAAATAAAAAAGTTTTTTTTTGAAGATTGAAATATTGATGTTCATGTTTCGAGATTGATATTGATATTTTGAAATATTGTTAAAAATTAATTTTTGGAAAATTAATAAAAATATTGATTTTCATATTTCAAAATTAATCAAAAATATTGATTTTTAATATTTCAAAATTAATCAAAAATATACATTTTTCATATTTCAAAATTCATAAAAATATAAATTTTTCATATTTCAAAATTCATAAAAATATTCATTTTTCATATTTCAAAATTCATAAAAATATTAATTTTTTCATATTTCAAAATTAATATTAAAATTTTTTGAAAATATAATTTTTTTCTTCTCTCTTTTTATTGGTAAAAATTGTATTAGCGTTTTAATTTAACTAAATACTGTCAGGTTAGGAAAAGTCCAGAAGAAGACCCAAATGCTAGGGCGAACTTAAACAACACCCTTGCACTTTGAGTTTAATCCAGGACGTGACCCCACGACAACCTCTAAAAAATGTACTCACGATATGGAGCAGAGTTAGCCTGAGTCCAAAGTAATTCAGGATATCAGCCAAATAGACTTCTGAGTAAGGAACTGGTTTCAGGAAATGTCTTCCACAGAATCAGGAGAGCAGGGATAGTCCACTTATACTCAGACAGAGGAAGGGTAAAACAAGAAACAGTTAATAATGCAGGAGTAGGTAACTTGTTATCAGGCAGTTTGAGTGTTAACACTGTGTAGTCAGTCCTTGCAGAGTTTGGCAACAGGTTATCAGGCAGTTTGAAGGTTAATACTGAATAGTCAGTACTTGCAGAATTAGAAAACAGGAAATCAGGTAGTTTGAGGGTTAACACTGTGTAGTCAGTCCTTGTAGAGTTTGGCAACTGGTTATCAGGCAGTTTGAGGGTTAATACTGAATAGTCAGTACTTGCAGAGATTGGCAACAGGTTAACATGCAGTTTGAGAGTTTCACAGAATACACAGTACTTGCAGTGTTTAGCAACAGGATATATAGCAGTTTGAAGGTTTACACTGAATAAACAGTATTTGCAGAGGTTGGCAACAGGTAAACATGCAGTTTGAGAGTTTCACAGAATAAACAGTACTTGTAGTGTTTGACAACAGGATATCAAGCAGTTAGAGAGTTTCCACAGCGAAGTCCTCACAGGAGCCACAAAGAGAAACAAACAAACGGGCACTGAAGAAACAGGAAGCCCGGAATAAAAAGCCTGGTAGTGACATCATCAGGAAGGGGCGGCTCAGACTACCTGCCAATCAAGCACACAGAGAGGACAGCTGGAGCTTCCCAGCGGCCGAGCGTGACAAATACTAAGCCAATATAATAATGTCTATCACTAGGAGTGACTCAATTAATTCTGTACATAGCGTTGAAAACGGTCCCATCACAATACCCATTACTAGAGGTCAGGTCCTTAAAAAAGACATTATAAGTCACATTAAAAAGAAGTTTAATATTGCGGGTGAATTAAATGATTTTATGGAGATGCTTGAAATTAGGGCTAAAAATATTACCGTTAATAATAATATGTGGAATGAAAACAATGAATTTTTCCAAGAATTATTAATGATTAATCAATGCAAAAAAAAAGCGAGACAAACTAATACTAAAATCTTGGCCCCTTGTGATATGCATTATTGAGGAAATGTCGCTTTGTGTCATAGACAAACAATTGCAAATACAGGAGCTAGAAAGTAGTATTCGTTCCTCACGCAGATGCGAAGAGGATTTAAAAATAGCCAAAAATAAAATGGATGAATTTGCCCAAAACCTAACCGCCTTAGATAAGCATAACATAGACTTACTAGCACAGATACAAGAATTAAATAAACAGCTTGCGCAAAGCCAGAGAGAATTAAGTGATTTAAAAAGGTCATATCGCCATAATGAAAACCCCTATGTTAACAGTGAGAATAATGCAGATAATGCTAACTCCCTTAGAGAACGCGTCAGGGACGAAGTGCAGAAATATATGGAAGAGTATAGACAAATGACCCCTATTGGGTCAGAAATAGATTTCCCAAATAGACAATCACCTCATGATGTAAATCCAGAGAACTGCTGTAACTCAGCTGGTGCGGATGAGGGAAACTCTAATAAAGAATCCCAAAATAAGTCTAATAAGGTATATGATTCCCATAAAATAGTTACTTTCATAAAGGGTGCCGTACCTGTATTCTCCAACAAGGGAACAAACTCTGTAATTGATCACTTAGAGGCCTTTGAAAATGCTTTAGCTATAATGAATGTTACAAGTGAGAAATTAAAAATTGAATTTCTGCCCTGGGTATTTGACGGTAAACATCACAAATTCTTTACTTCACTAAAGGATATGAATATTCATTCCTGGTGTGAAATAAAACGACAATGCAGAAAAGAATTCGGGCAACATCGCACTAAAACTGCAGCGAAAATAGCGGTATATGGTTTAAAATGTGGTGCGAATCAAAGTCCCATCGAGTTCCTTTCTGAATTGAAAAATGCATACAGTATGGCTGAAGATAACCCCAGATTTGATTGCTCAGAATTTGTAAATTTATTTTTTGAAGCACTGCCTACACCCATCAAAATTAACTTAGCTAGAGATTTTGATGAGGACTGCTCATTGGAATGGCTGATCAAAGAGAGGACAAAATTATACTCTATTCAGCAGTCCAGTGAGCAGGGGGTTAAAAAGGAATCAAACCCCAAAATTATGGCAGAAACTAGGGTTTCACCTGGGCCCCTCAATTTGGAGTCTAAAAAGAAAACCTACGCGGAGGTGGCCAGTCAAAACAGGCCATCTCCGTCTGCAGAAATAATGGTGAAGCAGGAGGAGTCTCAATCTCATACACCGTCATTGATGGCGCTAGCCGCCACACAGCAGAAGGTTGCCCCAGCACTGTTAAGCCAGAATCCGGTTACCTTTTCGCCTTTCATCTGGCGTGGAATGAGGAAAGCTCCATACTCAGTAGAAGTTGTAGGTCTGCGGTTGCCAGATACTAGATCACTTGCGTCTATCAGCAGCCTTACTGGAGTCGTTCCAATCTCAGGAGATCTTGGTCAGCGCACCAACGATTCTTTGAATCCTAATATGCTCAGACCTTGCACAAACCCTGCATGGCTCCTCTGGACAGCGACTGTCACTCCGTCAGCAGTAAAACCCTACACAGAGACGCTCCACATGCACAGATGGGCCATCGCGATATCCCTCTGGAGTCCATTTCTTCCGGACCACGAAGGGCACATTTTGGCTGGCAAAGCTCTATTCCCTATAGACTGGTCGCTTGGACTATTTGAGAAGGCAAACTATTGCAACTCTTATGTGGTATGTGGCATAGGCTGAAGAGGGGAAACTACACTTCTCTCGTACATGCTACCTGAGAAAGTGGATAAACTTTACGTATCTTTGATTGACTTTTTGGTTACTTCCCTGCCCCATAAATAGACATATATTAATGATGCGTGATCAAAATGTCTGATGCGTTGTCTACCATGCCCCAGTTGTTGAATTTCTGTTAATATACGCTTAACCTCCATTTAACTTTAGAGTACTAAGTGATTGTAGAGAGATTAGTATAAGTGGGCCCAGGTTACAGCTGTGAATATTACCGACCACATTAATCTCTTGTTCAAACCTAACGTACTTGTTCTGGTAGGTGTTTAGGGCTTCTCCTGTATTAAATCAGTTTCCAGTTGCACTTCCTAGTGCCCGAGAAGTGTGAGGGAATTGTAACTAACTATTTGAACTGTACCCTGACTTTCTTGATTTACCTGTTCTTGTCGACAGTACATTATTTCCCAAAGATATATTGCTTCTCAGCAGGATGCACAAACTGTGCCTCCTTTTCAGCCATTAGCACAGATTTAGTAACCTTCTGTGTTAATTAGACACAACAGGTCACATCTGAAGGTTTAAGCTATAATATTAAGTGCAAACCCTGAGCATTCAATTCTGTTTTTTTACATTTATTTTCACTTTAAGATAAGTACAAAATATTTAATATGTTTGCTAGGCAAGTTATACTGTCTTGACTTATATCTAATAATCTTCTCCCACCCTAAACATTTGTATTGACTTATTCTTTAACTCTTAACTGTCAGCACACAATGGTCTTTTACTAGGCTAGTTCTGTGGTTAGATCTAGTAACACTCCTCACTATATCCTTCTGTTGATTTATATAGACGCCTAATTAAAGGCTTACTATGGTTTAGAAGTGTATGTTATTTATTGTTACTGTCCCTCATATTGACAGTTTAGAAGACATAAAGAGCCTGATTATTTGGTTAATGCTCCTGCTTCTCTCCATTCAGCACATTGTGTAGGAATCATTAAGCTATTAGCAAGTTCTCCAGTGTTTGTATGTTACTTAATGACCATGTTAACAATTAGTATGTGACATTAACACTCTCCTTCGTGACTGACACTGCTTCTATCAGCAAATCTCCTACTATAGATGTCCAATGTCTGAGTTAAATTGCTAGTTCCCTAAGTACTACCACTATGTCAGTTGAGTTGGTTAATCAACTCAAATATATATATTCAAACACTTGTTGCTCGTTTAGCTGGATATGTAGTTTGGGGTGCTGGACAGTTGGTAATATTTACTATCATACTTAGCTTTTCATAGGAGCATTTCATATAGATGAACTGAGGAGTTACATACGCTAACTATCCCTAAGCCTAGTTGTGGCAATTAGCTGCGAGGTTATAGATGGTGGTGTTGTTATTATAGATACATTATAGTATGTCTTGCTTGTTAGAAAATATATCTACGATAGACATTACCTACACAGCTCTCTTTCTGTTACAACTGAGCCCCTCTCCTCCCTTTCCCGCCGGTACTGGTTGTCTGAGGGTCATATCCCTTCCCCTTTTTCCCACATCGTCTATAGTTGACATTTCCCCAGGAGAGGAGCTCACTTAGAGGTCCCTTATATCCCATACACACTAATATCCCCCCCTTCTACATAACCTTCTTAAGAGCTACCTTTAATTCTCTTATTGATAGTCCCTTAACTAAACATATAGACTATGATACCTTAAGCAGCTTTTGCCTATAAACTTGATATAATAATTGACTCCGTCCTCCACCCCCCCCCTCCATCCCCCCCTACTCTAATTTGAGCGGCTCTTGCCCGCTGCATCCCCCTACCCCATAAAACTATAGAGCTACCTCCTCCCTAGCCCTATCCTTAGTTGAATAGATATGTTAATCTTTTCCTTACATAGCTGGGAGAGGATCATTACCGACTATTTTACATTAATGATTCTCTATAATAAAACCAAAGTCTTTCTACGAGACAGCCCACATGGTATAGTGACGTTTGAGATAAGTGAATATATTGTGTTACTAACTATACTATGTAAACATGGATATGTAAATGGTTTGGGGCTCACCCCATATTTTGTATCTTTTTATGACTTCAATAAAAATTATTTAAAAAAACAAAAACAAAAAACAGGCCATCTCCACAGAGGTTTAACTCTGCCCCTTCCCCTACACAGGCTGAGGCGCAGAGAGACTATAACCAAAGTGGGGGACATAATCAGGTGAATAATTACTCACAAAGAGAGTACTCACCAAATAATTGGTATCCACGCAAAGGTAGATACAATAGATGGCGAAGATATTCTCAGGGTAACCAGACACCCCAAGTATATAATGCTCCCCAAAGTACTAATACTGAACAAGCTGAACCCCAGGGGCAACCACGCCAAAATAGAAATAGCGGCCCTGATTCTGAGGGAACCCAATGGTCCAGGAATCATTATTATGGGGCACCAAGAGATAAGCCCAGGGGTAGAGGTAACTTGTACAATCAGGTAGATATGCTTTTTACCCAGTTAAATCGGTTGAGCAAACAATTCGCTAATATGAGTCAACCTTCTACGGCTCAGCAACCGAACAATACTTTTTTAGGGGTACAGCCAGTGGTCAGCAGTGGACCACAGGCACAGTCATAAATACTGCAGTATCACCTGAAAGGGAGGGGAGAGATATACAAAATGTAATAATAAATATCAATGATACTAATCATGTTCTCTCCCCACAGACCGGAAACGGACGATTTAGCTGTGATGACGAGCAATCTCGGCCTGAAAGCATTAACCAATCTTTCCCTTTGCAGTGTTCTCTTAACCTTATTTTCACAGATGCAGTACACAAGACTCCAGACAGCCCTGTCATAAAGGAGACCAGTAGGTATGAAATTCCTTCTGCAAGGGAAAACATGGCGGATTCAGGTAACACATGGCGAAGCCCACAGATGTACAATAATGCAAACTTTATGTGTGAAATGGTAGAAAATGCAGGGAGATATTATGTATTAGCTAAGCTGCAAGATTCAGTCTCCAACCCTATCATGAGATTAATTGATACTGAGTCTCAGGCAACTATTTTATCCCACAGGTACTACACACAGTTAAATGAGCTAACACCCCACAAACCTAAAATAAAAGAATTTGATCGTTCTCTAATAGGAGTTGGGGGTGACTCTCTAAAAGTCTATGGTACATCCTGGCTAAAATTTAAACTGGGGAACAGGGTCATAAGACACCCTGTCATTATAGTGGATCTGCCAACTGATCATTTAATTATTGGTAGTGATCTCCTGAAGCGATTAAGCACCATAATTGATTGCATAAATAATGTAATTTGGTCACAAGTTAAAAGGCCTATCAATTATGAGAAATCTGGTATATCTCGCCCCCGACATAACTGTCACGTGGTGGAAGAGAATCCAGATGCTGTGGAGATTCATTTCAGGAATAACTCTGTACCTGAAATCACTATTTTACAAATAGATGATCAGACTCCTTTAAGTGGCTCTGATGGTAATACTTTTAAAATTTTGCCTGGAAAAATAGCGGATATTTCCTTAGATGGTGATGTATTAACCATATCACTCCACAAGGGGGATCATAAAATCCCTAAGGGGGGGCACGCTCAATACCTCGCAGGGATTGAGAGAGTTAAAGAGGATCTATTTATCCCTATACAAGTGCATGACCTTGGTACAACAAAATATGCTAAATTGAATTTAAAACAGGAAGCTAGCTATATAAGCGAAGGCTTATTAGCACAGATAGCGGAACCTAAAGTGATTAAATATCTTTCTCCCCAAGACCACTGGGTCAACGGTCTGGATGACAGGTTTGAAAGCTATAACATCACAGCTAAGTGTTTATTATCTGTCTCTATAGGTAATAAGTCAGTGAAGCACCTGTTTTTAGTTTTAAATACTCCCCATAATCAAATATACATTGGCAATGATATCTTACATAGATATGCCATACAAATAGATTTGATTAACTTTTGCCTCTGGAGCAGGTTAAAGGGGGACCCTGAAGTATTTCAGGATGAAAATGCAGCCCTGAAATCAAACCAGCAATTGCCATATGCTGTGAATATGCAGGTGACTAATGATGTTATAATTCCTGCTGGGGCTGATACATTTCTTTTACCCTTACAGGTAAAGAGAGGTCAGAAATTAAAAACTTCTGAAACACTAATTTGCCTCTCCTATAGAATACAAAATCTGGGTGTCACAATGACCTACACTCCTTTGGTAAATATTGGAACTATTCAAATACATGTTATTGTGCATAACATGACCCCACAGGATATAACATTATCCAAGGGACTACCATAGGATACGCGCTGGAATCAAGTTATTACACTTTTGGATTCCAGAATAATGTAATTGGGCTGATACCTGAAGGATACTTAACTGAAGAACAATTAATAGAACAATCCTTTGCATCTATGCCAGAGGGTCTATTTAATATTCAGTCTATTTATCCCTTCAGCTCAGAGGAAGACATCTGTAAAATTGAAGAGGCCTCTCTAGTGTTTGATCAGCCGATCAAACAGCAAGATTACCCCAATACCCAGAGTCATGGGGGCAATACAAATTATAATCAAGGAAATCTCACCTCTAGATTGGAAGAAGCATATGAAATAGGACAGCCTGAAATCTTTCCAGGATTTCAGCAAATAGTCGAAGAGCAAATATCCTTAGCTAATGGCTGTTCCAGCGATAATGAACGCCAACAGCTGCGAGAACTCCTGATAGAGTACAAGGATATTTTTGGGATTCTAGGGATTCTTATGACTGTGGTACTACAGACTTGCACATTGCAAGAATACAAACAGATCCAAATGCACCACCTGTATTTGTTAAACAATACAGTCTTCCTTTAGCCTCATATGATTCTCTTGCAGAAATCATAAGGAACTTGGAAGAAAGAGGTATTATCAGACAGGTGCACAGCTCTTACAACAATCCTATTCTAGGTGTTCTCAAGCCCAATGGACAATGGTGTTTGTGTGCTGACTTAAGACAGCTAAACAAATGAGTGTACATGTCTGGCTGGCCTGTACCATACATTGACCAGTGCCTTGCACAGATGCATGGATCCAAAATATCCACTGCCATTAATTGTGCACAGGGATATTGGACCATAAAGGTACATGAGGAGGACCAGTATAAGCTGGCATTCTCATTCCAAAAGGTCCAATATGCATTTCAGAGACTTCCTTTTGGATACATAAATTCTGGACATGAATTTGCTGTATTCATGCATAAGGCTATGCCTGATGCACTGGAAAGGGGGACCTTATCTTATGTTGATGATGTTTAAATCAAAAGCACAGACTTTGAAAAACACATTGCAGAGCTTAAACACATCCTCAGCCAACTTAAAAGGGCAGGTGTCAAATTATCCCTACAAAAAGCTCAATGGTGCTGAACTCGTGTAAACTTCTTGGGACATGAAGTTACTTCTGAAGGGCTAAATCCTCAGAAGAAAAAGGTGGAAGCTATAGTAAATTCTAAAAACCCAACTAACTTAAAGGAATTGAGATCCTTCCTGGGTATGACGAATTATTCTCGCAAATTCATTGATAATTATGCAGAGTTAGCTAAACCACTACTACTTCTTCTAAAGAAAGATGTGAAATGGCACTGGAGTGAGTCTCAAGAGACAGCCATAAAAGAGCTGAAAAGAAAACTCACTCAAGCACCTTGCTTAGCATACCCTGAAGGTGGTAAACCTTTCTTCTTAGAGACAGGTTACACGGATGTAAGCACGAGTGCTGTTTTATACCAAAAGCATGATAATTTAAGCAAAGCCATCGCTTATGCGAGCAAAACTCTGTCCCCAGTAGAAATAAAATGTATCGATTGCGAAAAAGCCCTCTTATCTACTCTATGGGCTCTACAAAATTTCTGCAGCTATATACAGGTTGAGAAAATTATTGTAGAAACGGCCCACCAGCCTTTGCTATATTTGCAAAGTGAGAGATTAAGAAATGGGAATCTGTCTAATAGCCGCATAACAGCGTGGACTCTTTCCTTACAAGGCTGGCCTTTAGAAATTCGCTACAAGCAGAATAAAAAGAATCCAGTCGCACAGGGGCTTGCTGAGCTCCACGACTGTACTGCTAAAGATCCTGGGGAAGAATTAACAGAAGATGATTTTCTGGAGGAACAATTGCTTTCCCCATATAAAATGTACAATGAGGAAAATTGTCAAACATTACCTTGGGTGTATGTTGATGGTTGTTCTTACCATGCCACTATTGATAATGAGCGCAGATTAGTCACTGGCATTGGTATAACTTGGGCAAATGGATTCTCAAATATATCTATAGGTTTCAACATTGGACAAAGATCCAGTCAAGTTGCAGAACTCACTGCTGTTCTAAAAACCATTGAAATGGCTATTGAACATGGTATTCATGAATTTGTAATCATAACTGACTCAAATTATGTACGTGACAGTTTTGTTGAATACCTGCCAACTTGGAAAAGAAATGGCATGCAGAAAAGTAACAACAAAACAGTCAAGCATGGTAAGTTGTTCTACGAGATTGATAATCTGGTGGTATCCAATGATTTAACCATACACTGGAAGAAGACCAAGGGTCATTCCAGGGTTCTAGGTCCTGATAAGGAAGGCAATGACCTTGCAGATTCATTAGCCAAACAAGGAGCCATAACTGGAGAACTCTTTAATATTGATCACTTAATGGGTACAATTCAGATAGAAGCCATTACCAGAAACCAGGCAAAACAACAGAGTGAGCCTAACTTGGTACAATGGAGTCAGGATTCTCCTAGTGAGGACCTGATCACTAGTCAAAAAGATGACCCCGTTGTAGGCACCTTCTATAAACACATAGAAGATCCTGAAAATAACCCCATATCAAAAGATGATTGTATTGGCAAAGAAGATCTTAGAATCTTAATGAAATCCAGAACACAATTCAAGTTACGGGATGGTTTGTTAATTAGAACCTGCAAAACTGGCATTCAGCAATGTGTAGTACCCACCAAGTTCAGAGGTCTAATGCTTCAACATGCCCATGATGCTCCCACATCTGGTCATCGTGGTGCCAAACTCACGTATGAAATATTGCGTGATTACGCTTTTTGGCCACACATGTTGAAAGATGTTCAAACCTACTGTCAAGGGTGTTTAATCTGTCCACAGTTCCAACCCACTGTGCCAACGCATAGAGCGCTATTGCGGAAAAGGGGGATAGCAATGCCATGGTCAGATATACAAATTGATTTTATTGGTCCGGTAACTAGATCACCAAGATGTAACAAATACATGTTAACCGTGACATGCCTGTTCACTAAATGGGTAGAGTGCATCAGTGCACCTAACAATAGTGCTAAAACATGTGCAGCATTGCTCATCAACCACGTGTTTTCCAGATTTGGTTTGCCCCAAAGAATCGAATCAGATCGGGGAACCCACTTCACTAGCGAAGTGATGACCAAAATGTGGAAAATACTGGTGGTTAAAAGAAAGCTCCATATTGCATATAGGGCTGCCTCAAGTGGTGGTGTAGAGCGTTATAACCAGTCCATTGTTAAAATCCTCAAAAAGTTTGTGAGTGAAACGGGTAAAGACTGGGTTGTAAAACTACCTCTTGTCTTAATGGCATTAAGAGCAACTCCAAGTAGTGCTACCAAGATGTCACCTTTTGAACTGATGACTGGTAGAAGAATGGTTCTACCTCAGCATCTGCTGTGCCGTACATCAGACCAAAATTTGATAAATGCTGCCAATACACATCAATATGTGGAGAACCTAAGAAAGCACCTGCAATATGCCTTTGCATTTGCTCAAAGGAATTTAGAAAGAGCCGCCACTAAAACCTATTATGATCTCAAAACGTCCAAAAAGGAATATGGAATAAATTATAACGTTTATCTTTATAATTTTGGAAGAGATCAGGTTAGGGAGAAGAAATATCTTCCATCATGGAAAGGTCCTTTTGTCATTACTGACAAAATATCTCCAGTGGCCTATAAAATACGGATCCCCAAAAATGAAAGTTTCATAGATAAATGTGTCCATATCAATCAGCTGCGAGCATGTCATCCTAGGTCCCAACTACAAGTCATAGAGGGAGAATGAAGTGTCATATCCCCAAACGAAATAAAGACATACTGTAGCTTAAAGATACCTAACTGATAAACATGAAGGCTCAAAAATGATGGACTCTCTACATGAGAGACTGTCTATGATGTATACGGCCAACATCCTCACCGAGTACCACTGACTTTGATCCAATTCAAATACATGTGTCCTACATATATTTGAATTTGAAAGGGGGAATTATGTAAGGGTACAGGTCAATGACATATATGTACATATATACTAATATATGTAAATGAAAATAATATGAAAAGGATGTGTGTGTATATATGAGGCCGTCTATTTTATCAGATGTGCTGTAGAATAGCACTTCTGATGTAAAGGATTGAATTAAAACCCATAATCAGTCCTCCTCCACTTTTTCAATTACACAGGACACTCATAAAGATTATTTCAAAAGAAACATTTCTAGCTAGAGTGTGAAAATGAAGTCCATACCAGATTTGTAATTAAAGTTTCCTTCTGACACTGAAACATTTGCTCCTTAAATAGGAAGTGCAAATTTCATAGCACTCTGTACCCCATACCGTGAATGGGGACGAGATGTCTGGAATCTCTCTTTCAGGCCTGATGAGACTCGTGGAGAGGAACAGTGGGGGTTGAAGAAATGGCTTTTAACAGCTGCCTGTTAAGTGACCCCTGTGAACTAAAGGCACATGTTAAGATATAACTTTGAAATACAGCAAATAAACATTTTTTTTTTAATGTATGCCTCAGAATGTATTAAATATAGAAATTTGGTAAATTGTCTAATTCTCTATTATTACATGGGTATTTGCTAAACTTGGTAGGTAACTTTTTTTTCTTCAAACAAGCTTTATTAAGGTTATAACGATACATTTCAATAACAGAGTTCCATTCGTACATTTTGAAAGTATTTGTGCACATAAAGGCCTAGATTTGGAGTTCGGCGGTAAAAGGGCTGTTAACGCTCCGCGGGCTTTTTTCTGGCCGCACCATAAAATTAACTCTGGTATCGAGAGTTCAAACAAATGCTGCGTTAGGCTCCAAAAAAGGAGCGTAGAGCATTTTTACCGCAAATACAACTCTCGATACCAGAGTTGCTTACGGACGCGGCCGGCCTCAAAAACGTGCTCGTGCACGATTCTCCCATAGGAAACAATGGGACTGTTTGAGCTGAAAAAAAACCTAACACCTGCAAAAAAGCAGCGTTCAGCTCCTAACGCAGCCCCATTGTTTCCTATGGGGAAACACTTCCTACGTCTGCACCTAACACCCTAACATGTACCCCGAGTCTAAACACCCCTACCCTTACACTTATTAACCCCTAATCTGCCGCCCCCGCTATCGCTGACCCCTGCATATTTTTTTTAACCCCTAATCTGCCGCTCCGTAAACCGCCGCAACCTACGTTCTCCCTATGTACCCCTAATCTGCTACCCCTAACACCGCCGACCCCTATATTATATTTATTAACCCCTAACCTGCCCCCCACAACGTCGCCGACACCTGCCTACACTTATTAACCCCTAATCTGCCGAGCGGACCTGAGCGCTACTATAATAAAGTTATTAACCCCTAATCCGCCTCACTAACCCTATCATAAATAGTATTAACCCCTAATCTGCCCTCCCTAACATCGCCGACACCTACCTTCAATTATTAACCCCTAATCTTCCGATCGGAGCTCACCGCTATTCTAATAAATGGATTAACCCCTAAAGCTAAGTCTAACCCTAACACTAACACCCCCCTAAGTTAAATATAATATTTATCTAACGAAATAAATTAACTCTTATTAAATAACTTATTCCTATTTAAAGCTAAATACTTACCTGTAAAATAAATCCTAATATAGCTACAATATAAATTATAATTATATTATAGCTATTTTAGGATTAATATTTATTTTACAGGCAACTTTGTAATTATTTTAACCAGGTACAATAGCTATTAAATAGTTAAGAACTATTTAATAGTTACCTAGTTAAAATAATAACAAATTTACCTGTAAAATAAATCCTAACCTAAGTTATAATTAAACCTAACACTACCCTATCAATAAAATAATTAAATAAACTACCTACAATTACCTACAATTAACCTAACACTACACTATCAATAAATTAATTAAACACAATTCCTACAAATAAATACAATTAAATAAACTAGCTAAAGTACAAAAAATAAAAAAGAACTAAGTTACAGAAAATAAAAAAATATTTACAAACATCAGAAAAATATTACAACAATTTTAAACTAATTACACCTACTCTAAGCCCCCTAATAAAATAACAAAGCCCCCCAAAATAAAAAATTCCCTACCCTATTCTAAATTAAAAAAGTTACAAGCTCTTTTACCTTACCAGCCCTGAACAGGGCCCTTTGCGGGGCATGCCCCAAGAATTTCAGCTCTTTTGCCTGTAAAAAAAAACATACAATACCCCCCCCCCAACATTACAACCCACCACCCACATACCCCTAATCTAACCCAAACCCCCCTTAAATAAACCTAACACTAAGCCCCTGAAGATCTTCCTACCTTGTCTTCACCATCCAGGTATCACCGATCCGTCCTGGCTCCAAGATCTTCATCCAACCCAAGCGGGGGTTGGCGATCCATAATCCGGTCCAGAAGAGGCTCCAAAGTCTTCCTCCTATCCGGCAAGAAGAGGACATCCGGACCGGCAAACATCTTCTCCAAGCGGCATCTTCGATCTTCTTCCATCCGGAGCGAAGCGGCAGGATCCTGAAGACATCCAGCGCGGAACATCCATCCGGACCGACGACTGAACGACGAATGACTGTTCCTTTAAGGGACGTCATCCAAGATGGCGTCCCTCGAATTCCGATTGGCTGATAGGATTCTATCAGCCAATCGGAATTAAGGTAGGAATTTTCTGATTGGCTGATGGAATCAGCCAATCAGAATCAAGTTCAATCCGATTGGCTGATCCAATCAGCCAATCAGATTGAGCTCGCATTCTATTGGCTGTTCCGATCAGCCAATAGAATGCGAGCTCAATCTGATTGGCTGATTGGATCGGCCAATCGGATTGAACTAGATTCTGATTGGCTGATTCCATCAGCCAATCAGAAAATTCCTACCTTAATTCCGATTGGCTGATAGAATCCTATCAGCCAATCGGAATTCGAGGGACGCCATCTTGGATGACGTCCCTTAAAGGAACAGTCATTCGTCGTTCAGTCGTCGGTCCGGATGGATGTTCCGCGCTGGATGTCTTCAGGATCCTGCCGCTTCGCTCCGGATGGAAGAAGATCGAAGATGCCGCTTGGAGAAGATGTTTGCCGGTCCGGATGTCCTCTTCTTGCCGGATAGGAGGAAGACTTTGGAGCCTCTTCTGGACCGGATTATGGATCGCCAACCCCCGCTTGGGTTGGATGAAGATCTTGGAGCCAGGACGGATCGGTGATACCTGGATGGTGAAGACAAGGTAGGAAGATCTTCAGGGGCTTAGTGTTAGGTTTATTTAAGGGGGGTTTGGGTTAGATTAGGGGTATGTGGGTGGTGGGTTGTAATGTTGGGGGGGGGGGGTATTGTATGTTTTTTTTTACAGGCAAAAGAGCTGAAATTCTTGGGGCATGCCCCGCAAAGGGCCCTGTTCAGGGCTGGTAAGGTAAAAGAGCTTGTAACTTTTTTAATTTAGAATAGGGTAGGGAATTTTTTATTTTGGGGGGCTTTGTTATTTTATTAGGGGGCTTAGAGTAGGTGTAATTAGTTTAAAATTGTTGTAATATTTTTCTTATGTTTGTAAATATTTTTTTATTTTCTGTAACTTAGTTCTTTTTTATTTTTTGTACTTTAGCTAGTTTATTTAATTGTATTTATTTGTAGGAATTGTGTTTAATTAATTTATTGATAGTGTAGTGTTAGGTTAATTGTAGGTAATTGTAGGTAGTTTATTTAATTATTTTATTGATAGGGTAGTGTTAGGTTTAATTATAACTTAGGTTAGGATTTATTTTACAGGTAAATTTGTTATTATTTTAACTAGGTAACTATTAAATAGTTCTTAACTATTTAATAGCTATTGTACCTGGTTAAAATAATTACAAAGTTGCCTGTAAAATAAATATTAATCCTAAAATAGCTATAATATAATTATAATTTATATTGTAGCTATATTAGGATTTATTTTACAGGTAAGTATTTAGCTTTAAATAGGAATAAGTTATTTAATAAGAGTTAATTTATTTCGTTAGATAAAAATTATATTTAACTTAGGGGGGTGTTAGTGTTAGGGTTAGACTTAGCTTTAGGGGTTAATACATTTATTAGAATATCGGTGAGCTCCGGTCGGCAGATTAGGGGTTAATAATTGAAGTTAGGTGTCGGCGATGTTAGGGAGGGCAGATTAGGGGTTAATACTATTTATGATAGGGTTAGTGAGGCGGATTAGGGGTTAATAACTTTATTATAGTAGCGCTCAGGTCCGCTCGGCAGATTAGGGGTTAATAAGTGTAGGCAGGTGTCGGCGACGTTGAGGGGGGCAGATTAGGGGTTAATAAATATAATATAGGGGTCGGCGATGTTAGGGGCAGCAGATTAGGGGTACATAGGGATAACGTAGGTGGCGGCGATTTGCGGTCGGAAGATTAGGGGTTAATTATTTTAAGTAGCTGGCGGCGACGTTGTGGGGGGCAAGTTAGGGTTTAATAAATGTAATACAGGGGTCGGCGGGGTTAGGGGCAGCAGATTAGGGGTACATAAATATAACGTAGGTGGCGGTCGGCAGATTAGGGGTTAAAAATTTTAATCGAGTGGCGGCGGTGTGGGGGGACCTCGGTTTAGGGGTACATAGGTAGTTTATGGGTGTTAGTGTACTTTAGGGTACAGTAGTTAAGAGCTTTATGAACCGGCGTTAGCCAGAAAGCTCTTAACTCCTGCTATTTTCAGGCGGCTGGAATCTTGTCGTTAGAGCTCTAACGCTCACTTCAGAAACGACTCTAAATACCAGCGTTAGAAAGATCCCATTGAAAAGATAGGCTACGCAAATGGCGTAGGGGGATCTGCGGTATGGAAAAGTCGCGGCTGAAAAGTGAGCGTTAGACCCTTTAATCACTGACTCCAAATACCAGCGGGCGGCCAAAACCAGCGTTAGGAGCCTCTAACGCTGGTTTTGACGGCTACCGCCGAACTCCAAATCTAGGCCAAAGAATGTAATTAAAGTTTCATATTGTCTTAAAGTACTGATACTTATCTGGTGTCTTATCATCGCTACATAGATGACCTTTTCTTCATATGGTCAGGAAGTGAGAACCAATTACTTGAATTCATGGAATATTTGAAAATAAATGAGTTCAAAGTAGCTCTAACTTGGAATTATAGTCAAACCAAGGTAGAATTTTTAGACCTTGAAATATACATTGAGAATGAAATGTTGAAGTCGAAAAACTTTTTTAAGAGCATAGACGTAAACAATTACATAAGCCTCGAAAGTTGTCATCAAAAACATTGGCTTAAAAATGTCCCTAAAGGTCAATTCGTCCGACTGAGACGTAATTGTAAAGAACAAGATATGTATAAGGTTCAATCTCAAATCCTAAAAAAAACGTTTTTTAGAGAAAAATTATCCAGCTAATTTTCAAGATGAAAAAATAGAAGAAGTAACCAACATGGACAGGTCAGATTTATTAAAATATAAAATAAAAAATAAGAAATTCACTGATGATAAACTAGCAAATAGACTTATCTTCCAACATAGCACTCAGAGTGGAGAACTTAGGAACATCATACAAAAACACTGGGGAATCCTCACAAGAGATGCAGCATTAAATTAATTTTTAGGCGATGGACCTAACATAATTTTTAGAAAGGTTCCCAACCTTAAATTTCAACTATCCCAATGTATTAAAGAAGTAGACAACAACAAAGTAAAAAATTGGTTGCTACCATCTGAAATGGGTTTTAGAAAGTGTCAATTCTGCAATGCTTGCAAATTTATGAAAAAAACTCCAAAATTCTGTAAAAAATTCTTTTCTGGAGATAACAAAAGGGAGTACAGTATAGATCAATTTATTACTTGCAATAGCAAAAACGTAATTTACATGTTACGTTGCTCATGCAATTTAATCTATATAGGGCGTACCTCTAGACTTCTGAAAATTAGGATGAATGAGCATATTTACAATATTGAAAAGGGTTATGCTAATCATACAGTATCGTCTCACTTTGATAAAAAGCACAATAGAAATGTAAAGGATTTGGAATTTCTGGGCATTAGGAAATTAGAACTGAATTGGAAGGGAGGAGACACACAGAATAGATTGGGACAATTGGAAATGAAGTGGATCCATATTATGGATAGCTTGATACCCAATGGTCTTAATAAAGATTTTGAAATCCATCACTTTTTGTGAAAGTTATTTATAAGTACAGCTACGAAGGCTATAAAATCTATATATGTCTTGTTTTATTTTTATTTATTTATTTAAAAAAAAAAAAAATTTTTAAGTTTTAATATTTTTTTATTTTATTTTTATTTATTTATTTATTTATTTATTTTTTTTATTTTTTTTATTTATTTATTTATTTATTTTATTTTTTCTCTTTGTCCACACTCATATTGTCAGTGCTAGGTAGTTTTAGAATGTTTCACAAACTTATTTTCAATATATGGAACCCCAAATGTAAAATTAAACACATAGTTAGAAACAGTAACCTCAACATCCTATCATAACTTTTCAGCGCAAACACATACAAGTACAATATATGTTTTTAAACATGCCACATGCTAACAAATAAAATCTATTTTTGAAAACATTACGATACAACTAGGTTTATAATAAGGCTAGTAGTTTAATTATGGTCCATAGGACATATAGTCAGTAACATCACTTAAACTAAAAAAGATATAACTAATACCTTCACAATAAGGGGTTAAAAAAAAAACAAAACAAAAAAACACAACAAATACCTACATATACCATCAGTATAGACACCAATTGCAGGCACAATGTGATTATGTTTTTTGAAGTTTTGCATATATGTATAATGCTATAACATTATAATGCATAATTTACCAATTCTGGTTATCCATCTTAACATCTATGCATATATCAACAAAATGTATAAAACTGAAAGAAGCTGAAAAACATACTAGTTGTTTAATGACAAATTACCTAAATGCCAACTTCCAAAATGGAGGATGGAACTACAAACCTGGCAGAAACTCATCAATGGATTGTTTAAAAGGACTCTTGGACATGCGCACAAACATTCCTTGACAAAGCATACCTGCGAAACGTACGTCGGAACTGAACTGTTCTATATTGAGTTTTATCACTTCTCTACACTAGCCAGGACACCTGGGGGCTTAGCGCTACTGTCTTGCTACTAAAGAGGTTTTGGTTTCGGCGGTCACACTCCTGCTGATCCATTTACCTCTTTGCAAGTTTGGCGATTTGAAGCATTTATTACAGCATATCTGCTTTTGTACCCTTACATTGTGGTGTTATCAAGGCTTATGTGACGCTTTTATATATTTTAAAATAAATTTGTATCCAAGTTTTGCCTAGTGTACTGTTTTCCCATCAGTATAAAGTGGGAGTGCGCATATCCTTGAGCTTAGTGGAAAGCTCCAACAAATGTGAGTAGTCATTTGTTACAAAACAACTACTTCCTCAAAGTGCCATTACAGATTCACACTATGTTGCAATTTTCTGTTTCCTTTTTTATGGGATCTCACTGAGGAATGCTAACAAGCTGAAAAACTCATCCAGAGGACACAGACATATCCTTTATTCAGAACTTTATTTGGTTTTCCTTTTATGATTTTTGTTATCACATTTATTTCACATTAAAGTACTGATACGTTGAACTCCAGGAAGCAAAGCTTTACTTTTCAACAAGAATTTTTAACAAACAAGTATATGAACCTTTATAAACAGAAGATTCAAATTAAAACGACCCGTACACACCGGGTGTAAGAAATAAGAAGAACATGTTTTCTAGTAGGGGAGAAGAAAGGGTCTTTAAGGAGGAAGTAGAAAGTGGAGGGGGAGAGAAAAAAAAAGGAAAAAAATTCCATAATCATGTGGAAGTTAGGTTTGTGCTTAAAGGTCGGTAATTATATGGACTACTGAGGGAAGGGGTTCCAGACGGCCATCATCATGTCGTATGTGATCATCTGGTTGCTCTTGATGTAGTGCAACTTTTCCAAAGTTAGTAGCTCATCAACGGCAGATCGCCACTCGGAAAGAGTAGGCACCTCCCTCGATTTCCAGAGTCTGGGAATAAGCCTCTTCGCTCCTGTGAGCATGATCAAAAGAAGGGCCCGTTTCTGCCTGTCCTTAATTTCGGGAAGGTGCAGAAATAGAATGGTCTCGGGTGCGACTGGAATATGTGTGTTTAGCTTGTCTGACATCTACCCAAGAACAGTCGCCCAATAATTCAATAGTCTAGGACAGTCCCACCATATGTGAATGAGTGTACCTACCTCTCCGCATCCCCTCCAACATGCGGCAGAAGCTGTTGGGAAAATTCGGTGCAGTCTAGAGGGTGTGTAGTACCATCTGGTAAGCAATTTGAGTTGTATTTCCTGGACAGTTGCTGATACAGAGGAGCGTTTAACCATTCGGAATGCTTTGAGCCATTCCTCTTCCTCAATTGCATTATTGAGGTCCCTGTTCCATGCTCTGGTGTATGTCTGTTTGCATGTCTGATGGGGGGAGTAGCAATTTTTATATTTTTGAGATTAGTCTCCTTGGAGGGGTAAGTCCCGTGCACAAGGTTTCGAATGGGGTGAGTTCCCTAAAGAAGTCACATCTGTTTTTGTGATGCATTAGAAAGTGGGATAGTTGGTGGTATCTCAACCAAGAAGAGAAAATGTTCCCATATTGTTCTGTCATCTTTTGTTGTGGGCGCAGTCTGCCCCCAACGAGTGCAAAGTGCAAAGTACCTAATCTCAAACTATATGAGTTGCATTTACGTTTGTTCATTCCATAATAAGGTAGTTCAGGGTTTTCTAGGATTGGGATCAATGGTGAGGTGATTTTAGAAATATGCATGCTGGTGGAGATTATTCTGTCCCACTCCGAGAAAGTTTCTGTTATTAAGTGATATTTATACAATATTTTGGGGCGCTTAGATATAGGAATCCATGCGAGGGAAGCAACATTATTGAAATGAAGTATCTGACCGTCAATCCTGACCCATTGTTTTTGTGTAGTGTTGTGCGACCATTCAGTTAATCTCTGTAAAAGTATGGCTTTTCTGTTTAATGCTAAATCAGGAAAGCCTAGGCCCCCCTTGTCTCTGGGTAGGTAAAGTGTCTTTTTGGGTATTCTAGGTTTCACACCAGTCCAGACGAACCTTTCCAAGGTTCTCTGAAGAATGGTAAGGAAATCCGTGGGTAGGTGAATAGGGAAGGTTTGCATTACATATAGTATGCGTGGTAAAATGTTCATTTTAATTAGGCCTATTTTTCCCAACCAAGATAAAGACTTATTCCCCCACGAAGATAGGTCATTAATTATTTCTTTCCGGAGGGTAAGGTAGTTATTTTTATAAAGTTCGGATGAGTTTGCTGACAGGTAAATGCCTAGGTATTTCAATTTGGTGGGTGCTAAGGGAACTTTTTAATTAGATGCTAGGAATTGAATATGTTCAGGGGGGGGGGGAATTGATGTTAAGGAGTTCAGATTTTAAAAGATTTAAATGAAAATTAGAAAGTTGTCCATAATCCTTAAATTCTGTGAGAAGCTCTGGGATCGACGAATCAATGCTGGAGAGAATGTATATAATGTCATCAGCGTATAACCCTGTTTGTGCTCTACATCACCAATTCTGACTCCCCTGATGTTAGTGTTAAGACGTATCTTTTGTGCAAGCGCTTCAATTGAGAGGGCGAAAAGTAATGGGGACAGCGGGCACCCCTGCCGGGTCCCGTTTGATATAGAGAAAGTGTTTGACAGGGTTCCATTAATTCTAATCCGGGCGTTTGGGGCTGAGTAAAGAGCAAAGACCATATTAAGGAAGGGGTCTCCAAAATTTATGGCCTTCATGACCTGAAGCAGAAAAAGCCAATCGACCCGGTCGAAGGCCTTCTCTGCGTCAGTTGAGAAAAGTGCCATAGACACTCCCTCAACTTGCGCAGAATTTAATATCTGGATCACTTTAGTGGTATTGTCTCGTGCCTCTCTGGCCGGCACAAAACCTACTTGGTCAGGGGAGACAAGATTTGCGAGATATTTGTTGAGGCGGTTTGCTAATATTTTGGCCAGAATCTTAATGTCCAAATTTAATAGGGAAATGGGTCTGAAGTTTGCTGGGGAGTTGGGGGGCTTTCCCGGCTTGGGCAAAACAGTTATATGCGCTTCTAGCATTGTGCCAGAAAGCGCTGGTTGTTCTATCAGGGTATTAAAAAGTTGAAGCATCAGTCGCCCCAGTGTGACTTATTGTACTTTAGGGAGAACCCGTCTGGGCCTGGGCTTTTTCCACTAGGAAAATCCTTAATGGCCTGCATTAATTCTTCTACAGTTATGTGTGAATCCAAACTATCTCTTTGCGCTGGGTCCAATTGTGGTAAGGCTAGTGCCGCTAGATATTGGTCTATCTGTAGCTTCCTAGCAGATGTACCTTCATGGGAGGCTAATGAGTCAGAGGTCTGGCCTATATTATATAATGTCTGATAGTAGGAATGGAATGAGTTAGCTATTTGTTTGCTGCCTTTACTTTCAGAGCCATCTGGGTTTTGTATTAGATGTATGTGTGTTTTTAATTGTTTTCTGCGTACAGCCCTGGCTAGCAGTTTTCCAGGTTTATTGCCTCCCTCATAATATTGCTGCTTTATATTCAGAGTTTTACGGTGGTTGGCCTCTAAAAGATGTGCTTTAAGGTCTTTTCTAGCGGTATCTAATACATTTTTGGTGTCTGTGTCTAATGGGTTTCCCTTGTGCTTCTCTTCTAAATGTGTAATAGTGTGTAGTAGATGGGCATGCTTTAATCTGTATTGTTTGGTAAGACGCGCTTTGTGTTTGAGAAATTCCCCCCGTATGACGCATTTGTGTGCTTCCCAGACATTTATGAATGAAGTGTGTAGAGGACTATTATGTGTTAAGTAATCTTCCAATGATTTTTGGATTTCTAGTTTAATGATAGGGTTATTCAGTAAAAAATCGTCTAGTCTCCAGTTATATGTCATGGGGGGAAGGTCAGGCCATTGGACCGAGCATATGACCGGTGCATGATCTGACCAGGTTATAGGTCCAATAGAGCAGTCAGTGACCATGTCCAGTCCATTCGAGTCTGTGTAGAAGTAATCTATACGGGAATATTTGTTGTGTGGTGGGGAGAAGTATGTGTAGTCCTTATGCGCCGGGTGTAATGTACTCCAAATGTCATGGAGTTGGAGGTTAAGAATTGTATTTTTAACAGATTTAATTACTTTGGTTGAGGTACTAGCTGTGCCGTTTGACGTATCTAATTGGGCGTCCATAGTTAGATTAAAGTCACCAGAAAGGAAAACCGGGCCCTTCGCAAGATCCAAAAGAAGCTTTGAGATTTTAGACATAAAAGTGTGTTGTTCAGTATTTGGGCTATATAAAGTGGCTAGCGTTATTGGGTGCTCATATAGGAGACCCGTTACAATCAAGTATCTGCCTTCCGGATCCCTCTCAATGTGAGAGATCTTCAGGGGTACTGAGTGATGGATTAAAATGCCTACGACTCCTTTTTTAGCTTTCCCAGAAGCAAATAGGGCCGTCGGGTATTGTGAGTTGAACCATTTCGGTTCTCTTCCCTTTCGGAAATGTGTTTCTTGAAAAAACAGTACATGGCTATACAAACTTTTTAGCGCCCTAAAGGCTATTGACTTTTTACCTGGGTTGTTCAGACCTTTGGCATTAATAGTAGTCAGCGTCAGGCCATGCGAACCAAATTTGCTCATTCGTCGATTCATTCTAAAGAGAAAAAAAAAAAAAAGGGGAAGGAGAGGACTGGGAAAAACGGGTTTAACGGTATTGAAAGGTTAGATAAGGTTAGAGAAGGAGGGGAGGAGAAGAGAAGGGTGTGAAAAGAAGGTAAGACCCGGTGTGTACACGTATTCTGAACAGTATACTAAATATGACAGAGATAGTCTTCAGTATACAGTTAGATAACAACTAGAATAATACAGTAGAATTTGAGAAAAGGTTTTAAACGGGGTAATAACCCTCAAGCTAGTACAAAAAGAAATGATAGGTTTTAAACTCCTAATGATAAGGATGTAAATGAACTGGGGAGCGTTTTACACTGGCCAGGTTATATTTTCTGGCAAGGGTGACAAACCAGAGGAAAATGAGGTGGGAGATAGGAAGGAGAGGAGGGGGAGGGAGGGGTGGGGAAAAGGAGAAGGATAGGAGGGGAAAAGATAAGTAGGAGGAAGGGAAGGAAAGGGTGGGGAGGGAAGAGTAGAGGGGAGGAGAAGGGAGAGGAGGAGGAGAGGGGAGGGGAAAGGAAAAGGGGGGTGGGAGGGAGGGCGGGAAGGGGTAAGAGGAGAGGGGAGGAGGGGGAGGAGAAGGGAAGGGGAAGAATGAGGAGGAGAAGGAAAATAGGGGGGGAGGGGGGAGGGGAGGAGGGTGGGAAAAGGAGGGTGAGGAGGGGGGAAGGGGGGGGAGTGGAAGAACGGAAGAGGAGAGTGGGGAAGGAAAGAAGGGGGGAGAGGGGGGGAGGGAAGGGGTGAGGAGGGGGAGAAGGGAAGGGGTGCAACGGTGGAGGGGTGAAGGGTAAGTGAAAGGGGAAGGTGGGCTTATACAGGGTGTTGACTAAGCGAAATATAGAGCCTCGGGCCCTTATATAAAAACCTGTAAGGGAATCATTATTAGAGCAGCCGTGTAGTAAGTACAGAAGGCAAAACATGAAAAATTAACCGTGAATTAAACTGATTAAGTTAACTTTTTAGATCAACAAAACTGAGAAAAATTAAAAGTTCATGGTAACTGATGTAAACATCTTGAAGAGTAACTGCATTACCCAGATGAAGCAGCAGAACAGTCTATGAATGGGAATTAACATAATGAACAGTAAATTATTAAAAGAGCAAGTGTCCTTGAGTTTTTTCCATAAACTCAGTGCAGTTCCCATGTACAGTGAGTCTTTCGGCTCTGCGACCATACCCACCCCCACAGCTTCCTGTAAGTAAGTGTGGACGTGAGTGCACTTATGTGTAGTGATTAACCTACACCACTTAACAGATTGCTAAACCATGATTAAAAGGATACTGCAGGAAACAGTCCAGACAAAGAACCTTGAAGTCCATTTGATAGGGGTAGTTGCGTATAACAGCTGCAGTTTCAAGTAGTTGAAGAGGTGTTCTCAGAGGTGATGCCCCGATGAGGTGATTCGTCGTTAATTGAGAGACCTGTGTAGAAGGCCTGCACATCTGAGCCCGGGTGAAATACGACAGTTTTGTCCTGATGTGTGACTACTAGAGATACCAGGAATCCCCAGCGGTATTGAATTTTGTGGGCCCTTAATTTGGCTGTAATGTGGCCCAATTCCCTTCTTTTCTGAAGAGTAGTAGGTGACAGGTCTGAAAAAATTTGCAGTTCCTCGCCTGCATGATGGACCGGGTGCTTGAGTTGTGCACATCTGAGGATCTCTTCTTTGTCTCTATAATTTAAGAAGCGGACAATGATGTCTCTGGGGGGGGGCCTTGGGTGGAGGTTAGGCCCCCCCAGAGACATCTGGAGAGGATGGGGAGTCCTTCAGTGTACGGAACAGACTTTGGAGGCAACCATCAATGGCAGGAGGGTGGATAGTTTCTGAAACTCCTCTGAATCGTAAGTTGTTTCGTCTGCCCCTGTTGTCTAGGTCTTCAATTTTGTCAGATAGCTGTTGTATTGCCTCTGAGTTGCTTTGGACTTCAGTGCTCACTAGTTTTACTGAGGCTAGGTGTTCCTGCTGTTTGGCTTCCACCTGAGTTACTCTGGTATCTAGAACAGAGATGTCCTTCCGTAATTCGTTAAAGAGATTGCGCATTTCTTGGACTGCGTCTTTAATGTCTTCCTTGGAAGATAGGTGTTGCAAATCTTCTTTTGTGATTAAATGTTGTGCTCTTGTATCTGAGCCTTGTTGCTGTGTAGTCTTGGCATGTTGGTCAGCTTCCATGATGTCAGGTGGAGAAGGGGTGGACGAATCCACTTGTTTCAAGTATTTATTGAGCGTGCCTGCAGGAGTATTTTTATCTGCCTTTTGCTGCTTTTTGCAAGGCATCCCTCAGTTCTCTATCTGTTGTATAGTTTGAGATTCAGTGAATATGTCCCTGTAAGGGGTTCATCACTCCCTTAGTATTTAGATGTGAGGATGTGCACTTGGTGAAAAAGATATGGTGCGTCACAGCTGTTAACTAAGGGCTCCATGTACTAAGCCGTCAATTCATCCGTCATTTTAGACGCGGCTAAACTCGCCGTTACTCGCCGCGGGCGAAATGGTGTCCGCTGTAGCTATGTACTAATAATCCCACAACAAATAGACACCTCTAGCCCGCCGCGAGCAGTGGCGGAATATTGATAAATTTGACGCCTCGCTCGCCGCGAATAAGCTGATGTACTTAACTTTCAGTTCAATTGTCTGGCCAATTGTTAACACGTGACATGTAAGGTGTCATGAACGTCATAGTAGACGCGGGAATAGAATTTTGCTCCTATAAATGGACAAGTTTTCTAAACAACTTTATTATTGTTCCAAAATTTTTGGAGAGTAATTACAGAGCGCTCGTTTTTGAGATCTTTATTTACTATTTCGATATGGCTTCATCTGGATCTGAAACCGCTTCAAAATCCAAGAATCCTCACTTTTCTCATCAGCAAAACGTCGTTTTGATTGATATGATTATTGACTCTTATGATTATTTGTTTGGATGTCGTGTCAAACAGACAAATTTTTCTAGAAGGAAGCAGATCTGGCAAAGGATCAGCGACGCTGTTAGTGCCCAGGGTCCAGGAAAAAAGGATGTCGATCAGCTGAAGAAGCGTTACAACGACATTAAACGCTTCGCCAAAGCTAAATTGGCCAGAGAGAAAAATTCGGCACGTGCTACCGGAGGTGGACCAGCATATGTGGCAGACCTCAATGACTATGAGCAGAAGCTTGTTCAGCGTCTGGGACCGGAGATCATCACTGGCATAACGGATGATTGTGACAGTGATTTAAGAGGTAAATGTACAACATAGTTGACGTAAATGTTCTTTTTAAAGTTATGATAGGTTATTGTCTCCAATATATATTTCTTTAAAATAACATTATCTGACTTCTTACGCTTCAGTATCCTATATGCCATCTAGGCCCTGAATACTGTAATCATTTATGTCGCATATATGTATAAGGGATTGTACAAGCCATTTAGGCCCGAAATACTGTAATAATTTATCTCGCATATATGTATAAGGGATTGTACAAGCCATTTAGGCCCCAAATACTGTAATCATTTATGTCTCATATATGTATAAGGGATTGTACAATAATAGTATTGTTATACTGCCTTTTTTTTAATGGTCTAACGGAACTAAAGATTTGTTGATTATTAATATAGTGATCCCTAAAGATAACACCCATGTGTTTATTTTCAAACCAGTATTGCATAGAAACCTTAAAGAGATAATGACAATAGAAATAATGTAATTTGAAACTATTAAAATAATATTGTATGTCCGACATTAATCATGAGACTAACCCCAGATCACATGCCTTCTTAAATTTCTGATCTATTGACTTCCATGTTGCGTTATTTCACTATAGAATATTATTGTTAGTATCTTTCAAAATTGTTCTCCGCTTTATAAACATACATTTTTCAGATATAGCTATGCACATAGTTGACGCAGCCACATGAACCATCTATGTGCATCAACCAATGATCATTTACTGTGCCTGTATAGATTTGCTTTTCCTCAAAGTATAAAAATCCAATGAATGCAAAAACATAATACATTTAAATATTTTTAAAAATGCATTTTCTTATGCAATTTGTAAAGGTAATTATTTTTTTTCATGTCCCTTTAAAGGGCCACTAAACCCAAAATCTTTTATTAATGATTCGGATAGAGAATTGAAATTTAAACAACATATTACTTCAATTTTCTCGATATTCTTAGTTGAAGAAAAATAAATACACATGTTGAGCCAATCACACGAGGCTTCTTTGTGCATCAATCAAATGCTTTTCAACAAAGAATATCTATAGAATAAAACAAATTAGATAATATAAGTAAATTATAAAGATGTTTATAACTGCATTCTCTTTCCAAATCATAAAAAAAGGTGGTTGGCATGTCCCTTTAATGATTGAGCCTGCATTCACTGCTGTAATTATTATTATTAACAGTTTTAACTTTCAGTTTCAAATATAAATAAAAATAAACCTAATTTTTTTTTTAATTTTTTTTTTTTTAAGCGATGCCAACAACAGCAGAGCCTGTGAGGAGTAACGAGGTGCCCACTTGTTCTACTTCTTCTTCTGCGGTTTCGAGACCACCCGGTGCAGCTGTTTCAAGACCTTCGGACAGTTTTACACATGGACAATTTATACGCTCATCATCTAATGTTACACACACAACTTCCTCGGTGGACACACTTCCGGATCTAAGGACCAGCACTCCACAAACTGGTGTTGGTAGAGCAACTGGTAAGTACTTTACAAATGAATAATTTCAATGTTGTGTGTTTTATCTCTTTTATCTCTCAATTTTTTTTTTGTAATTTTTTTTTTTAAATGTCAAATGTCATTATTGACATATTCTATTTCGAGATCTTGTACATATTTTTTTAAATGAGGATTCTTGTAGAGCATGCATGCTATTTTAATCAACTTTCTAATTTTTTTAAAATTTATCATTATTTTCTTTTTGAGAATTGATCATAGTATTACATAAGAAAGCTGATAGAAATTCCATGCAATATATCTTATTCTCAAAAAGATTATTTTTGCTTCAGTGTCCAGTTAATTGCAAAATACATTTCCATTAATAATTTTGAATATATCGTTACATTGACAAAAAAGCATTTTATTTATTTATTTTTATGTTATTTATTTTTTTATAGGTGATTTGGGACGTCTTTTCCAGCGATTGACTGGACATTCATCTCCATTATTTGATGGTATGTATCATATATGTATATATATATAATGTAACTTAAATTGTTGTATGACGGTTGTATCTGCTCTCTCCTTCTATTCTATTTCTGCAAGTGTTTTTATAACATTTTATTTTTATTTACTAACAATTTGTTATGTCTTGATCTAGAAGAAGAAAACTCATCAAGGGAGATCACTATCAATCTCATGCCGATAGTGGAAAATCCCATTCAAGATGAACCACCAGGAGGGCATGATGGAAGTGAGACTCCAGATATTCTTGAAGATTTGGGAGATGCGCAACCGGATGAAATTCACACACCAGAAAACATTGATGAACCTGTTGAAACACAGGCACCACCAATTGAACTGCAAACAGGTGGTGTAAATATTGACAATACACCGGCAGAAGGACAATTTGGCGATGTTGCATTGAGGGAAATGTTGACACTGGCAAGGCAATACAGAGAGGACCACAGAGAAATGCAGAATATTATTAACACTAATATTGAACGCTGGGCTGCTCTGTCAGAAAAAAATGTGGAAATCGAAAGGCAAAGGAATGAGATAGAGATGCAGAAATTACAGCTGCAAAGAGAGATGTTCCAGTGGCAGAGGCAGATGGATGAAGAGAAAAACCATCAAATTAACAGAGCTTTGAGCATCAGCGAAAGGACATTACAATCTCTGTTGGCTATTGTCAGTGAAAGGGAGGCGACAACAGACCCAAAGAGGCAACGTCTGGAGTGAACATTTTTTATTATCTAGTCACTGTTTATTTTTTTAATCTGTATATTGTTTACTAAGTTATTGTTTGTGTATTTTTAAGGGACACTGTACTCAAATTTTTTCTTTTGTGATTCAGATAGAGCATGCAAATTTGATAATAGGAGTACATTTGAAAGTTGCTTAAAATTGCATGCTCTATCTGAATCACAAAAGATAAAATTTGGATACAGTGTCCCTTTAAGTTTAAAATGTTAGTCACTGTTAATTTTTTTACTCTGTATATTGTGTACAAAGTTATTGTTTGTGTATTTTTAAGGGACACTGTACTCAAATTTTTTCTTTTGTGATTCAGATAGAGCATGCAAATTTGATCATAGGAGTACATTTGAAAGTTGCTTAAAATTGCATGCTCTATCTGAATCACAAAAGATAAAATTTGGATACAGTGTCCCTTTAAGTTTAAAATGTTAGTCACTGTTAATTTTTTTACTCTGTATATTGTGTACAAAGTTATTGTTTGTGTATTTTTAAGGGACACTGTACTCAAATTTTTTCTTTTGTGATTCAGATAGAGCATGCAAATTTGATAATAGGAGAACATTTGAAAGTTGCTTAAAATTGCATGCTCTATCTGAATCACAAAAGATAAAATTTGGATACAGTGTCCCTTTAAGTTTAAAATGTTATTATTTAATAAAGACAAATTTTTTTATGGCCAAAAAAAAAGTTTATTTACATAAATTCAAACTCACTTTTGATTCTTCAACACAAAACTTTTTCTCAGTTATTAATCATGACAAAACAAAAAATGAAATCAAATTACATATTTACGGTATAAAAAATCTACTTGCTCCATTAACATTGCCAAAGTTGCCCTAATTTTAGAATTTTTTGGTTATCATGATCTTCTAGACAACTCTGAGTACTTTTGTCTGCAGTCTCAATAGTTGATGTTGAAGATAAATCTGTAGAAAAATAAATGAAAAGCAAAATGTAATTCAATTGTCATATACATATTCAATGTATGATAGGGTTTTTCATCACAAATATTACCTCCTGATGTGCTGTTATCTACGTTATCTACTATATTAGCTTCCACACTTATGTCCACTCCTTTAAAGCTTTCATCTGAGCCAACTCCTATTTGAAATATACAATATATGTATTAGTTAAAACTTGTATTTTCTTAGATTTAAGATTACTGAGTATGAAACATACCTTTATCTACCATCATTGTTGGTAAAACTTCTATCCTTGGTTGAGTATCATCTGAAGTTAATGCTTCAAATATTGTCACACTATCAGGATTTTGAAATTCTTCCATTTCCATACTAGTTTCCATTTCTTCCATGGTAATATCTATGAACGAAATTACAAAGATAGAAAACTATTAAATCAAAAACCTTGTATATATTATTTAAAACAATAATAATAATAATCATTACAAGTGACATAGAAACCAATTTCTAAGTTTCATGATTCAGATAGTGCATGCAATTTAAATAAACTTTATATTTTACTTCATTCTTTTTGTATCTTTATTTGAAAAGCAAGAATCTAAGTTTAGATGCCAGCCCATTTTTGGTGAACCAACTGTGTTGTACTTGATAATTGGACAGAACCAATCAAAGAGTGCTGTCCATGGTGCTCAACCAAAAATTGGCTGGCTCCTTAGCTTAGATGCCCTCTTTTTCAAATAAAAATAGAAAGTAAATGAGGAAAAAAATGATAATAGAAGTAAATTAGCAACTTGATTAATATTGCATGCTAAAACTTTTTAAGCCAAAACCTAAAATATATGATTTAAAATTTAAATAATAAGTCATTACCTGTCTGTGTCTCTTTATGACAAATTTCATATGGATTTGGAGATAATTCAATATCCAATAGTGTTATTGGCAAAGGTGGAGAAAGAGCTTCACTTCTGGGTGTTTGCACCAACATTGACCTTAAGTAGCGTGGTGGGTGTGCACACTTCATTCTCCTACTTCTCATATCTATAAACATATATATAATAAAAAATTTTAATAAAAAAAATTGAAATAATTATTCAAATTAATTTGTGGTTTTCAAAACATTCAGTTCTGCATGCTTACTTTTCTAACATGTTTCAATGTTATATAGTAATATATTTATATTTTATTCTACTAACTCAGTTCTGCATGTTTCAATGTTATATACTAATATAGTTATATTTTACTCTACTAACTCATTTTTGTATGCTAAGTTTTCTAACCTTTTAAGTGTATATAGTTATATAGTTAAATTTTAATCTACTAACTCAGTTCTGCATGCTAACTTTTGTAACTTTTTGCAATTGTATATACTAATATAGTCAAAGTAACAGTCAGGAAATATTATTTTCCTGGATTCGTCAATGATGACGCAGTTCAAAAATAAACCCTTTTTTTATATTATTAAAAATTATTTCATATATAATTTTGAAACTTACATGTCCTTATCAATCTTCGAATCGATTTATAGTACTTCGGTTCTCTTCTCTTCAAATCACTATATTTTCTAAGACACTGTCGTCTTGTTCTTTAAATTTTTGAAATACGATGCATTCTTCTCAGCATCTCGTATATAATTTTGTCTCGGCATTCCTGTCTCACTCCCCTCACACCACCAATCCGTTTAGGGAAATATTTATCCATGGCATAAACTAATATCACCAATTCTCCAGCACCAAAAGGTTCAGGACGCGACATGTTTGACGATGACGTGATTAATCGTTATGTCAATCATTAGCGCATTGATATAGATATGTATCCCCGAAAAATAGAGAAAAATATAATGTATATGTAGATTAATGTATTTTATGAAGGTTTGTAAATATCGATGTTTATAGTTATTACAAATGATATTTGTTTCATATACATTTTCTTTGTTTCAGATGTGTTGATATGTATTAACATTTATACTTTGGTTTACAATAGTTATTGTTTATAAACATTTTTTTATTTGTTTCAGATGTGTTTTTATGTATTAAAATTTAATTTGGTTTACAATTTTTATTTTGTTTATAAACATTTAATTATTTAAAGATGTGTTTATATGTATTAAAATGTTGTTTGGTTTACAATTGTTATTTTGTTTATAAACATTTTCTTTGTTTCATATGTGTTTATATGTATTAGAATTTATTTTGGTTTACAATTGTTATTTGGTTTCTAAACATTTCCTTTTTTTTCATATGTGTTTATATGTTTAACAAGTTACTTTGGTTTGCAATTGTTAATATATAATGTTTAAAGATTATAATTTTGTAATAAAATAATTTATTTTGCCATTATTTTCTATATGCCACTATTCTTTTAACAAATCTTGAATTCAAAAATATATTATAAAGGTTAAGAAAATAAGTGCTAAGAGTAATCCCTTAAGGTATTTATTTGAATATGGGAAAACCTAGTAGCTGTTAAAAATAGAGGTTAGAATAAAACAAATAAAATTAGCAAGTCTTTTTTAACTCAAAAATCCAATCTGATAACATAAAGCACTGTTGAATATACTGTCGCTTGTTACAGCTACAATTCAATGACACAATACAATGAATTAGCATCAGCTATGGAGGGATTACATTACAATAATCACATATGTAAAAGAGTGAGAGCAGCTGTAGACACTAGTGTGATGTCACAAAGACAATGTATTACCTATAATATATTGTCTGTAATAACTTTGATCATAAACTTTATTTATTTGAAACCTTTGATAATTGAAGAGCAACAACTGTTATGTATTTAACTGTTTATCATGAGTGATTTTTAATAACCTTAACTCTTAAAAAAAAATGTAGACAAGTTAATAAAGAAAGTTTTTTATTGATCAACTGAAACTTTAATCCTCAAACACAAAATATTGTTCTGAAACCATGTCCCTTGTTGCATTTCCACGCCTATTAGCTTGTTCGACACATATTTCTTCTGGTAAATCATCAGTATCTATTGGATCTTCATCTTCTAATGGACAGCCTCTTTTAATTGCAATATTGTGCAGTATGCAGCAAACCAATATAATTTTGGCAACTTTCTCTGGTGCATACTGCATAGCACCACCAGAACGATCAAGACATCGAAACCGCATTTTCAAAAGACCGAAAGTCCTCTCAATAATCCCCCTGGTAGATCGGTGAGCTTCATTGAAACGTACTTGACTTCTGGTCTGTGGGTTGTTATAGGGAGTCAACAGCCATTCTGTACATGAGTACCCTCCATCTCCTAATAGAAGATATAATAAATATAAATATTAATATAAGAATAATTATAAAGATTCAGAACTATACAATACAATTAAACTATACAGATTACAGTCGACAAATTTGGCGCAATTTTGGTACATTGAAATGAGAGACATATTAGACGCCAGTTATGCTTACCTAGAAGCCATCCGTCAGGCATATTTCCCTCCTCGAACTTCCGGTATAACCCAGTCTGCCTTAAAATGTAAGAATCATGACAGGATCCAGGAAAGTTAGAACGGACACTGATAATCCTCATGTGGGGGTCACAGACCATCTGGACATTCAAGGAATGGAAATGCTTTCGATTCCTATAGATCTCCTCACGAGCTTGAAGTGGTCTTACAGCAACATGGGTACAGTCTATGGCACCTAGGACATTGGGCATCCCAGCCATCCTATAGAAATTTGACTTGATAGATTGCCATTCTTCAGGGGTAGATGGCAAACAAACATATCGATGAAAAATAACCATCATAGCCCCTATTACTTTGGATAAGTGGCGTGAAAAAGCAGATTGACTCATTCCAATAATGACGCTAGAAACTGCCTGAAAGGAGCCTGTTGCAAAAAAATGCAATGCCGCTAATAGTTTGAGAAGTCCCGGAATAGCTTGTGAACGAGCAGTCATCGGCTCCAAATGATCTTCAATCTCTCGATACAGGTGTAATATCGATTCACGATCAAGCCGGAATCTTTGTATGATCTCTCGGTCAGAAAGGCCGTGCAAACCAACCCGTGGAAGGAATACACGGGGGACTCGAACTCTCCTTCTTCTAACCAATCGATTAGCTACATTTCCAGTATTCTGTCTTCTAGCCCGGATTCGCATCAAACGGAGAATAAACAAAAACAGAATTCTCTCCATAGCTGCTGAAATGAACAATGTAAGTACAATGCTGATATTACTGCCTTTTATATATGTCTAGACTGGCGTCTAGAGTGACTTTCCTATTGTTTTGTACCTTGCCCGCCACCTAAAAGGTGGCGAGGCAAAAATAACGAGGTGGGAGCGGAAATTGACGCGAGCGGACAAATAGATTTTTTAGTACATTCGTTTTTGGCGAGTTGGTGGTCAAATGTGTCTAATTACAGTAAAAAATGGAGAGGTAGCGAGGTATGGCGGATAAGTACGCTCGCAATTTTAAAGATGCGAGTTTTTACATAATTGACGGCTTTGTACATATCAGTTTGCGAGTTTGGGCGCGAGATTTGTGGCGGGTAGCTCGCTGACTGCTTAGTACATGGAGCCCTAAAACTGTATTGACTGATTGTGTCTGGGTTGTAAGAAACAATGTCAGTTGTTATATCCTGTGTCATGAAAATATAGTAACCTAACTCTCTGTCCATCCTTTGCTGTTTGTGTTCTTGCACCTATCCAGAAAATCCCTCCCACTCACATCGTATAAAGGATCAACTAACCTAGTGTTGATTGCTTAGAATTCTGTCTCTCTAACGCAACGGACCTACTCAGGATTCACTCTCCTCAGCAGCTGTTGCACCTGACACAGGATCTCTGCTCAAACGAACCGGCTGTGACGTCACACGCCACCGGAACTTTCACTTGCTATTCGCAATCTTCCTTGCAAGCGCTAACAGGCAATGGACCTCACTGGTTACCAACAAAAGCTCTATCTAAAAGGACTTGAACCTCTCTTTACTCGGTAAGATTCAAACCTATTATCTTACCTGTTCCTCATACCTCATCTCTGCATAGAAACTGACTGTTCAATATAACGTAACTACTCCGTTACACTCCTCCAGTCTATAAACAGCCAAATTAGAATTATAAACAATTAGGAAGAAGGATTCTCATACATGCCTGAAACATTAACTCTTTCTTTGCACTGAAGTTTTCCTCATATATATATATATTAAGTATTTGATACGCTGCTGATATTTCTTGCCTGTTAAAGGATTCGCCTTGTATAGTTCCTTCTATAATTTTTCACAACTTTATTATTTACGGTTTATTGTCTTGCACTATGCATCTTTTAATTCATGTTGCTTAGCTGCAGATTCATATTTAAACCAATATTAATTGCCAGACAGATATCTACTTACATATTAAACAAACTGTTGCGCCCTTGTTATATATATGTACAAGATATCTGCCTTACTACATTCACATTAATTTTAGGCTGCAGTTGTGGTTCAACATTACTTCCTTTTGTTCTTTCCTCTGCTTTTTTGGAAAAGCAGAATAAAATCTGACATTAATTCTAAGCCCTTTAACAATGGACCCAGCAGCTTTAATTTCCCATGTGGAAGCCTTGACTCAGACTGTAGATAATTTAACTAAAGGCCTGACTGCTTTACAGTTAGAAAATACCAGCCTGAAAAAATACATTGATGAAAAGACTGACACCTTAAAAAGTAACATTCAGTGCCCATGAGCCCCAACCATCCCCCCCTCAACATTTCTCTGGCCATAGGCATGAATTCAGAGAATTTAAGAATTCTTGTTATCTTTATTTTCAACTAAAACCTAAGACCTATACCACCGATAATCTGTCCTTACTACCATCTCCTACTTAAAGGGAGAACCCCGAATTTGGCAAATATGTTTTTTGAAAATAATGATCCAATCTTATACTCCCTTGACCAATTTTTCAAAGCTATGGGTCAGCTTTATGACGACCCCTATAAACAATTATCAGCGGAAACTGCTATGCGCTCACTCTGCCAATTTAAGAGACCTGTTGAAGAATATATAACAGATTTTAAAAAATGGTCATCTGACACATTGTGGAATGATCTCTCCTTGCGAAATCAATTTCGCCTAGGGCTCTCAGATCCTTTAAAGGATGAGCTTGCCAGACAACCCCTACCTGACACTCTAGACCAACTGATTGATTTAAGCATCACACTAGACAGAAGGTTGAGAGAAAGACGTTCTGAAAGACAACACTCAGATACCTCTATGAAGACCTCCCAAGCTAGTACACCACCCACTTCATATAAAACACCGACCAAGACCACTAATATCCCCATGGAACTCGGAGTTATCAGAGGTCCATTAACCCCTCAAGAAACGCTGAGGGGCAGAGCTAACGATCTCTGCATGTACTGTGGAGGGTTGGACCATTCCATCAGAGATTGTACCCAACTTCAGCGTAAGAATGGTAAGCTACCAATGATGCAAACTTGTTTGACAGCCAAACAAATGCTTACTAATCATTGTTCCCTTCCAATTCTGTTACAGTGGGAACACCACCGAATAGAAACACAAGCAATCCTTGACTCTGGGGCCAGTCACAACTATATCGACCAACACTTTGTTCAAAAGAATAAAATACCACTTGTTAAAAAGTTAAACCCCAGTGTCCTTCGTTTTGTAGATGGTAACGAAATAAACTCAGGACCCATACTTTATCACACAATACCTTTGCGACTCACTACACAGACACATCACACTGAATTTGTCTCTTTTGATGTCATTCCATCACCACATTTCCCTCTTATTTTAGGTATTCAATGGCTAAAGAAACATGATCCTGATATAACCTGGTCCTCATCCACAGTACAGTTTAAATCCCAGTACTGTACAGATACCTGTTTATATCAAGATAAGTTACTACTAACACACCCTGACTGCGTACCTAAAGAATATTGGTCCTACTCAGATGTCTTTGACAAAAAAGAATCAGAAACTTTACCCCCACATAGGGTCTATGATTGTCCGATAGATCTGCTACCAGGAGTAGATATTCCATATGGTCATATCTTCCCTCTCTCAGATCCTGAATTAAATCATCTTAAAACTTATCTAAAAGAAAACCTCCAGAAAGGTTTTATACGACCTTCAACATCACCTGCAGGGGCAGGTATATTCTTTGTGACCAACAAAGACAATTCCCTCAGACCTATAATTGATTATAGGGAATTAAACAAACGTACCATAAAGAATCGGTACCCATTACCTCTAATTCCTCAACTCATAGACAGGTTAAGAAGTGCAACCTACTACACAAAATTAGATCTTAGAGGTGCATATAATCTGGTACGGATAAAGTCAGGGCATGAATGGTTGACTGCTTTTCGAACTCGATATGGTTTATATGAGTATACAGTTATGCCATTTGGTCTATGTAACGCTCCCGCAACCTTCCAGTATTTCATAAATGATATTTTCAGGGATTTGTTAGACCTTTTTTGTGATCATATACTTAGATGACATACTTATCTACTCCTCCACTATGGAGGAACACATAAAACACGTTAAGATCATTTTATCCCGACTCAGGGATAATTCTTTGTATGTTAAGTTAGAGAAGTGCATCTTCCACACTCAACATATCAAATTTCTTGGCTATGAAATCTCCCCTGAAGGTATCCAGATGGAAAATGACAAGGTCACTGCCATATTAGATTGGCCACCTCCGAAAACAAAGAGAGATGTACAACGGTTCATGGGGTTCGCAAACTTCTACAGGAAGTTTATAAAGAACTTTGCGCAATTAACTAGACCTCTTACTAACCTCACTAAATCTGTTGGACGATTTGTCTGGAATGAAGATACACAACAAGTTTTTGACTACCTAAAAACAGCCTTTACCACAGCTCCCATCTTGAAGTATCCCAATCCTGATTTACAATACGTACTGGAGGTCGATGCTTCCAATTATGCACTTGGTGCAATTCTTTCTCAGAGATTAACTCCCATGGACCCACTACATCCTGTTGCTTTCTACTCCAGAATTCTGAGTCCCCCTGAGATAAACTATCCCATAGGTGACAAGGAATTGCTGGCAATCAAGGCCTCCTTAGAACACTGGAGACATCTACTGGAGGGTACAAAAATTCCGGTGCTGATTTATACTGACCACAAAAATCTAGAATACTTAAAGACCAATAGAACTCTTAGTGCCCGCCAAGTACGCTGGCATCTATTTTTGTCCAGATTCAATTTTCTCATAACATACAGACCTGCACAAAAACATAAAAAAGCTGATGCCCTTTCTCGACACCTAGAAAATCCATCTACTACTCCTGAGGATAATTCTCTCATACTAGCTGAGAAAATTTTAGCCCTGACGACAGATCAAATCCAAAACTTCATAAAGGAACAAAATCAGGACGACTCTAAACCCAAAACTGAGCTTTCCCTACGTCCTGATGGGTTGTTATATCATCAAGAACAAGTTTATGTACCTTCTATTCTTCGTCAGAACGTGTTAAGTTCTCTTCATGATTCTGTATTAGTAGGGCATCCAGGAATAAATAAAACAAGAATTAGTAAAGAGATACTTTTGGTGGCCTACACTATCACATGATGTTGCAGAATTTGTAAGGACCTGCAAAACTTGCACTATCTCGAAAACACCTAAAACCTCCCCTACTGGGGAACTCATTCCCTTACCAACTCCAAACCGTCCATGGACTGACATAGCTCTGGATTTCATAGTCGATTTACCACTCTCCAGTAGAAACAACACGATTCTAGTAGTGGTTGATCTTTTTAGTAAAATGGCCCATTTCATACCATTCCATAAATTGCCCACTTCGTCAGAAACTGTAACCCTACTGATAAATCATGTCTTCAAGTTACATGGTATACCCGAATCAATCACTTCGGATAGAGGAACTCAGTTCACTTCTATGTTTTGGAAACAATTATGTCAAGCTTTAGGAATTTCTAGGAGGTTAAGTACTTCCTTCCATCCCCAAACGAATGGTCAAACAGAAAAAACAAACCAGTGGATAGAACAATATCTTAGATGCTTCGTAACTGCTAGACAAGATAATTGGGTGGATTTATTACCCTTTGCCGAGTTTGCATTTAATAACTCTTTCCACACTTCTACAAAAGCAACTCCATTTTTCATTAACTACGGATTTCACCCCTCCTTTCATTGGGACATTTCAACTTCCAATTCCTGTCCGGTAGTTAATGAAATGATAAACACTATCTCCGACTCCTTCGCTGTAACTGAACGAAACCTACGGATGGCAAAGGAACGATACAAAAGGTATTACGATAGAAAGAGGACTCCGTCTCCTAACTATCAGATTGGAGATTACGTATGGCTGTCAACCCGTAATCTACGGTTGCCATTCCCCACTAAGAAATTGTCTTCCACTTATATTGGACCCTTTCCTATCCACCGAATCGTGAACTCCAATGCTGTCACCCTTACCTTGCCAGCTTCCATGAAAACGCACCCTACTTTTCACATGTCTCCTTAAGCCTTATAGGACTCTTCGTGGCCATAATGTCTCTGACTTACATCTGCCTTCCATTCCGATACCTCAATCAGAATATGAAGTACAGAAGATTTTGGACTCCCGTAGGGTGCGGAATGATGTACAGTACTTGGTTCACTGGAAGGGTTACCCCGATTCGGAGGACTCATGGGAGCCCTCTTTTAATCTTTCTGCTCCTCGACTCTTGGCACAGTTTCACCGTCGACATCCGGACCGTCCTCGACCTGATCCCCGGAGTTGATCTTTGGGAAGGGGGTTCTGTCATGAAAATATAGTAACCTAACTCTCTGTCCATCCTTTGCTGTTTGTGTTCTTGCACCTATCCAGAAAATCCCTCCCACTCACATCGTATAAAGGATCAACTAACCTAGTGTTGATTGCTTAGAATTCTGTCTCTCTAACGCAACGGACCTACTCAGGATTTACTCTCCTCAGCAGCTGTTGCACCTGACACAGGATCTCTGCTCAAACGAACCGGCTGTGATGTCACACGCCACCGGAACTTTCACTTGCTATTCGCAATCTTCCTTGCAAGCGCTAACAGGCAACGGACCTCACTGGTTACCAACAAAAGCTCTATCTAAAAGGACTTGAACCTCTCTTTACTCGGTAAGATTCAAACCTATTATCTTACCTGTTCCTCATACCTCATCTCTGCATAGAAACTGACTGTTCAATATAACGTAACTACTCCGTTACACTCCTCCAGTCTATAAACAGCCAAATTAGAATTATAAACAATTAGGAAGAAGGATTCTCATACATGCCTGAAACATTAACTCTTTCTTTGCACTGAAGTTTTCCTCATATATATATATATTAAGTATTTGATACACTGCTGATATTTCTTGCCTGTTAAAGGATTCGCCTTGTATAGTTCCTTCTATAATTTTTCACAACTTTATTATTTACGGTTTATTGTCTTGCACTATGCATCTTTTAATTCATGTTGCTTAGCTGCAGATTCATATTTAAACCAATATTAATTGCCAGACAGATATCTACTTACATATTAAACAAACTGTTGCGCCCTTGTTATATATATGTACAAGATATCTGCCTTACTACATTCACATTAATTTTAGGCTGCAGTTGTGGTTCAACATTACTTCCTTTTGTTCTTTCCTCTGCCTTTTAGGAAAAGCAGAATAAAATCTGACATCCTGTCACTCAGCGGGCACCTATATCTTAATTTAAAGAAACAAAGGGGGGGTACACTAAGCGCCTGCCTCAAAAGACCCTAGCTCTGGAGATTGACTCCTAGTAGTCAATAAATAATTAAGAAAACGTTATAATTGGAAAACCAAAGCGCCAAAAGAGGCCGGGTCTGAACAATGGGATTAAATCAATAATAATCTAGATTCCTCAATACAAATTAAAAATTAAAAATTACACTTTATTACAAGCATGGATCCATGTTACAAATGCATAAAAACAATTAGCATATATCCTATGAAGAAAAATCCTAAGAAGAAAAAATGCCTGCTATCATGGCAGGACCGATATGGGAATCAAGGTCTCCTCAGACGCCCGACACGTCCCAAATGATACCTAAAGTGAAGAAACAAACATACAATAGTGCAGAGCGTAATATTCAAGTACAGTGTATAGAAGTAGACTCACCAGTCGACGTGTTTCGGTCTATATTAGACCTTTTTCAAGACTCCTTGAAAAAGGTCTTGAAAAAGGTCTAATATAGACCGAAACGCGTCGACTGGTGAGTCTACTTCTATACACTGTACTTGAATATTACGATCTCAGCACTATTGTATGTTTGTTTCTTCACTTTAGGTATCATTTGGGACGTGTCGGGCGTCTGAGGAGACCTTGATTCCCATATCGGTCCTGCCATGATAGCAGGCATTTTTTCTTCTTAGGATTTTTCTTCATTGGATTTTTCTTCATAGGATTTATCTTTCCACAGGAAATCACTAAAGCCTTTTTCAGCGTGTTTATTTTGTATCACACAGTGGCCACTGTTTTTTTATCAATATGATGTTCTGATTGGTTGGATTTAACATCACATTTTGGAGTTTGACACTGTTTTTTGGAGAACTTTGACTTTTGATCTTTTTGTTTTGTTTTTTAACTTGGCGTTGTTTTGCAATTTTTACACTACTGTATTCACCTTGTTAAAGTGGTATATTTTGGGACTGAAGTTAGCTTAATCAAGAAGCACACCGGAACAATTCCACAATTATTTATTTGTATTTTTGTTTTGTAATTGTATTATCATAGGAAGTATTATAGTTATCTTAAGTAAAGAATCTCATCACCAGAAAGGTGTTCATTTTAAAGTTTAGCACTCAAATCCGAGTTGTTTCCACACAAGCACCGCCCACATTATTTAATTGAGGTATTTTTTTCATTTTCACTCTGGGACCTTTGAATACATATCAGTGCAAATTGATCTACACGATTTTCTATTATATTATTTTTACACATTTGTCGATAGATACCTCTGTCAGCGAGTCATTCCTACTGCTGATTTCTGTTGATACCCAGACGAGGAGATCAGAAACTGGGACACCAGTACATATAGGTCCTTATTAGTTACCTATAAGAGTATTGCGGTCGTAAATTCCATAGGAATTTTATATTGTTTTTATATATGCTAATTGTTTTTATGCATTTGTAACATGGATCCATGCTTGTAATAAAGTGTAATTTTTAATTTTTAATTTGTATTGAGGAATCTAGATTATTATTGATTTAATCCCATTGTTCAGACCCGGCCTCTTTTGGTTTTCCAATTATAAAGTTTTCTTAATTTAAAGAAATCTAGCCAGCTATAATGGCAAGTGTTTATCTTCACTGCTGCTATAAATGATAATTATAGGTCCCTGCAGTCTTTCCAGAGGTACCTCACAGGTATCAAAATGGCAGATATAGAATGTGGTTGGAGGCCAAAGGACGATTCAGACCCTCAAAAAGGCTACCTTATCTGCACACAGATGTTATTCACTACCAGCTGGCCCACGATGCTATGCTCTACAGCACCCTTTCCCCTTTGGTAAAGACTTAAGGTTTCTCACCTCCCCTGCCCAAAGACGTTACAAGTGGTCAGTATCGATTGTTTTTTTTATTATTAGTTACAGGGGTTTTTTTTTCTGTTCAAATAATATATTTAAGAGCCAGGCTTTTGGAATCTTCCCATGTATTGCCCTCCAAGCATATAACCGCCCATTGTTTTGGTCTGTGCTACATGCGTGCGGCCTAGATTAGAGAGTGGCGCACTTAGTCCCTGAGGCTTCCGCTTTGTCGCGGTGATGGGTATATATGGCTGGCTTAACCTACTTGTTGTCAGGCAATCTCCATGCCCCCAGGCAAGACTGTCAGCCTGATGCAGGCGATCTCCTTCCTCTCTGTGTTAGCGATCCTTGGAGGTGAGTGGTAATAGCCGTTCTGTTGTTAAAGGCTCTCAGTCGCAGTATCAATAAGACTGAAACCGCTGCGTCTGCTTTTTTTTTTCTTTCACCTTTCAAAGTGTTCCGTTTGTAGCTTCTGCAGGTCTTTGGTTTTCTTTTTGAAAAGTATGCTAGGAGGTAGTTGATACTTCAGTGCTCCCACACAGTTAGAAAATAAAAGAAAAAAGGTTTAATTATGCCATTAATATGTTATGTACAACTTGAGGGTTGAAGAGCTCTCCTAAAACACCGCCATCTGCCTGCGTGGCTTGGCTCCGCCCCGGTAGGTAACTATTTTAGTCGGTCTAAAATGTCTAATAACCTCTGTATTGTTTTTATTTTTCAGACATATAATTTCAGATCCGCATAGAAATGAATGTGTATATATATATATATATATATATATATATATATATATATATATATATATTGAAAGCATAAAATGTCTTAGCATCTGCATTATTTTAAGAATATTTATGGAACTAAAAAGAAATGATTAATAACACTTATTTTATTTCAGATGAACCATAGAGGAATTCATGCATGCAGAACTTATTGGAGATGTAGAACAGGATGTATTTGTGTAAATGCATGTAGAACAGATGTATAAATACCATTAATTTCAGAATAATTAGCAGTATTAATTTGTTTTAATATAGTATAATGCTAAAGACACATGATGTTTCATATTAAAATAATCAGAATAAATGTGATTATTGTGACCTAGACCAATGCATAACGAACATGGAACTTACGGAAATTATGGCATTTATTACACATTTTAAATAAATATTTTCTTTCAATGTTGGATAGTAAATGTATTGCTGTGTTTGTTTGTCATGCTGCCCCCCTGTGTTATGATGCGAGAACTACAGCCAGAAGGCTTTTTAGGCTGTTAAAAATAAGATATTCCATATATCCAATCAGAAGGGACAAGGCTTCCGTTTGGGCGTTTCCAATCCTCACCAATGATGGGAACTTATATAAGTTAATGCAAGAGAGGGAAACAGGACACAGATTGTGCTGAGCTAACTTATAACTGGTGTGTTGGGCGTGAAAAGTACCATTTTACTTTGGCAAAGCTGATCTACCCTTTTCTAATTGATTGCAAAATATACTTATTGGTATTTCTGAGGTGAGATTAAAACCTGCTGAGAGATATTGGATATTGATTGGTGTGTCAAGGTATATGTAAGGTTAATAAATATATATTTTAATCTTATATTTTAAGGTTAATAAATATATATATTTATTCAGATCTGACTGGTCAGTAGAAAATAATTCATTTCTTTCAGACAAACTGACTTTAATCATGGTTAATTCTTCCCCACTGAGCATATCTCAAGACTAAAAATTGCAGACAGGATGTCCCAAGAAACAAAAGGGAAGCATTTGCTCTTAATTGGAAGTGCAAACTCATGTTCAGCTCTTCCCCCATTTAGTATGCAAAAATTATTCTCAACACCCCAGTGAGGGAAATAAACATTTGGCTTATTTAACTTTAACAGCTATCTCAGGTGCAAATGGGCCCTGCTGTGCAACGATGACACTTGAATATACAAAATGTTAGACATTGCGTCTGGGGAGGATAACACACAGTGAAAACACATGCTTTAAATTATACTCTTGGGAACCATTGCTAAAAGACAGCATAAATAAAGATAAATACATTTTGAAAAAGAAATAATAACTACATTGATAATTTTGCAGATAAACATATCAAATAATGCCCCAGACTATATTGAATATATATCTGGGAGATAGATTGAAATCTGTATAGATTGAATAGCAATAGTGATAGTCCCATGTTTGGATGATATATAACATGCTTTCCTATTTTCCAGATGGAGCTAAAAAACGTCAAATTGATCAGAATAAAAGAAATGTGATATAATACAATACATATAAACATATAACTTAATAATGTAAGGAAATTATGACAGTTATTACCCATTTTAAAGAAATATTTTCTGTTAGAAATGTTCAAATGAATCTGTATGTATTATCACGCTGCCCCCCGGTGTTGCAATGCGAGAACTACAGCCAGAAGGCTTTTTGGCTGTTTTAAAAATGAAATCTCAAAGGGCCAATCCGAGATAAGGTTTCTTTGTGGGCGTAACCAAACCAGATCTCTAATGATTATAAAACAGGAAGGTTAAATGTAAGAGAGAACAGAGTTTTTTGGTGATTGCTTACCCTGGTGACTGAGAACTGGTGAGCATACTTGGGACACAGTCATTCAAGCAAGGAGCTGAAATACTAACCCTGATCTATGCAAAATAACTTTTCCTTCAAATGAGGAGATCTAAGATATTTGGAAAATATTGAATTACAATTTGGTTCAGACTGGTGATGTAGGATTTCTAACTTTAATATTTTAAACAAAGGTTATTGATAATATCATAGTCAAATTGTAGGTAAGCAGATTTAAAGAAGCAGTTTGTATTTCAAGTTAGTATTTCATAAGCCTGTGTAGTGTTAAAAGTTTATTTTTGTATGCTAAGGAATTCATTAAAAGCATTTGTTCACTGTAAGAATATATGTACTTTAGTACCCTAATTAGAATTATATTGCTGGATATTAGTAGCTGTGATATTTTAGTCTCATTGTGGTAATTTTGAATGAAAGGATATTGTAAATCAGGCTAGCTTTAAAAGTAAACTTTTATGAGCTTGGTAAAAAAGTATAGACTGTCCTATTGTTTAAATTCTATTGCTTGGTTATTTAGCTGTTAAAGATCTTAAAATCTCATTGTACTAACAGGGTGAACTTTTACTGTGAATAAGATAGATTTTTATGAATGTTGCATAGCCTATTTGAACGGTTTTAAACGCATATAGTGTCGACTCATATTCTAATTCTCACAAATATTTATGTATCAACATGTTCATAGTTATTTACTAATAATAAATAATTCAGATATTTATATTAATTTCATTGTCTTAGTAGAAGTATATTGATTGTGGGTTCAGTCTAAAGAAAGATTGTTAAATATATTCCCTGCCATATACTATGTTTGGAGAATACTGCTAAGATTTTTATAAATATACTGACAGGTGTTCATCCTTGTAAGTATTAAAAGATTGTGGTAGATTGAAGAGAGCAAATTGTGTTTTTAAACTGTATTTCATAGCTTTGATTAGCTCTTAGCTTGCCTTTTTGTATGCAAACATTTAAAGTAAACATTCATTATTACTGTATGTAGCAGATTTAAAGAAATAGTTTGTATTTCAAGTTAGTATTTCATAGCCTGTGTATTGTTAAACATATATCATTGATGCTAAGTAAATTATCTGTGAAAATTTTGATATTTTAAAGTAGAATTGTGTTAGAGTAAAGCGTGGGTAAATAGCTGAGTATTTTACTTAGAATCCCATTGTGTTAATTGAATGAAAGGCTATTTGTAAATAAGGCTGGTTTTAAAGGTAAATTCTTATGAGCTTTGTAAGAAGTATAGCATATCTAAATAGTTTTTAAACGTGTATAATATTGTTTCATATTCTGGTATTACAAATATATTCCAATATGCTCATAGATATTAACTAATAAAAATAATTCAGATATTTATATTAATTTTATGGTTTCTAGTAGATGCATATTGATTGAGGGTTTATTTTAAAGGATAATTATTTAAATATATTGTGTTATAACCCTGCCATAGACTGATATATTATTTGGAGAGCACTACTGAAGATTCTTATAAATATACTGACATGGTTCTATGTTCTCCAGTTTTGTAGTCCAGGACTTGGTCTGTGGATCTGGCTCGGGAAGGATCTTATTCTCTAGGTCTTTTTCCATCTTCGATCTCTAGATCTCCAAAGCGGGTCGTGTGGAGATTGATGATTAGTCCTTTCTTAGGGACTTTGTCTCTCTAGCCCAGGCGAATACTCCTGGAACACGCCAGAAGTATCACTATGTCTGGCACTCCCTTCTCTCTACTTGAGTCTCTAGGTTTCCTTGATGCTAGGACCTTTTCCCTAGTGGGTTTGGAGAAGGGTTGTCTGATAGTTCTTTATAGGGCCAGTTCTCTTCCCTTTCAGTTTGGAAGATACAACGTAGTGGTTAGTTCCACTGATCCTGAAGCATAAGGTTGTGGTTTTGAATCCATTTGACACTTCTGTTTTACCCATCCGGGGGATTGTGGTGCCGGCTAGCATCAAAAGCAGATGGTTTAAGATCCGGTCTTTTTTTCAGGTCCTAGTTGAGTTTCAGACCTGTGTTTCAATCTCTTGCTCCTTCCTGGAGTATTAATTTGATTCTTTGTTTTGGAAACTAACATTCTGTTGAATTTTATCTTTGATCTCCGTCCTATTTAGACCTCCTTCCTAGGGTGGTTCTGACAATTCTGTTTGTCAGGGGATTGTAGTCCTCTTCTGTCCTTTTTCCTTTCAGAAGGAATATTTGTTTCTCACCCTGGATGGGGTTTGTATTCTAGAGTACTTTTCCAGTCTACTACGGAGTTTGGTCTTTTTGTGACTACCTTTTCTTTGTGTCTGAGGGCTGTCTTTTATTTGCTTATGAACTGGACAGCTTCCTTCTTCCGGAAATGTTTCGTAGTCCTGTGCCTTTAAGGATGAAGTTTCCAGGGAACAGATCAGTAAGACAATTTCTTTGTCTTCCTTGTTTCCCCTTTGTTTTTAAATTTCTCTTTTTCTCATTCTTGATGTTTTTGCCTCAGCTGAAGCTTTCTTTTGGGAGATGGTGCTTCAAGTGGGTGGTGCCTTCAGATTAGGTCTGCCTGCCTTTATTTCTCCCTCCCTGTCCATTCTGTGTCTTCTCTGGCGTGGGTATTGATTTCCCAACAGTATTTGAATGGAATCATGGACTCTCCATGCCATTGGAAAAATCTTTCTAATGAGACGGTGAGTCCATGGATCATCATCAATTACTGTTGGCAATATCACTCCTGGCCAACAGGAGGAGGCAAAGAGCACCACAGCAAAGCTGTTAAGTATCACTTCCCTTCCCACAAACCCCAGTCATTCGCTTTGCCTGCAGTGCAAGGAGAAGGTGAAGTTTTTGGTATCTGATAAGAAGTTTTTCTGCAATCAAGATTTTATTATTTTAAAGCAGAGTAGGTTTGCTCTGATCTTTCCTGAGATCTAGCCTTAGCCCACATCAGTCTCTTCAGTAGGGTAGTGTTGGCTTTTAAGCAATTGGGAACTTTTGGGGTACAATCCGCACTGCGCCTCTCAAACAGTTTTGCTGCCCTACTCAGAAAGCCTGAGTAAGCTTACTCATTTCTTTCTTTTTCCACAGGTCCATGTGAGGGGTGGCACCCTGTCAAACCAGATGAGCTGTCCTTCTGCCGGACAGATGAACATTCAGGTAAGTGCCTAGAATTTTTTTCTTTATTATGAAAACTTTGGCACTTATGCAGTTAATACTGCAGGGGGACGTTGTATCATTGACCCTATGAGGGTTAATTGCATAGGCAGACAGCAGGCACTGTGGACGATGGGGAGTTTTTATTACTTTTAATTTTGGCTCAGTTAGGTTAACTCCTGTTGGGATCAGGACTATGTGAGACTGTACAGTTATTATTTTAACTATAGATACGGCCATGCATTTTTTTCTATACGTCTTACTGTTATGGAATTTCCACTGCGGGCTTAATGGCCACCGGGACCGCCCCTGATTACTGAGAGGCGGTTTCTTTCTGAGGCGGCAGCCAGTTTAGGCGTGCTTCCGGACTCACTTTCTGTGTGTTTCGGAGCGGATACGCAGCTTAATAGAGATTGTCGGCTCTGCTCTAGTGAAGATCTCTCAGCCGTCTAATTGCGGAGTTCCGGAGTGAAAACCGGATCATTTATATTTGAGACTTAAACTCAGTCAGCAGGACAGGTAGGCACCTCAGCAAAGAGCTGAGATGTAGAGGGTGCCTCTAGTTTTTTCAATCAAGTATTTTGAACAAATATAATTTAAAGGGGCAGTAGCAGTTTCTAGTAAAGATTTGGTAAAGTGAAATAAAAGCTGTTTTTTCTTTTTTTTTTAATCTATTTTGTGTACTTTTTGTGGGCCTAAAAATAGATCAAGAGGCCTTGAAGAGTGTTACATGTAGTGTGTGTTTTGACTCCCAGGTGGAACCTCCAGTTCCTGTTCTTTTTTTTTTTTTTCCTTCTTGTATTGAGAGAACTTTGTGTTACAGGAATAGTCTTTTTGATACTGAGCCATCATTAGCTAAGGCGGATGCTGTTCAGATGTCTCCTGTATCAGATATGCCACAGCTTTCTCCTTAAGCATCCCAATCTTTTTCATATACACATGCAGTGCCCTGCGTTTCCTCTCCCGCTCTGGTAGGAGTTTATTTACAAGACATTGCGGGTCAGGTATCCTCTGCGGTATCTGAGGCACTGTCTGCTTTTCCCTTGCTTCTGGGAAAGCGCAAGAGGAAGTTTAATGAGTCAGCGAGTAAGGTTTCTGATCTGGTTGTGGCTATCCAAGGGGTTTCTTCTCAGAAGTCTGAGGAGGAAGACACTTTGGTAGTGTCTGATGGTGAAATCTTAGATTCAGACAGTATAATTCCTTCTTCTGATGCTGAAGTTGTATCCTTAAGATTTAATCTGGAACACCTGTGTTACTTAAGGAGGTTTTGGCTACATTGGATGACTCTGAGACGACTGTCGTAGTCAACCCTAAGAAGTCTAGTAAACTAAACTAGTACTTTGATGTTCTCTCCGAGGTGGAGGTATTCCCTTACCAGACCGTACTACAGAGATTATTGCGCGGTAGTGGGAGAGACCTGGAATTCCATTTTCTCCATCTCCGAATTTCAAGAAAATGTTTCCAATAGCTGACACCATTAAGGAGTCTTGGCAGACAATTCCTAAGGTGGAAGGGGCGATCTCCACTTTGGCTAAGACAACCACTATCCCCATAGACGATAGCTGTTCCTTTAAGGATCCAATGGATAAGAAGTTGGAAGCATTGTTAAAGAAGGTATATGTTCACCTGGGTCTCCAATGGAAGCCTGCAGTGTGTATTGCCACTGTCACCAGTGCGACAGCCTACTGGTTTGATGCTTTATCTGATTCTATTCAGACAGATATTCCTCTTGAGGAGATCCAGGACATGATTAAGGCTCTTAAGTTAGCCAATTCCTTTATCAGGGATGCTTCTTTACAAGTCATTAAGTTGGGAGCAAAAATGTCTGGTTTTGCGGTTCTAGCTCACAGAGCCTTATGGTTGAAGTCTTGGTCTGTGGATGTTTCATCTAAGTCCAAGCTCTTGGCGATCCCTTACAAGAGTAAGACCTTGTTTGGACCTGGCTTGGCTGAAATAATTTCTGATATTACAGGTGGAAGGGATCTTTTCTCCCTCCGGATAAGAAGAATAAGCAGAAAAGACGTCAGAGTAAAAGAGTAATGTTCGTTCCTTTCGTAACTTTAGAGGTAAACCCACCCCTCCCTCCTCCAAGCAAGAACAATCCACGTTTTCCTGGAAGCCTAGTCAGTCTTGGAACAAGGGGAAGCAGTCTAAGAAACCAGCAGCTGATTCCAAGTCAACATAAAGGGTCGACCCCTGATCCGGAGCGGATCCAGTAGGGGGCAGACTTTCTCAATTCACTCAAGCCTAGATACAAGATGTTCCAGATCCCTGGGCGGTGGACATCGTATCCCAGGGGTACAAAATAGAATTCAAGACTTTCCCTCCCAGAGGCAGGTTCCTCCTCTCAAGATTATCTGCAGACCAGATAAAAAGAGAGTGGTTATTAAATTGTGTCAAGGATCTTTCCGCCATGGGAGTAATAGTTCCAGTTCCTCCGCAGGAACAGGATCTGGGATTCTACTCAAATTTGTTCGTGGTTCCCAAAAAAGAGGGAACTTTCAGACCAATTTTAGACCTGAAATGTCTAAACAAGTTCCTCAGAGTACTGTCCTTCAAGATGGAAACTATACGTTCCATTCTTCCCTTGGTCCAAGAGGATCAGTTCATGACAACCATAGACCTAAATAATGCGTATGTTCATGTTTCCATTCACAAGGATCATCACAAGTTTCTGAGATTCGCCTTCTTGGACAATCACTTTCAGTTTGTGGCTCTTCCATTTGGCCTTGCCACAGCTCCCAGAATTTTCTCAAAGGTTCTGGGGGCTCTATTGGCAGTGATCCGGTCTCAGGGCTTTGCAGTGGCGCTATCACGTGCTGTGCAAAATTAAACTTATTTCAGGTATATTGACTCATAAAATGAGGTTTTGTAGCTTTTCTTATGATTTCCAGCACATATGGAGTTAATGTGTGGAAAAGACAGAGAGTAAGCAGTTCTTCTGTTTAAATTACACACAGTAATTATGACTTGCTAAAAATGGCAGAATGTCCAGTTGCAAGTACATCAACAAGTGAACAGGTTAAGGAGGATTGATAAGCGTCTTATATATATAGAGAGAGAACCTGAGTCAAGTATGTACCACAGCAAGCAGGTTAATAAAGCGTAGCAAGCAAGCAAGCAGAAATTAGTCCGTACTTTAAACAGATGCTTAGTCAGATTGTATAGCAAGTCTTTAGGGAAGCAGTAAAGTAAGCAAGTTGGCAGCTTAGTATAATAAATCAAGAAGATTATAATCTTATACTTGCGGTCCGAGCAGGGATAGGCACAGACAAAAGCTGTGGCGGACATTTTCCAAAGTACAGAGCTTAGTGAAGGACACCAAGGTACATTTGAAATTAAAAACATTATTTTATAGTGCTTGGTGTTATTATACTGATGCAGATACCACTGATCCTATAACCAACCCCCCTCTGGCTATACCCATGATTCAGTGTCACTACTGTGCAGGCCCGGACTGGCCATCGGGCATACCGGGCATTTGCCCGGTAGGCCGCAATGTATTTTAGCCCCGCCCACAGCTCCGCCCACTGCGACCTCAGTCAGTCACGCCACAAAAAAATTTTTGACAACTTTTTTTTTTTTTATATTTATTTCATAAATCTAATCTTTGAAATTGTAATTATGTTTGTTTGTTTCTCTGAATCTCTTCAGTTTCACTCACTAGTAGTACTACTGCTGACTAGTAGTCTACTGTCTACTGCCATGGCATGGCCCATGGAGCCTGGAGCTGGAGGTGGCGGTGCGCATGCGGCCGTCGTACAGTAGGCCCGGCCCCGGCCCACAACCAACTAGTCTCTCTCTGCTCTGCTGGGCCTGGCTGTGAAATTGCAAATTGAAATTGTTATCATGATTGATGATCATCATCAGCCAGGCCCAGGCAGCCAGCCCATCCATTCCTGACTGTCAGTGTCAGGGCCGCCGCACCATCTACATTTCCGATTCCGCCTCGCCTCCCCCTTTTCTGATTGGCCGGCCCGGCCGCACGACAGTCATGCGCACTGCTTCCGGCGCCGGCCCCTTTGAGTGACGTCAGACTCTGAGTCCGACGTCAGTGCGTCACTCACAGGGGCCGGGCCGGAAGCAGTGCGCATGTGCGGCCGGGCAAATTAGAATGGGGAGTAGGGCGAGGCGGCGAGTCCCATGCCATGGAATCTGCCTGGAGACAGTGTCTGGAGGAAGTTACAGGGGCCGGGCCGGAAGCAGTGCGCATGTGCGGCCGGGCGGGCCAATTAGAATGGGGAGGAGGGCGAGGGCCGAGGCCCATTGGAATCTGCCTGGAGACTGAATATTTGGCGCGCAAAGTGTGATAGACACACGCCCTGCACGCGGCTGCACACATGCCGCATTGCCAATGCCTCGTGCCAGGTCCACCACCACCACCACGTGACTTGTCTTGTCTCGTGTAGGGCGCCAAGGGCGGAGAAGACACGTCACTAGCTGCTGGACTCTGGAGGCCTCACCTCAGGCCTGGCTGGAGCAGGCGGCGAGGCCGGAAATATGTTGGCCTGGCTGGCTGGGCCCGGGCCGGGTCCTGAGTCTGACTCTCATGATGGAGGAGGTCAGGAGGAGGACGTCGTCGTCAGGGCTGAGGAGGCTGCCTGTGACTCAGCAGGTGGCCGGCAGCAGCAGCAGGGCAGCAGGTAAGGTGACCGCACTGACCGGCGGTTTTATATATAACAGGACAGACATGTCATATAATATAACACATTGTGCACTTTATTTTATTTTTGTTGTTGTGTTTTAAAAAAAATAAAAAAATAATAATAATAATAATAATAAAAAAAATTTACTTAATTTTTTTTGGGGGGGTGGGGGGGGGGTGGGCCTCTTTGGCCCTCTTTGGCCCTAAAATGCCCGGGCCTCTTTTTGGTCCCAGTCCGGCCCTGCTACTGTGACATTATATAGTTCTTGGTGATCCTATAACCAGTCCTCCTCTGGCTATACCCATGAGCCAGTGTCACTACTGTGTCTTTGTATAGTGCTTGGTGTTATTATATTGATGCAGATACCACTGATTCTATAACCAGCCCTCCTCTGGCTATACCCATGAGCCAGTGTCCCTACTGTGTCTTTGTATAGTGATTGGTGTTATTATACTGATGCAGATACCACTGATCCTATAACCAGCCCTCCTCTGGCTATACCCATGAGCCAGTGTCACTACTGTGTCATTATATAGTGCTTGGTGTTATTATGCTGATGCAGATACCACTGATCCTATAACCAGCCCTCCTCAGGCTATACCCATGTGCCAGTGTCACTACTGTGTCTTTGTATAGTGCTGGTTGTTATTAAACTGATGCAGATACCACTGATCCTATAACCTACCCTCCTCTATACCCATGTGCCAATGTCACTACTGTGTCATTATATAGAGCTGGGTGTTATTATACTGATGCAGATACCACTGACCCTATAACCAGCCCTTGTCTGGCTATACGCATGTGCCAGTGTCACTATTGTGTCTTTGTATAAAACTATGTGTTATTATACAGATACACATCCAATATATCACTCAGGCTTTATTTATTCTATAACTTATCACCCAATATCGCTAGCAGTCTCTTGACAAGCCACTAACTTTATTCACACTACATATTTTTTTAATTCCTATTTTCTTTCATGTAATTAGCAAGAGTCCATGAGCTAGTGACGTATGGGATATACATTCCTACCAGGAGGGGCAAAGTTTCCCAAACCTCAAAATGCCTATAAATACACCCCTCACCACACCCACAAATCAGTTTTACAAACTTTGCCTCCTATGGAGGTGGTGAAGTAAGTTTGTGCTAGATTCTACGTTGATATGCGCTCCGCAGCAGGTTGGAGCCCGGTTTTCCTCTCAGCGTGCAGTGAATGTCAGAGGGATGTGAAGAGAGTATTGCCTATTTGAATTCAATGATCTCCTTCTACGGGGTCTATTTCATAGGTTCTCTGTTATCGGTCGTAGAGATTCATCTCTTACCTCCCTTTTCAGATCGACGATATACTCTTATATATACCATTACCTCTACTGATTCTCGTTTCAGTACTGGTTTGGCTTTCTACTACATGTAGATGAGTGTCCTGGGGTAAGTAAGTCTTATTTTCTGTGACACTCTAAGCTATGGTTGGGCACTTTTATATAAAGTTCTAAATATATGTGTTCAAACATTTATTTGCCTTGATTCAGGATGTTCAACGTTCCTTATTTCAGACAGTCAGTTTCATATTTGGGATAATGCATATGAATAAATCAATTTTTTTCTTACCTTAAAATTTGACTTTTTCCCTGTGGGCTGTTAGGCTCGCGGGGGCTGAAAATGCTTAATTTTATTGCGTCATTCTTGGCGCTGACTTTTTTGGCGCAAAATTTTTTTTCTTGGTTTCCGGCGTCATACGTGTCGCCGGAAGTTGCGTCATTTTTGACGTTTTTTGCGCCAAAAGTGTCGGCGTTCCGGATGTGGCGTCATTTTTGGCGCTAAAAAATTTGGGCGTCACTATTGTCTCCACATTATTTTAGTCTCTTTGTTTATTGCTTCTGGTTGCTAGAAGCTTGTTCTCTGGCATTTTTTCCCATTCCTGAAACTGTCATTTAAGGAATTTGATCAATTTTGCTTTATATGTTGTTTTTTCTATTACATATTGCAAGATGTCCCAGATTGACACTGAGTCAGAAGATACTTCTGGAAAATCGCTGCCTGATGCTGGATCTACCAAAGTTAAGTGTATTTGCTGTAAACTTGTGGTATCTGTTCCTCCAGCTGTTGTTTGTAATGAATATCATGATAAGCTTGTTAATGCAGATAATATTTCCTTTAGTAATGTTACATTACCTGTTGCTGTTCCATCAACATCTAATACTCAGAGTGTTCCTGTTAACATAAGATATTTTGTTTCTAAATCCATTAAGAAGGCTATGGCCTAGATTTGGAGTTCGGCGTTAGCCGTGAAAACCAGCGTTAGAGGCTCCTAACGCGGGTTTCTTACGGACTCCGGTATTTAGAGTTCAGTTACCGACACTCAAAAAAAACCTAACGCTCACATTTCTACCGACACCTCAGACCCAGTAGTAAACATATACCGACAAAAAAAAGATCCACGAATCAAATAAAAAATATTACACAAACTACACTTACAGTCATACAAACACTACACTATGTTTATTTTTCATATTTAATAATTTTTCATCAAAATACAAAGGATTAAAGTTGCGAGATCTCGGGTGTTTGAAAAAAAACAACACAAATCCATTTTCCCATTGACTTACATTGACACACGGGAAAAGACCCTCATATACCTACATCTAACTAATAACATTATCACAAACATACACTCATCGATGCATACAAACAATATACACCACATGACATACACAAAATATTTATTTATTACAAAAAGAACACGATTTAGTTACTTTTTCACAAAAGCTCATGACGTCACTCACTTTACGATGAAAACCAGTCTTAGAAAAAAAAAATGACCAATTTTTAGAGCCTCCATTGACTTCTATTGGGAAGACGTGCTCGTGCACGCGAAACCCTCATTTCCCTAACGCACGCAAATAGCGTAGACAGAAAAACTCCAAATACCAGCGCTAGAAAAGACATGATTTCATGCGTTAGACCCAGCTATGATAAATAGATCAAGAAATGACTATTTCCCTATGGTGGATTTATGGATTTTACTGTTTGAATATTCACAACACCATTACATTCTTTCAGACTTTTATATTACATCAACTACAAATCAACATCACTAGTAACAACATTTTTGTTTTAAAAATATTACATTTAAACGGACACAAAAATAATGTCAACTTTTCTGGATTCACAAACACTACACAATGGGAAACAATTCTCATTTACCTTTATTATTGCATTTCAGTTATTCAACTCATATGCTTGCAGCAACAGCATATCTACATAGGCTTAACACATGATCAGTCATGGATGCACATACATTACTTTTAACATTCACTCATACATGTGCATTCAAATGATGGGGGAAAAACACATTACATTCTCTCGAGGAATCACAAAACAGAACATATGGATTTTACTGTAATTTTAACATCATGATTCCATCACAATAAACCATTAGGAATTACGTACAACAAGAACATCATTACACCAGATTACAGATGTCACTTTATGGGAAGGAACAACCATGCCAGACCGCTATATAGAAGTCAGCATATGTGGGACACAATCACAATATATACGTACATGTACATAACACGCATCACCCATCACGCAACCACAAAGCACACATTTAGATTTTATTCAGCACACAATAACAATGTAGCACAATACAACAACACAATGAGGATTTCAGAACTACATAGGCAGGTTAATAATATGATGACGTCATTAGAAGATTCAACCATACACATCACAGATTCACGACTGTACCGCCCCTTTCGGAACTTTAACACTCAATACTACAATACAACATATACGTAAACAACAGTTTGGAACAGCATTATTAGGGAGATTTGAATGGGACAATTAATAAATATTGTCAGCTCGCAAATCACTTATATATACAATACTACAGATGACAGCCGGAAGTTATTCAGTATTAGTGCCATTTGAATGGGACGCATACAATATTGACATCTCGGCAATCACTTATATATACAATACTACAGATGGCAGACGGGAATTTCGTAATTATTATTGCGATTTTAATGGGACGCGTACAATATTGACATCTCGGCAATCACTTATATATACAATACTACAGATGACAGCCGGAAGTTATTCAGTATTACTGCGATTTGAAAGGGACGCATACAATATTGACATCTCGGCAATCACTTATATATACAATACTACAGATGACAGCCGGAGGTTATTCAGTATTAGTGCCATTTGAAAGGGACGCATACAATATTTACAGCTCGGCAATCACTTATATATACAATACTACAGATGGCAGACGGGAAGTTCGGAATTATTATTGCGATTTTAAAGGGACGCATACAATATTGACATCTCGGCAATCACTTATATATACAATACTACAGATGACAGCCGGAAGTTATTCAGTATTAGTGCCATTTGAAAGGGACGCATACAATATTTACAGCTCGGCAATCACTTATATATACAATACTACAGATGGCAGACGGGAAGTTCGGAATTATTATTACGATTTTAAAGGGACGCATACAATATTGACAGCTCGGCAATCACTTATATATACAATACTACAGATGGCAGCTGTTACTTTATCGTTTACAAACAATATTGCAGCAACATTGATCGATCACATTCGATGCACATTATACACAACTATGCACTTTCATTCATGTTAGCCTGGACGTGTGCTTGTTACTATAAGATCGCGTTTAAGAAATATTGATTACGCATATGAACAAACATTACAAACATGCACTGTATGTGTGATATTTGACACTTTCACATTGAGATTCATTGTTTGAAAATAACATTTCAGCAAACAACAAATAAACGCCCACTGTGAAAGCATTCGCGCCGCTCACATACAAACAGGTGAATACAATCAGCAATCATTACAAACTCACTACCATTGGACTAATTGTACTATAAATCCCCCAAACAACATGGCCAATGCATCACTTGTGATCCACATCAGATCAAGTGCTTACCTTGTTACGCTGTTTTGAAAGATGGATGACGATGACATGGTAGACGCTGCTGGTGCTGCTATTGGCGAACTAGCTGTTGGTCGAATCAGGCAGCCTCGGCGGCTCAGACTGAGACGAAGGGGTCATCTGGTTCGAGGTCCTCCTGTCTACAGCGTGAGACCCACCTTGGAAAACATGAGCGACTTTGAGGTTTTTGATAAGTATCGGCTCGATCGCGAACAGCTCATTGGCCTTTACAATCTTCTTAAACCTCATTTGGAGCCACGTATAAGAATAAGGACTGCTGTTCCCGCCATGAGTAAGATGCTAAGCTGTCTATACGTCCTGGCCTCCGGGAGTTTTCAATCCGGAGAACTGTACATGCATGGCCTGGCTCAAGGTACATTCTCTGTGGTGTTTGATAACTTTCTGGACGCCATGGTACGTATCAGTAAGCAATACATAGGATTCCCACAGAATGATGGTGATTGGAGGCGCCTGAAGCGGGAATTCTTTGATATTGCTCAAATGCCCAATGTCTTGGGAGCCATAGATTGTACCCACATTGCGCTGCGTGCTCCAATTGATGACTCGCCCTTCAGAAATCGCAAACATTTTCATAGCCTCAACGTGCAGTATGTTTGTGACGCACGGATGAGGATTATGCATGTGTGTGCGAATTTTGGAGGAGCTTGTCATGATGCCCGCATCCTCTCTCTGTCGTCCCTGTGGAGACAGTTTGAGGAAAGACAAATGCCCCCTGGTTATCTCGTTGGTGAGTATTTGTGCACAACATGGTTAATTATTTTGACAATTGCCACTGTAGTTTTAAAATGTTAGCGTAATGTTCAGCTATAGGATGCAATTTAACCATATATTTTCCCCCCGCTAATGTCTACTTTTAGTTCAATGCAGATATGTAGCATGTCTTACCTTAAATGCTCAGATAGAGAATGTAATGTAACCATGTAGTTAGCATTTTACACAAGGCTTGATTTAGGAGAAATACGCATATGTAGCATGTCTTAGCTGAAATGGGAAGATATTAGCTAATGCAATTTAACCATGTCATTGTCTCTTTCCGCAAATGTCTTTTAGTTCAATGCAGATATGTAGCATGTCTTACCTTAAATGCTCAGATAGAGAATGTAATGTAACCATGTAGTTAGCATTTTACACAAGGCTTGATTTAGGAGAAATACGCATATGTAGCATGTCTTAGCTGAAATGTGAAGATATTAGCTAATGCAATTTAACCATGTCATTGTCTCTTTCCGCAAATGTCTTTTAGTTCAATGCAGATATGTAGCATGTCTTACCTTAAATGCTCAGATAGAGAATGTAATGTAACCACGTAGTTAGCATTTTACACAAGGCTTGATTTAGGAGAAATACGCATATGTAGCATGTCTTAGCTGAAATGTGAAGATATTAGCTAATGCAATTTAACCATGTCATTGTCTCTTTCCGCAAATGTCTTTTAGTTCAATGCAGATATGTAGCATGTCTTACCTTAAATGCTCAGATAGAGAATGTAATGTAACCACGTAGTTAGCATTTTACACAAGGCTTGATTTAGGAGAAATACGCATATGTAGCATGTCTTAGCTGAAATGGGAAGATATTAGCTAATGCAATTTAACCATGTCATTGTCTCTTTCCGCAAATGTCTTTTAGTTCAATGCAGATATGTAGCATGTCTTACCTTAAATGCTCAGATAGAGAATGTAATGTAACCATGTAGTTATCATTTTACACAAGGCTTGATTTAGGAGAAATACGCATATGTAGCATGTCTTAGCTGAAATGGGAAGATATTAGCTAATGCAATTTAACCATGTCATTGTCTCTTTCCGCAAATGTCTTTTAGTTCAATGCAGATATGTAGCATGTCTTACCTTAAATGCTCAGATAGAGAATGTAATGTAACCATGTAGTTAGCATTTTACACAAGGCTTGATTTAGGAGAAATACGCATATGTAGCATGTCTTAGCTGAAATGGGAAGATATTAGCTAATGCAATTTAACCATGTCATTGTCTCTTTCCGCAAATGTCTTTTAGTTCAATGGAGATATGTAGCATGTCTTACCTTAAATGCTCAGATAGAGAATGTAATGTAACCATGTAGTTAGCATTTTACACAAGGCTTGATTTAGCAGAAATACGCATATGTAGCATGTCTTAGCTGAAATGGGAAGATATTAGCTAATGCAATTTAACCATGTCATTGTCTCTTTCCGCAAATGTCTTTTAGTTCAATGCAGATATGTAGCATGTCTTACCTTAAATGCTCAGATAGAGAATGTAATGTAACCATGTAGTTATCATTTTACACAAGGCTTGATTTAGGAGAAATACGCATATGTAGCATGTCTTAGCTGAAATGTGAAGATATTAGCTAATGCAATTTAACCATGTCATTGTCTCTTTCCGCAAATGTCTTTTAGTTCAATGCAGATATGTAGCATGTCTTACCTTAAATGCTCAGATAGAGAATGTAATGTAACCATGTAGTTAGCATTTTACACAAGGCTTGATTTAGGAGAAATACGCATATGTAGCATGTCTTAGCTGAAATGGGAAGATATTAGCTAATGCAATTTAACCATGTCATTGTCTCTTTCCGCAAATGTCTTTTAGTTCAATGCAGATATGTAGCATGTCTTACCTTAAATGCTCAGATAGAGAATGTAATGTAACCATGTAGTTAGCATTTTACACAAGGCTTGATTTAGGAGAAATACGCATATGTAGCATGTCTTAGCTGAAATGGGAAGATAGAGAATAATATTGAACTAGATATTTTAAAGTTAAAATAAACATTTGTTAATGGATTATCGTGTACAAAACTTTTTATTGTACTACAAATACTATTTTGAGGATTCTGTTGGAATTATGTTCTGTTCATAATTTATAGGTGATTCTGGGTACATGAGCCAGCCTTGGCTCATTACCCCCTTGCGTAGCCCGACTGATGTGTCTGAGGAGCGCTACAATAGGGCTCATAAGAGAACCAGGGCGGTGGTTGAACGGATGTTCGGGCTCCTGAAGATGAGGTTCAGGTGCCTGGACAGGTCGGGAGGAGCCCTCCAGTACAACCCAAAGAAGGTGGCTAAGATCGTTGTAGCCTGTAGCGTCCTGCATAATATTGCACAGCGGGCTGGGATGCTGCAGGCCGTCCGGCCGGACAGAAACCTCCTCAGAGATGAGGAGGATGATCCTGTTCTAGAGGGGCCATTCCGGGACGAGGGCCTCAATGTCAGAGCAGACATCATCAACCGCAACTTTAGACGGTAAAGAATAGAAGTTAGACTGGAGTATTATCAATAGATGTGAACTCTAGGGAAATGACAAGTAGAGAATTGTGCAAACATGTTAGGATTGTTCATCAAATGCTAAAAATGTGTTTCATTTATTAATATAGGTGATGCTCTGGCCATTGGGTCCTGTAGCGAGTCTTTGCCACCTGGTTTTTAAAGAGGACATCAGCTGGTAAGTATAAATGTCTGGACTGTTGCTGGCATGAATTGTACACAAATACATCATATGGCATACATTTTCTAAACTAGTATTTAGTTTACACATTACTTAAAATGTAAATACTCAGAAAGGGATCCTCTAGCATGACTATGGTTCAATGTCACACATTAGAGGTTTGTTCTGCTCAATATGACTCATCTTCACACTTGATAGAACATAACACAAGATGCTACACAGTAAGCTAGTGACAGAAATTTCTTATGAAATGGGGGGTGGGAGAGGGCTAGAGAAATGATTCACACACTTGTAGTAATTTTGAATAAACCTTTTATGCCATTAGGGAGCTGACTTAATCTAAAGACTGAAAGGGAAGAATTAGAAGCCTGACAGTGAAGATTGCCCAGACTGACAGTGGAAAAAGCCAAGATTGAAATTGAAGTATACCAATAGGATCATGTCTGGCATTATCTTTCAAATCTGCTGACCTTGAAAAGCATACAAAGACATGTTCACATGGTAAGTGCCAACTATTTAATAGAATAAGGCTGTTGAGGCATCCTATTGGAGACACTTAGATGATTTTCTAATTTTTAGATGGTATTTCACAGTCCTCTATTTTTGAAATGATGAATAAGACACCTATTGAAGATCAACTTTTTACCCCTGAATTGACTTTCAAAGACCATGCATTATCCAGGTTGGTGTACCAATGCATGCTAGTTAAGAATCACAGGAAGAATGTTGAATATTAGTAGCTTCCATACATTAGTCATATTTAGTTCTTAATTAGATATTTAGGGATCACAATCAGACACTTAGATGAATTTCTAATTTTTAGATGGGATTTCAGTCCTCTATTTTTGAAATGATGAATAAGACACTTATTGAAGATCAACTGTTTAGCCCTGAATTGACTTTCAAAGACCATGCATTATCCAGGTTGGTGTACCAATGCATGCTAGTTAATAATCACAGGAAGAATGTTGATTATATTGGTAGCTTACATACATTAGTCATACATATTTCATCATTAGATATTTAAGGATCACAATCATAAAAAGGAATACATATTATAGTTGATATAGAGGTATTTGAATGGACATGAAATATGACATTTATGTTCAACATATATATTATTGAAATGTGATATACATTTTTATGTATAATTCGAAAATCATATTTTTTTTTTTAAATATAATTAATAAATATCTTTAAAAAATGTTGAACAAAGTTAGAGCATAGACACAAGATGATTGTAAATGTATTTTATGATTCTTTGACTACGTGTGTATTAACTTTTGTAAACATTTTTTTTACATTTCAGATTGGCATCTGATGACTTCCAGGAATATATTTTTATTTTTGGTTCAGAAACTATTAAATTTTAAAATGGTAATAATAAAAAGTTTAGTATTAAATACACTCTTTGGAACAGATTATAATAAATATCCATATAATCTGTCAATAAAAATCAATTTGACTCCCATGACTGGTAGTTGTCTATTTGACAAGCACATGCATAAGATCAAATAATGCATTAATTGTTGAAAATCCACTGATTCAGAGAATATTACATTAAACTATCTTTTTTAACATTCATTGGGGAGTGAGATCCATCGATGCTTTTCTTTTGAAATTCTTAGATGTTAAAATAATTTCGGATATGTAGTCAATTTCACAAAAATTAATTTTTTTCACTTTTAAGAAGGGGAAGTGGTTCAATTACATTAAAGTGACAGTGTTGATAAATGTAAAATTAATTTTATAAGATCTTGTATCTTCCTTAGGTATCTCAAAACATTATTTGCTAAATTATTTTAATTTTTACATTTATAAATGGTAGGTCATTTAACTTTATATTTTTCACAAGCTAGTTATTGGATGGCAGGTTAATCGATTTGATTTTCTAGTGGAGTCATTTAACTATAGTTAATAATATTATGTAGTTTTTAAAATCTTACCTCTTGGGTTAGACATCACATATCTATATATAATTTTCATTCCCCTTTAGTTTTTTTTGACAATGTTAAATCAACATTACAAATGTTTTGGTCCTTAAAGGGACATTCACAAAGTATATTGTGTATTGATTTTTAAATAATTCATAAAATAATTTAAACATATTTAGAAAGTACTATAGAATTACATTCAGTCTTTAAATATACTTTGTAAAAAAAAAATCAATGCACATATCTTAGTCAATTACATAAGGTATCTATGTGCAACCAACAATCAGCATCAAAATAGCCTATGTAGATATGTATTTAATCCAAAAATATATATAATTACAATCTAATGATTGAATACCAAAACATATTAAGTTGTTCAAATATTATAATCTTATCCAAAATGCATACATAACATATAGCTTAATGTCCCTCTAAGCTGAAGACTCCGAAATACCTCCTTTACAATATATATTTCAGTCAGTGTGTAAAACAATCCAGAAGTTAATCTAAATTTTATTGACTCATATGTTATACTAATTTATCAAAAGGAAGGTGCCTAGGTTTCTGATATTTCAAGCATTATTGTGAAATGTTTATTTAAAGGGACATGAACTAAAAATATACTTAAAGGGGGACAGTTAAAAAATTAATGATTTATACATTCTGAATGAGTATTCTATTTTAAGCAACTTTAAAAATTGTCTCATATTATGAATGCTCCTTGTGATGTTGCTATCATTACTTTAAAAATAAGGCATTAAATAGATAATTTATTAGCTTCAGTACTCTGGACTGAACTTGGTTTTTTGTGGTGGATTAATTTATCCAACAATCATCAAGGACAACCCAGGTTTTTGAAACAATTGTCCATAATCTCAAATATCATTATTGATTTGCAAAGAAAGATAACAAGATAATTGTTAACATTTGAGAATCGGATTAAATTATAACGTTGATTAACATTTCATGCTCAATCTGAATCACCAACGCTAAATTTGTTTGGACAGTGTCCCTTTAAGAGATTTAAAGAGTGTATTTACTTCTCTTCCTATCTTGACATACTTTGCTTGAAAAGCATATCGAGATAGGCTCAGTAGATGAAGATTGGTGGATGCACAGAGATGCCTTATGTGATTGTCTCAACCATGTGCATTTAAATTTCTTCTGTTGAGGATATCTAAATACTAAGATAAATTGATTTACATTTTAAAGTCTAAACAATCTTCTATCTCTACAGATCATTTGATACAATTGTTTGTTTGTAATGTCTATTTAAAAATAAAGACGCCATTGCACAATAACATATATGAGCACTTCAGACAAATACAAGCTCGAGGTTTATTTACTAATAACAAACAAACCTGTAGTTTAACATTTATAAACAGATTATCCAAGTTACTGACCTTATAACCTGAATTTGAACATTCAGAAATATTGCGTGGGAAACGCATCTTGAAAAACCAGATTAGCATCTTTAAACATTAAAGTCTAATGTCACGCAATAGCACACAATCAATGTGCATTATGAAATACATTTAATAGAGCAATATCAATACTTCACAATAAGTCAATAAATGGATTTTATGAACAATAAAGACATACAATATTAAATGTGTATTTGTATTAAAGAAACAGACCGTTATTAAACCGAGAAATGTCTACAACATTAATAATGTGACAGTATTAGATGTTAAATAGAATTTAATCATTAATATTTAACGAATCACGGATATTAAATCTGCGTCACACATATCCGCATGACAGGCCCATGAGTTACAAATAAGTCTACATGAAAAATGAAGTTACAGCACCACCATGAGGTATGTGTAAGGAAGTTACTAAGGCCTAGATTTGGAGTTTGGCGGTAAAAGGGCTGTTAACGCTCCGCAGGCTTTTTTCTGGCCGCACCATAAAATTAACTCTGGTATCGAGAGTTCAAACAAATGCTGCGTTAGGCTCCAAAAAAGGAGCGTAGAGCATTTTTACCGCAAAAGCAACTCTCGATACCAGAGTTGCTTACGGACGCGGCCGGCCTCAAAAACGTGCTCGTGCACGATTCCCCCATAGGAAACAATGGGGCTGTTTGAGCTGAAAAAAAACCTAACACCTGCAAAAAAGCAGCGTTCAGCTCCTAACGCAGCCCCATTGTTTGCTATGGGGAAACACTTCCTACGTCTGCACCTAACACTCTAACATGTACCCCGAGTCTAAACACCCCTAGCCTTACAATTATTAACCCCTAATCTGCCGCCCCCGCTATTGCTGACCCCTGCATATTTTTTTAAACCCCTAATCTGCCGCTCCGTAAACCGCCGCCACCTACGTTATACTTATGTACCCCTAATCTGCTACCCCTAACACCGCCGACCCCTATATTATATTTATTAACCCCTAACCTGCCCCCCACAACGTCGCCGACACCTGCCTACACTTATTAACCCCTAATCTGCCGAGCGGACCTGAGCGCTACTATAATAAAGTTATTAACCCCTAATCCGCCTCACTAACCCTATCATAAATAGTATTAACCCCTAATCTGCCCTCCCTAGCATCGCCGACACCTAACTTCAATTATTAACCCCTAATCTTCCGATCGGAGCTCACCGCTATTCTAATAAATGGATTAACCCCTAAAGCTAAGTCTAACCCTAACACTAACACCCCCCTAAGTTAAATATAATTTACATCTAACGAAATTAATTAACTCTTATTAAATAACTTATTCCTATTTAAAGCTAAATACTTACCTGTAAAATAAATCCTAATATAGCTACAATATAAATTATAATTATATTATAGCTATTTTAGGATTAATATTTATTTTACAGGCAACTTTGTTATTATTTTAACCAGGTAAAATAGCTATTAAATAGTTAAGAACTATTTAATAGTTACCTAGTTAAAATAATAACAAATTTACCTGTAAAATAAATCCTAACCTAAGTTATAATTAAACCTAACACTACCCTATCAATAAAATAATTAAATAAACTACCTACAATTACCTACAATTAACCTAACACTACACTATCAATAAATTAATTAAACACAATTCCTACAAATAAATACAATTAAATAAACTAGCTAAAGTACAAAATATAAAAAAGAACTAAGTTACAGAAAATAAAAAAATATTTACAAACATAAGAAAAATATTACAACAATTTTAAACTAATTACACCTACTCTAAGCCCCCTAATAAAATAACAAAGCCCCCCAAAATAAAAAATTCCCTACCCTATTCTAAATTAAAAAAGTTACAAGCTCTTTTACCTTACCAGCCCTGAACAGGGCCCTTTGCGGGGCATGCCCCAAGAATTTCAGCTCTTTTGCCTGTAAAAAAAAACATACAATACACCCCCCCCAACATTACAACCCACCACCCACATACCCCTAATCTAACCCAAACCCCCCTTAAATAAACCTAACACTAAGCCCCTGAAGATCTTCCTACCTTGTCTTCACCATCCAGGTATCACCGATCCGTCCTGGCTCCAAGATCTTCATCCAACCCAAGCGGGGGTTGGCGATCCATAATCCGGTCCAGAAGAGGCTCCAAAGTCTTCCTCCTATCCGGCAAGAAGAGGACATCCGGACCGGCAAACATCTTCTCCAAGCGGCATCTTCGATCTTCTTCCATCCGGAGCGAAGCGGCAGGATCCTGAAGACCTCCAGCGCGGAACATCCATCCGGACCGACGACTGAACGACGAATGACTGTTCCTTTAAGGGACGTCATCCAAGATGGCGTCCCTCGAATTTCGATTGGCTGATAGGATTCTATCAGCCAATCGGAATTAAGGTCGGAATTTTCTGATTGGCTGATGGAATCAGCCAATCAGAATCAAGTTCAATCCGATTGGCTGATCCAATCAGCCAATCAGATTGAGCTCGCATTCTATTGGCTGTTCCGATCAGCCAATAGAATGCGAGCTCAATCTGATTGGCTGATTGGATCGGCCAATCGGATTGAACTAGATTCTGATTGGCTGATTCCATCAGCCAATCAGAAAATTCCTACCTTAATTCCGATTGGCTGATAGAATCCTATCAGCCAATCGGAATTCGAGGGACGCCATCTTGGATGACGTCCCTTAAAGGAACAGTCATTCGTCGTTCAGTCGTCGGTCCGGATGGATGTTCCGCGCTGGAGGTCTTCAGGATCCTGCCGCTTCGCTCCGGATGGAAGAAGATCGAAGATGCCGCTTGGAGAAGATGTTTGCCGGTCCGGATGCCCTCTTCTTGCCGGATAGGAGGAAGACTTTGGAGCCTCTTCTGGACCGGATTATGGATCGCCAACCCCCGCTTGGGTTGGATGAAGATCTTGGAGCCAGGACGGATCGGTGATACCTGGATGGTGAAGACAAGGTAGGAAGATCTTCAGGGGCTTAGTGTTAGGTTTATTTAAGGGGGGTTTGGGTTAGATTAGGGGTATGTGGGTGGTGGGTTGTAATGTTGGGGGGGGGGTATTGTATGTTTTTTTTTACAGGCAAAAGAGCTGAAATTCTTGGGGCATGCCCCGCAAAGGGCCCTGTTCAGGGCTGGTAAGGTAAAAGAGCTTGTAACTTTTTTAATTTAGAATAGGGTAGGGAATATTTTATTTTGGGGGGCTTTGTTATTTTATTAGGGGGCTTAGAGTAGGTGTAATTAGTTTAAAATTGTTGTAATATTTTTCTTATGTTTGTAAATATTTTTTTATTTTCTGTAACTTAGTTCTTTTTTATTTTTTGTACTTTAGCTAGTTTATTTAATTGTATTTATTTGTAGGAATTGTGTTTAATTAATTTATTGATAGTGTAGTGTTAGGTTAATTGTAGGTAACTGTAGATAGTTTATTTAATTATTTTATTGATAGGGTAGTGTTAGGTTTAATTATAACTTAGGTTAGGATTTATTTTACAGGTAAATTTGTTATTATTTTAACTAGGTAACTATTAAATAGTTCTTAACTATTTAATAGCTATTTTACCTGGTTAAAATAATAACAAAGTTGCCTGTAAAATAAATATTAATCCTAAAATAGCTATAATATAATTATAATTTATATTGTAGCTATATTATGATTTATTTTACAGGTAAGTATTTAGCTTTAAATAGGAATAATTTATTTAATAAGAGTTAATTTATTTCGTTAGATAAAAATTATATTTAACTTAGGGGGGTGTTAGTGTTAGGGTTAGACTTAGCTTTAGGGGTTAATACATTTATTAGAATAGCGGTGAGCTCCGGTCGGCAGATTAGGGGTTAATAATTGAAGTTAGGTGTCGGCGATGTTAGGGAGGGCAGATTAGGGGTTAATACTATTTATGATAGGGTTAGTGAGGCGGATTAGGGGTTAATACATTTATTATAGTAGCGCTCAGGTCCGCTCGGCAGATTAGGGGTTAATAAGTGTAGGCAGGTGTCGGCGACGTTGAGGGGGGCAGATTAGGGGTTAATAAATATAAAATAGGGGTCGGCGATGTTAGGGCAGCAGATTAGGGGTACATAGGGATAACGTAGGTGGCGGCGATTTGCGGTCGGAAGATTAGGGGTTAATTATTTTAAGTAGCTGGCGGCGATGTTGTGGGGGGCAAGTTAGGGGTTAATAAATGTAATACAGGGGTCAGCGGGGTTAGGGGCAGCAGATTAGGGGTACATAAGTATAACGTAGGTGGCGGTCGGCAGATTAGGGGTTAAAAATTTTAATCGAGTGGCGGCGGTGTGGGGGGACCTCGGTTTAGGGGTACATAGGTAGTTTATGGGTGTTAGTGTACTTTAGGGTACAGTAGTTAAGAGCTTTATAAACCGGCGTTAGCCAGAAAGCTCTTAACTCCTGCTATTTTCAGGCGGCTGGAATCTTGTCGTTAGAGTTCTAACGCTCACTTCAGAAACGACTCTAAATACCGGCGTTAGAAAGATCCCATTGAAAATATAGGCTACGCAAATGGCGTAGGGGGATCTGCGGTATGGAAAAGTCGCGGCTGAAAAGTGAGCGTTAGACCCTTTAATCACTGACTCCAAATACCAGCGGGCGGCCAAAACTAGCGTTAGGAGCCTCTAACGCTGGTTTTGACGGCTACCGCCGAACTCCAAATCTAGGCCTAAGATATGAAACATTAAGGAACGGCCAATCAGAGTTCATCACACAAACACAACTTGAGTCAGGATGGTCTCACAGACATTCTAACAATATTTCAAACTTTTATCCAATCAGATGTACAGATAACTTGTCCCATGGTGCATCTCATGTTTACTTCACCATATAAAAGTCCATTACACGTTGCCATCTTTGTCAGTTCTCTAATGCCTGCAGGCAGTATATATATTTATATATTTATATATTATATTATCAAACCGAGCAGGCATGTCAGCTCCCAGGTTCACCAAGGAGGAGAGCGCTGCACTGGTCCACGCCGTCAAGGACTTTTATCCCCAGCTGTTTGGGAACAAGAGGAGGTTGACAGATGCTCCTGTTAAGAAGGCTTTCTGGGAGTCTATCACCAATGCGGTTAGATTGGTGTGTGACGTCCAGAGGACCCAGGATCAGATCATGAGGAGATTCGGAGATATGAGGTTGCGGTTAACCAAAAAAGTCAACCTCATAAGGGACTGGGTACAAGCCCGTAAAAGAGGTGGCAAAAGAGAGGCCCCGCGGAAACTGTACCTACTCCCTTATGAGGTGACTTTATGCGAGCTCCTCAATCTCCGGGTCCCCAAAAGATTCAGATCCTCGCTAATCCTCGGCCTCCTCTTCTTCCCTCCCAGCTGCGGGATCTGAAAGTCCTGACGCGGGGGCCAGGGCAGCTGCTTCTCCGTCCGGTGGCCTGGGAGGAGATGGAGAATCTGAACCAGGTAATTATCCAACTTCATATAATATCTTAATTTTTTTTTTTTAATCAATAAATGTGTATATAGTCAGATACTAAACCTATACAGATCTTACAACATACACTACATATGATGTTTAGATATCTGATTTTAGATTAGTGACACATGAAATAGGAATGATGTGTCTTGCGCTCTACAGAATATGCGTCACAGAGCGAAAATGGAATTGCGCATACACGTTAACATGGCTTTGCTGTAAGTGGCATTGCTTTATACATGTTGGTCAAATGACGGATGCGTAATTCCGCTTTGAATCATTGCGCAATGATCGCGAAAATGGAATTGCGCATACACGTTAACATGGCTTTGCTGTAAGTGGCATTGCTTTATACATGTTGGTCAAATGACGGATGCGTAATTCCGCTTTGAATCATTGCGCAATGATCGCGAAAATGGAATTGCGCATACACGTTAACATGGCTTTGCTGTAAGTGGCATTGCTTTATACATGTTGGTCAAATGACGGATGCGTAATTCCGCTTTGAATCATTGCGCAATGATCGCGAAAATGGAATTGCGCATACACGTTAACATGGCTTTGCTGTAAGTGGCATTGCTTTATACATGTTGGTCAAATGACGGATGCTTAATTCCGCTTTGAATCATTGCGCAATGATCGCGAAAATGGAATTGCGCATACACGTTAACATGGCTTTGCTGTAAGTGGCATTGCTTTATACATGTTGGTCAAATGACGGATGCGTAATTCCGCTTTGAATCATTGCGCAATGATCGCGAAAATGGAATTCTGCATACACGTTAACATGGCTTTGCTGTAAGTGGCATTGCTTTATACATGTTGGTCAAATGACGGATGCGTAATTCCGCTTTGAATCATTGCGCAATGATCGCGAAAATGGAATTGCGCATACACGTTAACATGGCTTTGCTGTAAGTGGCATTGCTTTATACATGTTGGTCAAATGACGGATGCGTAATTCCGCTTTGAATCATTGTGCAATGATCGCGAAAATGGAATTGCGCATACACGTTAACATGGCTTTGCTGTAAGTGGCATTGCTTTATACATGTTGTTCAAAATGAAATGTGAATTATTATATATGTGAAGAATACAGTATTCTTATTTTCAATATTATACATAATAAAAAAAGAAGAATCCAAATAAATTATAACATATGCCCATCAATTGATGAGAATGAAATAACACCAAAAAATAATTAAAGCTACAGTAAACAACACAACTGATTGAAAATAAGAGTACAGGATATATTTATCATGAATTGAATTGAGGAAACAATTAACTCATGGGACTACCAAAGGATTAATAGTTTTAAATTGATTTGCTAATAATGTAAAGATTTTAAACATGGCATGATTTGTATTAATGATATGCAATCCTCATTTAATATATTACAGATATGGATGTTGCTGCTGGATCCTTAAGGCAGGGCTTGTCACAGTATGGTATGTCTCATTTTAATTGACATTTGTCTTAGAAACATGGACAGAACATTACATACTAAATCCACATTGTTCAATATTTATATGTAATGTCCCTTTAATAGATGAAAATTAAATAATTCTTCGGATATCCTTAAATAACATATTAGATTTGAATTGCATGCTCAATCCCATTCATTACATCAACATATGGAGTAGATAACTCATTAACACCAACATTGTCAAATCAATATAATTTTATATTAAAGGGATACTGATCTACAATTATTAATGTTGTCATTCAGATAGAGTATGCAATATTAATAAACATTTAAATATAATACTATCATTATATGTGAAATATTCTATTGCTAAATGTATTTTAAAATCAAGAATGTACGTTTATCTGCATCTCAATTTTGGTTGAACAACCTGGGTTTTTATTGATGATTGGTGGATACCTTCAACAAACAATATTTATTGAATACAATATTGCTTATCTGCCTTTAAGATTAAAATGTAGCAACATTCAAATTATAATAGGAGTCAATGTTAAATCATTTTGAACAGTTTGAACAGAGAAATCAATGATTTAAATTAATCATGTCAGTGTCCCTTTAATAAACAATAGATTCATTCATCTTTACATTCTTTGGATTAAACAATATTGATATATAATTCACATATTCACTGTTGGAGTTACTTTATAGATATCAGCATACTCTAACAGCACCATGATTACATATTTGTACTAACCAATTTGGTTTTGTATTGTGATAAATATGTGTTGTGTCCTAAACAAGATTACTGTACATTGCACAAATGGCTCGATGTGCCACATGTGTTTGTTTAGATTTGTCAACAGATGCTCTTCAAAATGTGGTTTGTGTGTATTCTTTTAAGAACATTGATCAATGGGTATATTTAGATATGCAATAGCATCGTATGAGATGAGTTTGATGTCTAATATAGTCTGAAATTAAACATATGTTCAATACATCATTTTTAACAGAATCCCCTTGATTCAATCAAGCATTTTCTGGTTTAATGACTGCTCTATTCTTCACATTTTCAAGTTGATTAATCTTAAAATTCGATACAGATGTGATTTAGTGATATCCCAAATGTGTTTCCTAATATATATCTATATCATTCATAGAGAGAATTGGTGTGGTGAGCCCACAGGAATCCAGCAGTGACATACAGCGGCCTTTGCGGTCTCCTGGTAAGTCCATTGACTCATTTATATGACATTGAAGGTGTATTGGTAATTAATATTATGAACATGATTCTGATGAAGCATAACATTTGAAACAAACATATAATTTTCTCTTCTGATTATATATTAATTTTCTTTTAATATTGAAAGATTAATAATTAAAAATTTATTAGTCTACCAATTTGTTATTCAGAAGATGTATAGCATATGTTTGTTTCCATGTTCATTTTTGACAACAGTCATCAAGTGATACACACATGAGAAATCTTAAATGTTCTATGTACTATGCTTTTATGATTTTTAAATTAATACAAACAATACATCGAAAATATGAATCATTGAGAATAACAAATCTAATGTAATTTGTATGCTCCATCAAAATGATGTAAATCATAACTTTGGGTGTGTATATCTTTAATGCAACATTGATGTGTGTCTTTGAACAACAGTAACATATGTTATAATATCTGTTCTTAACGTGTACACAACATGTTATGTTTTACAGAGATTGATTTAACATATGTGACGGAGGAGGAAGAGGCTGCCTTGGAGTCTAATGGTATGTGAAATATATCTATCATGTTTCCAACATGTTGCTTTATTTGAAATCATTTCATTGAAGACATTCAAAGTCTACAGCTTTTGCACTTTAAAAAGGAATATTATTTGTCTGTTCAAATACACTACTGCCCCCTTTATATATCAGGCAGCATGAATTTTTTTTTTTTTTAAATGTATAATTCATGCCATCATTATGTCACATGCATATTCCAGGCCAAAACACAATAATAATGTTATAATTGTACAGACAGTAATTGATATTCATCTGAGTGCCTATATGCATACCATATCCTCATTTCATAATTGTTTACAAATTCAAACACACTTCTAAGTATATTGAAAACATAATCAATTTGAAATGCGTTGATTTGATTTCATGATGTATGAGATGTTAATATATATTTATTAAATTTTCAGATGGATCCACCACTTCTGGTCATCTGGTTTCCGCCCCTGCCCAGTCCCCTGACCAGTCACAGACCCCTGCCCATGCCCAGACCCCTGCCCATGCCCAGACCCCTCCCCATGCCCAGACCCATGCCCAGACCCAGACCCCTGCCCAGACCACTGCCCATGCCCAGACTCCTGCCCATGCCCAGACCCCTGCCGGCCCTTCCCATTTATCATTTCCTGCCCCTCCCAAAAAACGCCCCTACAACCCCCTTCGCCGCTCTCCCCGTATTATGGCCCGTACAGCTGCCCAGACCCCAACTCCCCACTCCCCAGCTGTACGGCCTACCCCGGAGCATCAGCTCATCCCTCCCCAAGCCAATCCCATCCCTCCCCAAGCCAATCCCATCCCTTCCCCCTGTCTCAACCTTCATTGTCCTGGGTGTCGGATTGTCCTTCCCAGGCACAGCTGTAAGTATCATTCAAAATCAACATTATAAGATACTTAAAGGTACACTGAAGGAAAATATTTTCTATTGTGATTCAAATAGAGCATGCAATGTTAATCAAATTTATAATTTACTACTCTTATGAATTATTCTTCATTCTCTTGATATCTTTATTGAAACAAAGAAATGCCTATAATTATTTTAAAAAATAAAATAATTGTGGACATCATTTCTTTATTGTTGGATGAATGTATCCATCAACCAGCAGGGACAAACAAAGTTGATAAACAAATATGGCCTGCCCTAAAAACCGACATTCTTGCATTCAAAATCTAGCTATAGAATTCAAACATTTAAAGAATATGTGTAATTTTTAAATATTTGTAATGTCATGCTCTATCTGAATCAGTCAATTAAATATTTAGGTTCAGTGTCCCTTTAATTGGATATCACTACATATACCAATCACCACTACTTGGATCCAACAATTAATGTACAAATGTTTATACATTATCTCTTGTCTAACCCAGTGGGAATGTAATTTCTTCAGGTTGCTATGTTTACACAGCTTGTCCTCAATGCCAAAATGTTTAAGGATAGGTGTGCCTACCACAGTATAATTAAAATATTTAAATTGGTAATGTAAGTACAATGTAAATCCTTTAACAAGATTTTATACACTCAAGCTGTATAAGTGGATCATCTAAAACCAATTAAAGGGGACAACATGTTTGAGTAAACTGTCCCTTTAATGATTTCGGTCTGTCTGAATAAAATAATTCATGTGTAAAGAATAAATTTAAACTAATTGATGTAAAGAATGATTTGTCTTTATGATGACAATGTATCTTTTCTATTTTTTTCGTCTGTTGTGTAATTATCATTAATATTTAATTTATTCTTTATTTTAGGCTGTGACTCAGCATGGCTCATGCTAGAAGGTATAGCAAGAGTAGAGCAGGCCGTGTTGAGGAACGCAGCTGTCCTGAGAGGGATGAACGACACCATGCAGGCCCAGCTCCGGGTTCAGGACTTGACTCTGCGTGAAATTATGCGATTAAGTTCAAGGCCTGAATCTGGAGCTGGACATGCACAGGACAATGAAGAGGATGACCAGTAAGTGGAGGATCTGGAGATGCTCCAAGGTGGCAGATAAGAATCCTCCGTCCACATGTTGATGTTTTTTTTTATTGCTGCCATTTGGCCTTTTTAAAAGTTTATTGTTGTGCCTGTTGCACTCTTTTACCTTGTCATATGTCTCCAATGGGGCTATGGTGGCCCTTGGCAACTCTCTTCATGGACTGTGATGCACTCTGTTACCTTGTCATATGGCTCAAATATTCCTTATTTTTACAAGATTATTTCTAAACGTTGTTGATGTTTTCTTACATACTAATAAAAGACATGTAATTGCACGATTCTTTGTCCTCATTCTTCATGTTATTTTTTTAAAGCTCTAGTTTATCTTGTTGATCCTTAAAGGGACCTACCAAAAATATTTTTTTATTAAAAATCATATATGTAAGACAATTGTAAATGACTTTAAGATTAACATCTCCAATGTAATCTTATTATTTGTCTTTATATATTTTTCTCTTAGCTTTATCATTGCATGATTATGATTAGCATAGTAATTTTTTTATATATGTATATATAGATTGTTATTTGTGTATATATGTATATTTCAATTTTCACATCCATGTGTGTATTTAGAAACTCTGCATGAATTGATGCACCTTTAACAAATGATCTGAGGATTGATACAATGATATAATCCCTGTAAAGTGTTAATTTTTTTGAAATAGTATTGTCTATGTGTATCCTCTTTTTAAAAACAAAATAATGTCCCTTTAAGGGATGGTGAGCACAATTGTTAATGAATGTATTTCTAAAGCGTTTTTGTCCTTTTTACATGAACAAGGACATATAATCTTATTAATAAACAATCTTATTGTAATGTTGACAGCACATGTATTTCATTTTCTATTCTATCTTATTGTAAAAGTGTAACCAAATAAATCTCTGTGTGTAATGCAAATATTTTAGATGATGAATATTTTTTTAAAAATATGTTAACAAAATAATTCTACTCCCATATATGGCTATAGGTAGGCTGACCATATTTAAACTTGAATAAATTACACGTTTAATCAATCCATGTATCATTATTGTTATTCCAAAACAATCCAAACATATCTTAAAACATCAATGGCATATGTATTTCTCATGTGTATCTTTTAAATGTTAAAGATATACACCATAGCTATAGTTCAAGGGACAGTCAAGTCCGAAAAGATGATTCATGATTTGGTGACATTCCTAGATAGCAATCTAGACACATACTAGTTCCTAAAATATAAATACGTTTTTTAGTGATATGCCAAGCTGTCAACTGAGTCCTTGTATTGGCTGCGGTTTTTCAGCTATCTCGGATGCGCCATGTTGATTAAAACGTCACCTGCCAGGCTGTCCAATGATTCCTTGTATTGACTGACGTTCTTACGTGATCAAGAATGTGCCTTTTATTGGATGGCGTTTTGACGCGATCAAGGATGCGCCTTTTTTTTTTGGGCGTTCTTACGTGATCAAGAATGTGCCTTTTATTGGATGGCGTTCTTACGTGATCAAGGAAGCGCCATGTTAAGACGTCACATGCAAAGGTAAAAAAACGTATGATTGGATTACGTAGTCCCGCAATATTTGTTTGTGCACGTTAAACACGTTTGTGACTGCAGCCAATTTTAAAAACCTTGCGAATATGTATTATTTGCATCATGTTACATTGTTGACCCGTAGCTGATAAAGACCACCACATTCTCTTTTGCTGGATGTCTGGTTGAATAAACGAACGAAAGCAAAATGTTTTCATGCATATGATATTTCGAGGCAAGTGCAAATCTCTATAGTCCATGTTGTTTAATATGTTTGTCAACAATATGTTCCTTTTTCATAAAAATGACTGTTGTTTTTAATGTTAAAGATATCTAATTAATAAATATGCGCTATTGTGTTAGAATAAAGTAATCAATATGCATTTAGCTTTATCATATGCTAAATATATGATGCCGACTTCTTCTAAATGTAATTTCGTTGTATATTTTATTAAAGGTTCATTAGACACTCACATTATAAATCAAAACTTTTTATTTTGTCTCTAGTTAGATAGTCCATTGTTTAACAAATACACGTTTCATTTTGCTTCTGTTCAAAGAAAATGTAATTAATTTTCAGACTCCTCGCCCAGCCTCTGAGTTTCATGTGAGTACCATCTCCAGCTTTCTCCTGTTTGTGTAAAGGGTCTTTTCATATGTTAATGATGGGGTATTGTCTTGTTTTACGGTTGTAATGGGGGTTCATCTATATTTTCAATAGAGCTAACCCGATTTTCTTTGAAAGTCTTTGAAGCTTTGTAATATTGATATCAGTATATGTTAATCTTGTTGTTTGTAGTAGTGTCTATTACATACAGTTCTGTTAAAAATATAGTATACTGTCCCTTTAATGCAAATGTTGATTTTTGTATCATGTATGAGTTCCACATTGTTTAATCTTCAAATATATTATTGTTAGCATATTTTCACCCCCCACTCCTAAAAGGAAATTAACACAATAATGTCTCTTTAAGAAAATAGACTTTATTTAACACGTCAATATAAATCTGATTTCAATATTTAATTTTTGACCAAGTACATGTAGATATACCAACAAGCTTCAAATATGTGTTAGCATATGTAATTTTGTTAAAGGGACAGTTTAGAAAACAAATAATGTTTTGCATTATTCTAAAAGTCAATTTTGTAATATCAATGATATCAAAGGTTTCTCACCAATTAATCATTTGTCTTTGTTTATTTAAATTTGCTAGCTAAACCTATGAGGTTCGTGTGCTCATTTCTTCGAGCTTGAAGAGTGCATGTAATCATTATACAATTTGACCACTAGAGGGCATTTGGATAGCATTTGTATATGTAAAACCTTGTGCTCATACAGCATATTATTTACCATGTATTGATCATTGATATCTAAAAGGTTGTTATGTCAGAACAACAAATAAGTGGTCATTTTTCCTAGTCATAGATACAAGGTTAAGCACATAAGTCACACGTATTTCTCCATGTTTTGTTGTTTCCAACTTGATAATGCGTAATACAGTGTTTTCTTTGTAATCAATAATTTTCTGACTGTCCCTTTAAGCTGTGTTATTGGCATTCAAACAGTAATATGCCATCATGGATAATTGTAATGGTAATTTTGTTTGCGATTCGGGAAACAGTTTGGACATCACATCACAGAAACCAATCAATATCATGAACAAGGATAGGTATGTGATGATGTGGTTTTCACACACTTATAACCCACACTCTGCAAACAATCTTCCTCCATGGACCCGGTCCATAGAAGTAGATTATATACAGAGTGTGGTCCACAAGTGTATGAAAACCACATCATCACATACCTATCCATTACACATTAAATAAAAAAAAACATTAAAGATGAAAATAAATACTTACTTCCTCTTCCTTCCCCTCTTCCCACGGGGCTGAGGCTCTGGGAGGGGCAACTGCCGACTCCGAAGAGTTCTCCTTGGAGATGTTATGGGAAGAGTGGAAGGAAGAGTACTGGGACGACCAAGGTGAGGAGGAGAAGATGGCTGAGGAGGAGAAGATGGCTGAGGAGGAGAAGCTGGCTGAAGAGGAGGAGATGGCTGAAGAGGATGAGATGGCTGAAGAGGAGTAGATGGCCCGGCAGGAGTAGATGGCCCGGCAGGAGTAGATGGGCCGGCAGGAGTAGATGGGCCGGCAGGAGGAGATGGCCCAGCAGCAGGAGGCCCAGCAGCAAGAGGCCCAGCAGCAGGAGGCCCAGCAGCAGGAGGCGGACCAGGAGGTAGACCAGCATGCGCCTCCCGGAAAAAATTGAACATCTCTTGGTGCAGATTAAAGATTCTGTTTTGGCCTTGTTCGATTCTATTGAGTATGTTTATTATTTGGTTTTGTCCTTCAATTATTTGATTTTGTCCATCAAGAATTCGAGTGCGGCCTTCGATATTTTGTATCCGGGAGTTACGCATCTGGTCTATGTAGTCCAGTAGAACCCGCACCTCCGCTGTTTCCTCTTGTTGTGCTTGGCGGGGTACCCGTGCACGGCGGGGTGCCCGTGCACGGCGGGGTGCGGGTCCTTGAGGGTCCTCTGGTTCCGCGGGCTCCTCCTCTGCTTCCGGGGCCTCTTCATCAGCTTCCGTGCGCTCTTCGTCACGGGGGGCCTCTTCCCTCCGAAGTGGAAATTCCTCCCCACCACTCTCATCCCGGGGAGATTGATGAGGCTGTGTTTCTTGTGCTGCCTCCTCCCCAGACTCTGTATATTAAAAAAAAAAAAAAAAATGTATATATTAGCATATTTGCAAATCAAGCTTTAAATGACTTAGCTTACGATACAATTACAAATGCAGAATCATTAATCCACTTTGAAATCTAACAAACAATCAATACGATTTCCGCTTTTTCAAAACCGTGTTTGTAATATCTCTGGTCAATCTGAATGTTTTCGCGTTTGTTTTCAGTCTGTTTAAATGCACACCTAACCTATAGCCTAGATACTGATGTAACCGCAAAGTAATTGAATGCGTGTAAACAACGTTATAGCATTAATCTGATCCTTAAAGGGACATGAAACCCAATGTTTTATCTTTCATGATTTAGAAGCAGACATTTATTATCAACTTTCTAATGTACTTTTCTTATCTAATTAGCTTCATTCTCTGGATATTCTTTGCTGAAAAGCATATCTAAATATGCTTATAAGATGCTGATTGTTAGCTGAATATAGCTGCCTCCTGTGATTGTTTCACCGTGTGCATGGCTATTTCTTAATTAAAATATATATCAAGAATGATTCAAATTAGGTAATATAAGTACATTTGAATGTTTTGTCAAATTGTATTCGCTACCTCAATCATGAAAGTAAAGGTTTGCGTATAGTGTCCCTTGAAATACATTTGTATGTGAAATTATTGTTCAATGAGCTTACCGTCAGATGAGAGTGGCAGGTTCCCGGTATCAATTCCTCCGATACCGACTATTTCCACCTCGGAGATGCTGGGCCGCAACATTTCCTCCCATCGGCAGTACTCTATTTCCAGGGCAGGTCCGCCACCGGTTCCTGCGGCATGTCGGGCCTCCAGGCTTAACTTTTTCTTGAGATCCATTTAACAGTCCCGGTAGCGATGTTTTATCGAATCAAGATCTCTGTTCCGGCCACCCACTGCATTAACTGCATTTCTTATCTCATTCCAGAGCCTCCTCTTGTCAGTCGGGGTAGTCTTCTGGTGCTGCAGCCTCCTATACCTGGCCATATAGGCCTCTATGAGGGCCTCCTTCTCCTCCATCGAAAACCTCGCCTCCCTAGTCGCCTTAGCCTTCCCCTGTGACGATGCCCTCTGTTTCCCGGACTGTGAAGCCCTACTCTGTCCGCCACTGGGCCCAGCCACTTGTTCATCTTGAACCAAGTGGCTGGGTCCACCCACCGCTTCCACCCCCGCTTCCTGCCCCCCTTCCTGCCCCCCTTCCTGCCCTGTTCCTCTCCCCCTCCCTCTCCTCCCCCCTCTACCTCTCCCCTGCCTGGCCTCCATCTGTTCCCTAAAATAACCCCAAATAATCAAACAAAAAGTGAGTGTGATGAAATGAAAGGGGGTCAAAATAAAGAACTAAAAAGACAAAAAAAGTGCTGAAAGTGTGAGAGGGATGTAAAAAAACAAAGAGGGTAAGGAGTATTTAAATAAACCAAAAGAAGAAGAAGACTAAAAGGAGGATATGTAAACTAAATGTAACTAGGGGATGGGTATGGGATGGGTATGGGGTATGGGATAAGAGTAAATGGGATGAAAGGGAATGGGACTACAGGGAATGGGGTATGGAGTGTAGTATGAGGGGGTAGGGGGTATGGAGTGTATGTAGTGTTATTGATAAGTGTATGTATGTATTGAATGTGTTTGCGTGTAAATGTGTTACGTGTACAGAAAAATCACTCGCTCGCTAACTCACACTACTACTAATTCTCACTAACACACTACTACTAATTCTCACTAACAAACACTCCCACTAACTCTCACTAACTACCACTAACTTACGCTCCCACTAACAACTCTCACTAACAACTCCCACTCCCACTAACTCACTCACGCTCCCACTAACAGACTCTCTCCCACTCCCACTAACTCCCACTAACTCACTCACGATAACACTAACAACTGACTCTCTCACGCTAACACTAACTCACTCACAATAATGCACCAACTCTCTAATCTTAAACCTCCAATCTCCAAAGACCCACCAGCAACACAGTCAAAGAAGCCCTGCTTGTGTGGTAATTATATACCCTGTGTAAATGTTTAATGATGTACCAATTTCCGTTGTAAATTGTGTTCAGGTGTGCTTTATTAGCAATTAATATTAGTGCAATGTGTATTAGTTGTGTGAATTTGCGCATGCTCATTTTGAGTTAGTATTTGTGGAATGTGTAGAATGCGATGATGTCATAGTGGTCGTTTTCTCTAACATTGTCCAATAGTATTATTTTTAAATGTGAATTTGCGATGGTGTGTTATTAGTGAAGTGTTGTATATGTATGTTAGTCCTAATATATAGTGATATTGAATGCAATTATTTTTCTAGTGTATGTATATATTTTTTATTCCTTGTTGTTATTTTGTGATTTTCCGCATCTTAAAGTATATGCGTATTCCCCGTATTAAATTTTAATAAAAATACCCCCGCTTGTGAATGTGTAATGCTTGTGTGCTTTGTTGATTGATTGTTGTTGTGACATTTGCGGTGTGTTATTGTTGTGCATGATGTGGTATGCGTCATATGACCGAGCTGTGCGTATTCTCACGAGATTGAGTGTTAGTTGAAAAAAGCAATTTTTTTGCTTTCCCATTGATCTCTATGGGAGTCTTACGCGGGCAGTATTACGCGTGTGACATACACGCGTTAGGAGCATCGTTAGATGGTCTGTTTTAAACTCTAAATACCGGAGTCAAACAATGCCGTGCGTTAGACATAAAACACGCGTGGCGTTAGCAACCCATCTACCGCCGAACTCCAAATCTAGCCGTATGTCTGTTATTCCTCCTTCTAGTAAACGTAAAAGGTCTTTTAAAACTTCTCATTTTTCAGATGAATTTTTAAATGAACATCATCATTCTGATTCTGATAATGATTCCTCTGGTTCAGAGGATTCTGTTTCAGAGGTTGATGCTGATAAATCTTCATATTTATTCAAAATGGAATTTATTCGTTCTTTACTTAAAGAAGTCTTAATTGCATTAGAAATAGAGGATTCTGGTCCTCTTGATACTAAATCTAAACGTTTAAATAAGGTTTTTAAATCTCCTGTAGTTATTCCAGAAGTTTTTCCTGTCCCTGATGCTATTTCTGAAGTAATCTCCAGGGAATGGAATAATTTGGGTAATTCATTTACTCCTTCTAAACGTTTTAAGCAATTATATCCTGTGCCATCTGACAGATTAGAGTTTTGGGACAAAATCCCTAAGGTTGATGGGGCTATCTCTACTCTTGCTAAACGTACTACTATTCCTACGGCAGATAGTACTTCCTTTAAGGATCCTTTAGATAGGAAAATTGAATCCTTTCTAAGAAAAGCTTACTTATGTTCAGGTAATCTTCTTAGACCTGCTATATCTTTAGCGGATGTTGCTGCAGCTTCAACTTTTTGGTTGGAAGCTTTAGCGCAACAAGTAACAGATCATAATTCTCATAGCATTGTTAATCTTCTTCAACATGCTAATAACTTATATTTGTGATGCCATCTTTGATATCATTAGGGTTGATGTCAGGTATATGTCTCTAGCCATTTTAGCTAGAAGAGCTTTATGGCTTAAAACTTGGAATGCTGATATGTCTTCAAAGTCAACTTTGCTTTCACTTTCTTTCCAGGGTAATAAATTATTTGGTTCACAGTTGGATTCTATTATCTCAACTGTTACTGGAGGGAAAGGAACTTTTTTACCACAGGATAAAAAATCTAAAGGTAAATTTAGGTCTAATAATCATTTTCGTTCCTTTCGTCACAATAAGGAACAAAAGCCTGATCCTTCACCCACAGGAGCGGTATCAGTCTGGAAACCATCTCCAGTCTGGAATAAATCCAAGCCTTTTAGAAAACCAAAGCCAGCTCCAAAGTCCGCATGAAGGTGCGGCCCTCATTCCAGCCCAGCTGGTAGGGGGCAGATTACGATTTTTCAAAGAAATTTGGATCAATTCAATTCACAATCTTTGGATTCAGAACATTGTTTCAGAAGGGTACAGAATTGGCTTCAAGATAAGGCCTCCTGCAAAAAGATTTTTTCTTTCCCGTGTCCCAGTAAATCCAGCGAAGGCTCAAGCATTTCTGAAATGTGTTTCAGATCTAGAGTTGGCTGGAGTAATTATGCCAGTTCCAGTTCTGGAACAGGGACTGGGGTTTTATTCAAATCTCTTCATTGTACCAAAGAAGGAGAATTCCTTCAGACCAGTTCTGGATTTAAAAATATTGAATCGTTATGTAAGGATACCAACATTCAAAATGGTAACTATAAGGACTATCCTGCCTTTTGTTCAGCGAGGGCATTATATGTCCACAATAGATTTACAGGATGCATATCTGCATATTCCGATTAATCCAGATCACTTTCAGTTTCTGAGATTCTCTTTCCTAGACAAGCATTACCAGTTTGTGGCTCTGCCGTTTGGCCTAGCAACAGCTTCAAGGATTTTTACAAAGGTTCTCGGTGCCCTTCTGTCTGTAATCAGAGAACAGGGTATTGTGGTATTTCCTTATTTGGACGATATCTTGGTACTTGCTCAGTCTTCACATTTAGCAGAATCTCATACGAATCGACTTGTATTGTTTCTTCAAGATCATGGTTGGAGGATCAATTTACCGAAAAGTTCATTGATTCCTCAGACAAGGGTAACCTTTTTAGGTTTCCAGATAGATTCAGTGTCCATGACTCTGTCACTAACGAACAAGAGACGTCTAAAATTGATTTCAGCTTGTCGAAACCTTCAGTCTCAATCATTCCCTTCGGTAGCCTTATGCATGGAAATTCTAGGTCTTATGACTGCTGCATCGGACGCGATCCCCTTTGCTCATTTTCACATGCGACCTCTTCAGCTCTGTATGCTGAACCAGTGGTGCAGGGATTACACAAAGATATCTCAATTGATATCTTTAAAACCGATTGTATGACACTCTCTGACGTGGTGGACAGATCACCATCGTTTAGTTCAGGGGGCTTCTTTTGTTTTTCCGACCTGGACTGTGATTTCAACAGATGCAAGTCTGACAGGTTGGGGAGCTGTTTGGGGGTCACTGACAGCACAAGGGGTTTGGGAATCTCAGGAGGTGAGATTGCCAATCAATATTTTGGAACTCCGTGCAGTTTTCAGAGCTCTTCAGTCATGGCCTCTTCTAAAGAGAGAATCGTTCATTTGTTTTCAGACAGACAATGTCACAACTGTGGCATATATCAATCATCAAGGAGGGACTCACAGCCCTCTGGCTATGAAAGAAGTATCTCGAATACTGGTATGGGCGGAATCCAGCTCCTGTCTAATTTCTGCGGTTCATATCCCAGGTATAGACAATTGGGAAGCGGATTATCTCAGTCGCCAAACGTTACATCCGGGCGAATGGTCTCTTCACCCAGAGGTATTTCTTCAGATTGTTCAAATGTGGGGGCTTCCAGAAATAGATCTGATGGCTTCTCATCTAAACAAGAAACTTCCCAGGTATCTGTCCAGATCCAGGGATCCTCAGGCGGAAGCAGTGGATGCATTGTCACTTCCTTGGAAGTATCATCCTGCCTATATCTTTCCGCCTCTAGTTCTTCTTCCAAGAGAAATCTCCAAGATTCTGAAGGAATGCTCGTTTGTTCTGCTGGTGGCTCCAGCATGGCCTCACAGGTTTTGGTATGCGGATCTTGTTCGGATGGCCTCTTGCCAACCGTGGACTCTTCCGTTAAGACCAGACCTTCTGTCACAAGGTCCTTTTTTCCATCAGGATCTCAAATCCTTAAATTTGAAGGTATGGAGATTGAACGCTTGATTCTTAGTCAAAGAGGTTTCTCTGACTCTGTGATTAATACTATGTTACAGGCTCGTAATTCTGTATCTCGGAAGATATATTATCGAGTCTGGAAGACTTACATTTCTTGGTGTCTTTCTCATCATTTTTCCTGGCATTCTTTTAGAATTCTGAGAATTTTACAGTTTCTTCAAGATGGTTTGGATAAAGGTTTGTCTGCAAGTTCCTTGAAAGGACAAATCTCTGCTCTTTCTGTTCTTTTTCACAGAAAGATTGCTAATCTTCCTGATATTCATTGTTTTGTACAAGCTTTGGTTCGTATAAAACCTGTTATTAAGTCAATTTCTCCTCCTTGGAGTTTGAATTTGGTTCTGGGGGCTCTTCAAGCTCCTCCGTTTGAACCTATGCATTCACTGGACATTAAATTACTTTCTTGGAAAGTTTTGTTTCTTTTGGCCATCTCTTCTGCTAGAAGAGTTTCTGAATTATCTGCTCTTTCTTGTGAGTCTCCTTTTCTGATTTTTCATCAGGATAAGGCGGTGTTGCGAACTTCTTTTAAATTTTTTCCTAAGGTTGTGAATTCTAACAACATTAGTAGAGAAATTGTGGTTCCTTCATTGTGTCCTAATCCTAAGAATTCTAAGGAGAGATCATTGCATTCTTTGGATGTAGTTAGAGCTTTGAAATATTATGTTGAAGCTACTAAGAATTTCCGAAAGACTTCTAGTCTATTTGTTATCTTTTCCGGTTCTAGGAAAGGTCAGAAGTCCTCTGCCATTATTTTGGCATCTTGGTTGAAATCTTTAATTCATCATGCTTATGTCGAGTCGGGTAAAACTCCGCCTCAAAGGATTACAGCTCATTCTACTAGGTCAGTTTCTACTTCCTGGGCGTTTAGGAATGAAGTTTCGGTTGATCAGATTTGCAAAGCAGCAACTTGGTCTTCTTTGCATACTTTTACTAAATTCTACCATTTTGATGTGTTTTCTTCTTCTGAAGCAGTTTTTGGTAGAAAAGTACTTCATGAAGCAGTTTCAGTTTGATTCTTCTGCTTATAATTTCAGTTTTTTTCATTATAAGATTTAAACTTTATTTTGGGTGTGGATTATTTTCAGCGGAATTGGCTGTCTTTATTTTATCCCTCCCTCTCTAGTGACTCTTGCGTGGAAGATCCACATCTTGGGTAGTCATTATCCCATACGTCACTAGCTCATGGACTCTTGCTAATTACATGAAAGAAAACATAATTTATGTAAGAACTTACCTGATAAATTCATTTCTTTCATATTAGCAAGAGTCCATGAGGCCCACCCCTTTTTTGTGGTGGTTATGATTTTTTTGTATAAAGCACAATTATTCCAATTCCTTATTTTTTTATGCTTTCGCACTTTGTCTTATCACCCCACTTCTTGGCTATGCGTTAAACTGATTTGTGGGTGTGGTGAGGGGTGTATTTATAGGCATTTTGAGGTTTGGGAAACTTTGCCCCTCCTGGTAGGAATGTATATCCCATACGTCACTAGCTCATGGACTCTTGCTAATATGAAAGAAATGAATTTATCAGGTAAGTTCTTACATAAATTATGTTATTTAATCAGAAAGAAAAGATATACTAAGGTTGTGGTGGACACTGCAAGGGCTAGTCATGGACACCAGTGTCCGTGTACGGACACCTTGCCTATCCCTGGGTCCGAGTAGTTATGTGTCACAGCAGAGGAAGTTGCTTTGGAAACTGCCAGTAGCCTGTTCGAGCGAGGAGCTGTGCTTGGGATCACCGGTACAAACAATGCTGTGTGTGAAGGAAGCAGTTACGCTGAACACGAACAGCTGAGGATGACGTCAGCAGCACTCCGTTCTGAACTAGACTCACAATGCGGTATTTCAGATTGCTCGTGTATAATATCCAGGAGACAGGTTAGTAGATAGATTCAAAGTTGATGTGATCAGCAAACTGAGAATAGGTTCCGGTTAGGGAAACAAAATAGTGAATAAATCACTTGGCTGTGATGCAGGCTTGAAGAGATAAGATCTTTAGCAGGAGATCCAAGTAGGTGTGTTGTTTCTCAGCATTCAGAAGTTAATAATCAAGCAGTAAACAGGTGTTCTCAGAAGGCCTTTATAGGGGAATGTTCAGAAGGCAGGTCTAGTCCATTTAAAGACACAGTGAATCGTGACAGGCGCCATATCTGGACGATATTCTGGTTCAGGTGCCGTCTTTTCAACAAGCAAACTCTCATACATAGATCTTGTTGTCTTTTCTTTGCTACCATGGATGGAAGGTGAATCTGGGAAAAAGTTATCTGGTTCCAGCTACAAGGGTAGTGTTCCTGGGGACCATAACAGATTCCCTATTGATGAAGATATTTCTGACAGAGGTCCGAAAATCAAAGATTTTTTACTCTTGCCTTGCCCTTCAGTCCTCTCTTCGGCCATCAGTGGCTCAATGTATGGAGGTAATTGATCTGATGGTAGCTTCCATGGACATCATCCTGTTCGCTTGGTTCCATCTCAGAGCTCTGCAGTATGCATGCTAAGACAATGGTATGGAGACTATGCAGATCTGTCTCCGTAAATAGATCTGGATCAGGTGACAAGAGACTCTCTTCTGTGGTGGTTGTCTCAAGAACACCTCTCCCAGGGAACTTGCTTCTTCAGACCTTCCTGGGTGATTGTGACCACAGATGACAGCCTGCTGGGTTGGGGCGCAGTCTGTGGCTCATTGAAGGCTCAAGGTCTATGGACTCGGGAGGAGTCAGATCTCCCCATAAACATCCTAGAGCTGAGAGCGATCTTCAATGCTCTACTGGCCTGTCCTCATTTAGCTTTAGCCCGGTTTATCAGGTTCCAATCGGACAACATAACATCGGTGGCATACATCAACCCCCAGGGAGAAACTTGGAGTTCCTTGGCCATGACAGAGGTGGCACAAATTATTCAGAGGGTGGAGACCCACAACTGCTGTCTATCTGCGATCCACATTCCAGGAGTAGACAATTGGGAAGCGGATTTTCTGAGCCGACAGACTTTTCATCCTGGGTAGTGGAAACTCCATCCGGAGGTGTTTTCCAGCTTTACCCTCAAATGGGGGCGGCCGGAGCTGGATCTCATGGCATCTCTGCAGAATGTCAAGCTGCCGAGGTACGGTTCGAGGTCAAGGGATCCACAGTCTGTCCTGATAGATGCTCTGGCGGTCCCTTGGAATTTCAGTCTAGCATACCTGTTTCCCCCTTTCGCTCTCCTTCCATGAGTCATTGCTCGGATCAAGCAGGAGAGGACGTTGGTGATTCTCATAGCACCAACTTGGCCTCGCAGGATCTGGTATGCAGACCTAGTGGAAATGTCATCTCGTCCACCTTGGAGACTTCCTCTGAGGAAGGACCTTCTACTTCAGGTCCTACCTTCATCCAAATCTTGTTTCTCTGAAGCTGACTGCATGGAGATTGAACGCTTAATTTTATCTAAGTGTGGGTTCTCTTAGTCGGTCATTGAGACCTTGATCAAGGCTCGTAAGCCTGTTACATGAAAGATTTACCATGAGATATGGCGTAAATATCTGTATTGGTGTTAATCCAGAGGCTACTCTTGGAGTAGAGTCAGGATTCCTAGGATTTTGTCTTTTCTCCAGGAGGGTCTGGAGAAGGGTTTGTCAGCAAGTACTCTAAAAGGTCAGATTTCTGCTTTGTCTATTTTGTTGCATAAACGTCTGGCGGATGTGCCAGATGTGCAATCTTTTTGTCAGGCCTTAGTCAGAATCAGCCTGTGTTTAAACATGTTACTCCTCCTTGGAGTCTTAAGTTCTTAAAGTTTTACAGCAGGCTCCGTTTGAGCCTATGTATTCCTTAGATATTAAGAGGTTATCTTGGAAGGTTTTGTTTCTTGTTGCTATTTCTTCTGCTCGGAGAGTCTCGGAACTCTCGGCGCTGCAATGTGATTCTCCTTATCTTATCTTTCATTCTGATAAGGTGGTTCTTCGTACTAAGTTAGGTTAGGTTTCTTTCCTAAAGTTGTTTCGGACAGGAATATTAATCAGGAGATTGTTGTTCCTTCTCTGTGTCTTAATCCTTCTTCTCCTAAGGAGCGTTTGCTATACAACCTAAATGAATTCTACTCGCAGACGACTAAGGACTTTCGCCAGTCTTCTGCTTTGTTCATTTGTTTCTCTGGGAAATGCAAGGCTCAGAAAGCTACGGCTTCTTCTCTTTCTCTTTGGCTGAAGGGTATTATTCATTTGACATATGAGACTGCTGGACAGCAACCTCCTGAGAGAATCACAGCTCATTCCACGAGGGCTGTTTCTTCTTCCTGGGCCTTCAAAAATTAAGCTTCTATGGAACAGATTTGCAAGGCTGGGACTTGGTCTTCTCTGCATACTTTTTCTTAATTTTATAAATTTGATACTTTTGCTTTGGCTGAGGCTTCTTTTGGGAGAAAGGTTCTTCAAGCGGTGGTTCCCTGATCTGTTTGCCATGTGCTACTGGCAGCCATTTTACTCACCTCTCTTGCTGACTCTGGTGCATACTGTGTGATGCTGCTCATTTCCTGCACTTCCTTTTATGGCCAGACTGGTGTACATCATCCGTGTGAGACAGGATGCAGTCTCAGAATTGTGATGTCATCACTTATTATTTAAAGGGCCTCTGTTCAGTATGCTTTGCCCTTGCGTTGTTTCAGACCTGTTTGTGAGAGCTCCTGTGTATTACCTGGCTGTCTGACGTCCCTCCTGGTTCCTGATCCCTGGCTTGTTCCTGATTCTGCTGTTCTCCTTTTTCCTGTCCTACAGTGTCTACAGGCTGTGTCCAACTCCCCCCACGGTAGTTGAGAGGGAGAGTGTTTTGGAAGGTTCTTGTGCTGATGGGGCAGCTCATGATAATTCTAATTTTAGGGAGCAACAGATGCATAAGAGGCCCAATTCTCTGAAGTCTCATTCACTGATCTTATCACGCTTCTTGCTGGTCTGCTGCTTGAGGCTAATACCGGGGAGGTCAACAGCATTATTGACTCTCGTATGTCCAGGGGCCGCGTACCATATTTGGTTCACTGGAGGGGCTACGGTCCAGAGGAGCGTTCATGGGTTCCCTCCTCTGGTGGTCATGCTCACGCCCTCCTCCGTGCCTTCCATTCCCGTTTCCCCAATAAGCCTTTTGTCCTCCCGCAGGGGAGGGGTCATTGAGGGGAGGGTACTGTCAGGGTTTTTTCCCTGATCTGTTTGCCATGTGCTGCTGGCAGCCATTTTACTCACCTCTCTTGCTGACTCTGGTGCATGAAAGTTTTAGGTCTCATGACTGCAGCATTGGACGCGATCCCCTTTGCTAGTTTTCATATGAGACCTCTCCAGCTTTGTATGCTGAACCAAAGATGCAGGGATTATACAAGGATATCACAATTAATATCCTTAAATCCCAATGTTCGACTATCTCTGACTTGCTGGTTAAATCACCATCAAGGCGAGGCGAGATTACCAATCAATATTTTGGAACTCTGTGCGATTTTCAGGGCTCTTCAGATTTGGCCTCTGTTGAAGAGAGAAATGTTCATTTGTTTTCAGACAGACAATATCACAACTGTGGCATATGTCAATCATCAGGGTGAGACTCACAGTACCCAAGCTATGAAGGAAGTATCCCGGATACTTGCTTGGGCGTAATCCAGCTCCTGTCTAATTTCTGCGGTTCATATCCCAGGTATAGACAATTGGTAAAGCGGATTATCTCAGCCATCAGACTTTACATCCGGGGGAGTGGTCCCTCCATCCAGATGTGTTTTCTCAGGTTGTTCAGTTGTGGGGTCTTCCAGAAATAGATCTGATGGCTTCTCATCCAAACAAGAAACTTCCCAGGTACCTGTCCAGGTCCAGGGATCCTCAGGCAGAAGCAGTGGATGTGTTGACACTTCCTTGCTGTTATCAATCTGCTTATATTTTCCCGCCTCCAGTTCTTCTTCAAAGAGTGATTTCCAAAATCATCATGGAGCAATCGTTTGTGTTGCTGGTAGCTCCAGCATGGCCTCACAGGTTTTAGTATGCGGATCTTGTTCGGATGTCCAGTTGCCAACCTTGGCCACTTCCATTAAGGCTGGACCTTCTGTCTCAAGGTCCGTTTTTCCATCAGGATCTCAAGTCATTAAAATTGAAGGTATGGAAATTGAACGCCTAGTGCTTAGTCATAAAGGTTTCTCTGACTCAGTGATTAATACTATGTTACAGGCTCGTAAATCTGTTTCTAGAAAGATTTATTATCGAGTTTGGAAGACTTATATTTCATGGTGTTCTCATAAATTCTCTTGGCATTCTTTTAGAATTCCTAGAATTTTACAGTTTCTTCAGGATGGTTTGGATAAGGGTTTGTCTGCAAGTTCCTTGAAGGGACAAATCTCTGCTCTTTCTGTTTTATTTCACAGAAAGATTGCTAAGCTTCCTGATATTCACTGTTTTGTACAGGCTTTGGTTCGTATCAAGCCTGTCATTAAATCAATCTCTCCTCCTTGGAGTCTTAATTTGGTTTTGAAGGCTTTACAGGCTCCTCCATTTAAGCCTATGCATTATTTGGACATTAAACTACTTTCTTGGAAAGTGTTGTTCCTTTTGGCCATCTCTTCTGCTAGAAGAGTTTCTGAATTATCTGCTCTTTCTTGTGAATCTCCTTTTCTGATTTTTCATCAGGATAAGGCGGTTTTGCAGACTTCATTTAAATTCTTACCTAAGGTTGTGAATTCTAACAACATTAATAGAGAAATTGTTGTCCCTTCCTTGTGTCCTAATCCTAAGAATTCTTTGGAGAAATCCTTACATTCTTTGGATGTGGTAAGAGCTTTGAAATATTATGTTGAAGCTACTAAAGATTTCAGGAAGGCTTCTAGTCTATTTGTTATCCTTTCTGGTCCTAGGAAAGGTCAGAAGGCTTCTGCCATTTCCTTGGCATCGTGGTTAAAGCTTTTGATTCATCAAGCTTATTTGGAGTCGGGTCAAGCCCCACCTCAGAGAATTACAGTTCATTCTACTAGATCAGTTTCCACTTCGTAGGCTTTTAGGAATGAAGCTTCAGTTGATCAGATTTGCAAAGCAGCAACTTGGTCTTCTTTGCATACATTTACTAAATTCTACCGTTTTGATGTATTTGCTTCTTCGGAAGCAGTTTTTGGTAGAAAAGTTCTTTAGGCAGCTGTTTAAGTTTGATTCTTCTGCTTATGTTTTAAGTTTTTTCCTTTCATTTATGAGAATAAACTTATATTTTGGGTTGTAGATTAATTTTTCTTCAGCGGAAAATGGCTGTTTTTATTTTTATCTCTCCCTCTCTAGTGACTCTTGCATGGAGTTCCACATCTTGGGTATTGCTATCCCATACGTCACTAGCTCATGGACTCTTGCCAATTACATGAAAGAAAACATAATTTATGTAAGAACTTACCTGATAAATTCATTTCTTTCATATTGGCAAGAGTCCATGAGGCCCACCCTTTTTATGGTGGTTATGATTTTTTTTTGTATAAAGCACAATTATTTCCAAATTCCTTTGTTGATGCTTTTTACTCCTTTCTTTATCACCCCACTACTTGGCTATTCGTTAAACTAAATTGAGGGTGTGGTGAGGGGTGTATTTATAGGCATTTTGAGGTTTGGGAAACTTTGCCTCTCCTGGTATGATTGTATATCCCATACATCACTAGCTCATGGACTCTTGCCAATATTAAATAAATTAATTTATCAGGTAAGTTCTTACATAAATTATGTTGTAACAGTGTATCTAGCGCAGGATTTTCACCCAGGCACCATCACACCATACCCAGAATGCAGCATGAAGAGGCTCAGTGAAGGTGACAGTGACGGTGTGTAAGTGTCCGAAAGGGTCACACAGCTCATAAAAGGTCAGACGCCCAGCCTCATAGTCCAGCAGTATTCCTAATGTGTCACATTATAGATAGAGATGTAACAAGGTGTTTATTGTGTTACTTATCACTGTAAGATGTTTATTATAACTACACAAACACCAGGACTTGTTATTATTTCCTATCAGAGACTGATTTCCTTCCCTCTTCATACTGGTATAACAAACCCCTACACAACAGTGCCCTGATTCACTGCACTTCCCAGTAATGTTGTCCTAAGGATAAGCTCCTGGTGCTTAATACCTGAGGTTAATAAGTAAATCTCTCTGGTGTTTCTGGTCGCTGCTGGTTTATACGTGTACAGGATGCAGTTTTCAGGACACCTGATACAATGGGGCCTATAGCCTGCAGGCTCGCCAGAAACAGCAGTTATGAAGCAGCGGTCACAAATTTCCATTCTGGAAAGATTAGTTAGAGTGTTACCTGAGGTTTGTTTTTCTCATTTCGAGGTATTGTTAATTAGAGTGGCATTTTTGCTGGCGTTTTTTGGGGCTTTTAGAATTTCGGAATTGGTTGCTGCAAACCGTTGGAGTTGTGGTGGTTTATTTTATCGGGATGTGGTGGTGAATCCTCATGAGGTGCTTTTGTGGTTAAGAAAGTCAAAAACCGATCAGTTGGGTAAGGGTTTTTGGATTAGTTTGAGTGAGATTGGGGGGGTGTGCTGCCCGGTTACGGCAGTTAGGGAGTTTTTATCTGTTTGTAATGGTATTGTTGAGTCACGAAGATGGGTCTTCCCTATCTCGTTTTCAGTTCGAATCGGTTATGAGAAAAGCTTTGGCGGTAATTGGTGTTGACGGAAGAGATTTTCTTTCAGAATTGGTGCAGCAACGGAAGCAAGCAGTTTGGGTTTGAATGATGGTGTGGTAAAAAAGATTGGGAGGTGGAAATCTGACTGTTTTAAGTTATATGTTAGGCCAGATTTAGTGTTATAGTCTCTTTGTTTTAGCAGGTCCTCCTCACTGTTGGATCATGGGCCATTCATATGTTAATTGGGCGAGAAAAGCGGCTTCAGTCAAAGATTCAGGGACACAACTTAGCTGTTCTTCTGATCAAGTTTTAATTAAATGGTTTGGAATTAGAGGGATGAAATGGGATCAGGTTTTAGGTCAGGTTATTAGTTGGGCTAGGCTTTTTCATCTGCCTGATATTTTAGTTGTTCATGCTGGGGGTAATGACCTAGGTTTCATGGCACAGAAAAATTTGATTGACATGATAAAACGAGATGTCATTAGGTTAAGAGAGTTATTTCCTCACATTATTATAGTTTGGTCTGACATTGAGTGCAGGTTATGCTGGAGATCAGCATGGGATGTGAAGAGATTGGATTCATCAAGGAAAAAGGTCAATAGGACGATCACTAGTTTTGTGTCCAGAATGGGTGGTTTTGGAATTCGGCATGTGGAATTTGAAGGGGAATCAGGTAAATGCTTCTTCCTGAAGGACGGTGTGCATCTTAATGAAATTGGACTCCACCTTTTTAACTTTAATATTAGCGAAGGGGTGAAAAAAGTCTTAGCCCTGTGGGTTTGTGCTCGAAAGTAGTTCGAGCAGTGGCGGAGTGCTAGCCTGAAAGTTTAAATAATTATTGCAGGTACCTCCTCATGTATGGGGAGAGGTTATGGCTGGGGGCGTGCCTGGCGGAGCGCCAGTGGAAGGCACGTGATGTGGATTGGGGCAAGCACCTTTAAGTGAAGTATTGTTGGTTTTAATAAAGTTTAACTTCAATTAATTTAAATTAATAAATGCGTGCTGCAGACTTTTTTCACCCATTTCCTGTGTCTGTGTCTTTCTTATTATGTATTAAAATGCCTAGATGTGTGGTCAATCGAGCCCCGGATGAATGCCTATGTGAGGAGGGACCAATGACCTCACTATAGGCATGTGGGCGTGGTCTTGTGAGCCGTTGCTCACTTGCGTGTTCCAGCTGAAGGAGAGAAGACCTGATGCCACTTGGATGAAGACTTCTGCCACTTGGAGGACCTCTTCTGGCCGGATCGGATGAAGACTTCTGCCCCTCTGGACGTCCACTTGTGCCCGGCTGGGTGAAGACGGCTCAAGGTAGGGTGATCTTCAAGGGGGTAGTGTTAGGTTTTTTAAGGGGGATTGGGTGGGTTTTAGAGTAGGGTTGGGTGTGTGGGTGGTGGGTTTTAATGTTGGGGGGTATTGTATTTTTTTATACAGGTGAAAGAGCTGATTAATTTGGGGCAATGCCCCGCAAAAGGCCCTTTTAAGGGCTATTTGTTATTTGTAATTTAGTATAGGGTAGGGAATTTTTTTATTTTGGGGGGCTTTTTTATTTTATTAGGGGGATTAGATTAGGTGTAATTAGTTTAAAATTCTTGTAATTCTTTTTTTATTTTCTGTAATTTAGTGGGGGGGTTTTTCCCGTAATTTAGTTTATTTAATTTAATTTTAATTAATTGTAGGTAGTTTAGGTAATTAGTTTAATTATAGTGTAGTGTTAGGTGTAATTGTAATTTAGGTTAGGATTTATTTTACAGGTAAATTTGTAGTTATTTTAACTAGGAAGTTATTAAATAGTTAATAACTATTTAATAACTATTGTACATAGTTAAAATAAATACAAAGTTGCCTGTAAAATAAATATAAATCCTAAGCTAGCTACAATGTAACTATTAGTTATATTGTAGCTAGCTTAGGGTTTATTTTATAGGTAAGTATTTAGTTTTAAATAGGATTAATTTATTTAATAGTAGTAATTTTATTTCGTTTTATTTAAATTATATTTAAGTTAGGGGGTGTAAGGGTTAGGGTTAGACTTAGGGACTAATACATTTAATATAGTAGCGGCGACATTGAAGTCGGCAGATTAGGGGTTAATAAATGTAGGTAGGTATCAGCGATGTTAGGGACGGCAGAATAGGGGTTAATAAAATTTAACTAGTGTTTGCGAGGCAGGAGTGCGGCGGTTTAGGGGTTAATAAATTTATTAAAGTGGTGGCGATGTCCGGTCGGCAGATTAGGGGTTAAATAATTTTATTATAGTGTTTGCGATGTGGGGGGGGGGGGCTCAGTTTAGGGGTTAATAGGTAGTTTATGGGTGTTAGTGTACTTTGTAGCACTTTAGTTAAGAGCTTTATGTTATGGCATAAGCCCATAAAACTCTTAACTACTGACTTTTATATGCGGTATTATATGAAAATGGTGAAAGACAGCACCTCTCTTTTCCTTTCTGGGGCACAGGAAAGGGTTAGCCAAACCCCAATATGTATTCAAAATTAAGTAGTTTTCCAGCCTCCAGTCAAGTTAAAAAGACCTTTATTAATTTCTTACAGGGTCCATCACATCAACCAACAACGTTTCAAACCTATTCCAGGTTCTTAATCATGTCTCATGATTAAGAACCTGGAATAGGTTTGAAACGTTGTTGGTTGATGTGATGGACCCTGTAAGAAATTAATAAAGGTCTTTTTAACTTGACTGGAGGCTGGAAAACTACTTAATTTTATATGTGGTAGGAATCTGGACAGGAGAGGGTCTACCGTTCACTTTTTAAGGCGATCGTAATACCGGCGTTAGGCAAATCCCATTAAAAAGATAGGATACGCAATTGACGTAAGGGGATTTGCGGTATGCTAAAATCGCGGGAAAAATATGAGCGATAGACCCTTTCCTGCCTGACTCGTAATACCAGCGGGTGTTAAAAAGCAGCGTTAGGACCCCTTAACGCTGCTTTCTAAGGCTAACGCAAGACTCGTAATCTAGCCGTGTGTATTGTGCAAGGGGTTAGAGTATAATAATAATAATAAATAAAGCACTGTGTATTGTACATTAAGGGGTAGAGTATAATAATAATAAAGCACTGTGTATTGTACAATGGGGTAGAGTATAATAATAATAATAATAATAATAAAGCACTGTGTATTGTACAAGGGGGTACAGTATAATAATAATAAAGCACTGTGTATTGTGCAAGGGATAGAGTATAATAATAATAAAGCACTGTGTATTGTACAAGGGGGTAGAGTATAATAATAATAAAGCACTGTGTATTGTACAAGGGGTAGAGTATAATAATAAATAAAGCACTGTGTATTGTACATTAAGGGGTAGAGTATAATAATAATAAAGCACTGTGTATTGTACAAGGGGGTAGAGTATAATAATAAATAAAGAACTGTGTATTGTACAAGGGGGTAGAGTATAATAATAATAAAGCACTGTGTATTGTACAAGGGGTAGAGTATAATAATAATAAAGCACTGTGTATTGTACAAGGGGTAGAGTATAATAATAAATAAAGCACTGTGTATTGTACAAGGGGTAGAGTATAATAATAATAAAGCACTGTGTATTGTACAAGGGGGTAGAGTATAATAATAATAAAGCACTGTGTATTGTACAAGGGGGTAGAGTATAATAATAATAAAGTACTGTGCATTGTACAAGGGGGTAGAGTATAATAATAATAATAATAATAAAAAAGCACTGTGTATTGTACAAGGGGGTAGAGTATAATAATAATAATAATAATAAAGCACTGTGTATTGTACAAGGGGTAGAGTATAATAATAATAAAGCACTGTGTATTGTACAAGGGGTAGAGTATAATAATAATAATAAAGCACTGTGTATTGTACAAAGGGTAAAGTATAGTAATACTACTAATAATAATAATAATAAAGCACTGTGTATTGTACAAAGGGTAGAGTATTATAATAATAATAATAATAATAATAATAATGCACTGTGTATTGTACAAGGGGGTAGAGTATAATAATAATAATGAAGCACTTTGTATTGTACAAGGGGGTAGAGTATAATAATAATAATAAAGCACTGTGTATTGTACAAGGGGTAGAGTATAATAATAATAATAAAGCACTGTGTATTGTACAAGGGGTAGAGTATAATAATAATAATAATAATAATAATAATAAAGCACTGTGTATTGTACAAGGGGTAGAGTATAATAATAAAGCACTGTGTATTGTACAAGGGGGTAGAGTATAATAATAATAATAAAGCACTGTGTATTGTACAAGGGGTAGAGTATAATAATAATAAAG
>NC_069505.1:12018561-12163865 GCF_027579735.1 Bombina bombina
AGTATAATAATAATAATAATAATAATAATAAAGCACTGTGTATTGTACAAGGGGTAGAGTATAATAATAATAATAATAATAATAATAATAATAATATAATAAGGGTAGAGATAATAATAATAATAAAAGCACTGTGTATTGTACAAGGGGGTAGAGTATAATAATAATAATAAAGCACTGTGTATTGTACAAGGGGGTAGAGTATAATAATAATAATAATAATAAAGCACTGTGTATTGTACAAGGGGTAGAGTATAATAATAATAAAGCACTGTGTATTGTACAAGGGGTAGAGTATAATAATAATAAAGCACTGTGTATTGTACAAGGGGGTAGAGTACAATAATAATAAAGCACTGTGTATTGTGCAAGGGGTAGAGTATAATAATAATAATAATAATAAAGCACTGTGTATTGTACAAGGGGGTAGAGTATAATAATAATAAAGCACTGTGTATTGTGCAAGGTGTACAGTAGAATAATAATAATAATGCACTGTGTATTGTACAAGGGGTAGAGTATAATAATAATAAAGCACTGTGTATTGTACAAGGGGTAGAGTATAATAATAATAAAGCACTGTGTATTGTACAAGGGGTAGAGTATAATAATAATAAAGCACTGTGTATTGTACAAGGGGTAGAGTATAATAATAATAATAATAATAATAATAATAAAGCGCTGTGCATTGTACAAGGGGTAGAGTATTAATAATAAATAATAATAATAATAATAATAAATAAAGCACTGTGTATTGTACAAGGGGTAGAGTATAATAATAATAATAATAATAATAATAATAATAAAGCACTGTGTATTGTACAATGGGTAGAGTATAATAATAATAATAATAATAATAATAATAATAAAGCACTGTGTATTGTACAAGGGGTAGAGTATAATAATAATAATAATAATAATAATAATAATAATAAAGCACTGTGTATTGTACAAGGGGGTAGAGTATAATAATAATAATAAAGCACTGTGTATTGTACAAGGGGGGTAGAGTATAATAATAATAATAATAAAGCACTGTGTATTGTAAAAGGGGGTAGAGTATAATAATAATAATAAAGCACTGTGTATTGTACAAGGGGGTAGAGTATAATAATAATAATAATAAAGCACTGTGTATTGTACAAGGGGGTAGAGTATAAAAATAATAATAATAAAGCACTGTGTATTGTACAAGGGGGGTAGAGTATAATAATAATAAAGCACTGTGTATTGTACAAGGGGGTAGAGTATAATAATAATAAAGCACTGTGTATTGTACAAGGGGGTAGAGTATAATAATAATAAAGCACTGTGTATTGTACAATGGGGTAGAGTATAATAATAATAATAAAGCACTGTGTAATGTACAAGGGGGTAGAGTATAATAATAATAATAAAGCACTGTGTATTGTACAAGGGGGTAGAGTATAATAATAATAAAGCACTGTGTATTGTACAAGGGGTAGAGTATAATAATAATAAAGCACTTTGTATTGTACAAGGGGTAGAGTATAATAATAATAAAGCACTGTGTATTGTACAAGGGGTAGAGTACAATAATAATAAAGCACTGTGTATTGTGCAAGGGGTAGAGTATAATAATAATAATAATAATAATAAAGCACTGTGTATTGTACAAGGGGGTAGAGTATAATAATAATAAAGCACTGTGTATTGTGCAAGGGGGTAGAGTATAATAATAATAATAATGCACTGTGTATTGTACAAGGGGTAGAGTATAATAATAATAAAGCACTGTGTATTGTACAAGGGGGTAGAGTATAATAATAATAAAGCACTGTGTATTGTACAAGGGGTAGAGTATAATGATAATAAAGCACTGTGTATTGTACAAGTGGGTAGAGTATAATAATAATAAAGCACTGTGTATTGTACAAGGGGTAGAGTATAATAATAATAAAGCACTGTGTATTGTACAATGGCGGTAGAGTATAATAATAATAATAAAGCACTGTGTATTGTGCAAGGGGTAGAGTATAATAATAATAAAGCACTGTGTATTGTACAAGGGGTAGAGTATAATAATAATAAAGCACTGTGTATTGTACAAGGGGTAGAGTATAATAATAATAAAGCACTGTGTATTGTACAAGGGGTAGAGTATAATAATAATAAAGCACTGTGTATTGTACAAGGGGTAGAGTACAATAATAATAAAGCACTGTGTATTGTGCAAGGGGTAGAGTATAATAATAATAATAATAATAATAATAATAATAAAGCACTGTGTATTGTACAAGGGGGTAGAGTATAATAATAATAAAGCACTGTGTATTGTGCAAGGGGTACAGTATAATAATAATAATAATGCACTGTGTATTGTACAAGGGGTAGAGTATAATAATAATAAAGCACTGTGTATTGTACAAGGGGTAGAGTATAATAATAATAAAGCACTGTGTATTGTACAAGGGGTAGAGTATAATAATAATAAAGCACTGTGTATTGTACAAGGGGTAGAGTATAATAATAATAATAATAATAATAATAATAATAATAATAATAATAATAATAATAATAAAGCACTGTGCATTGTACAAGGGGTAGAGTATAATAATAATAATAATAATAATAATAATATAAAATAAATAAAGCACTGTGTATTGTACAAGGGGTAGAGTATAATAATAAATAATAATAATAATAATAATAATAATAATAAAGCACTGTGTATTTTACAAGGGGTAGAGTATAATAATAATAATAATAAAAGCACTGTGTATTGTACAATGGGTAGAGTATAATAATAATAATAATAATAATAATAATAATAATAAAGCACTGTGTATTGTACAAGGGGTAGAGTATAATAATAATAATAATAATAATATTAATAATAATAAAGCACTGTGTATTGTACAAGGGGTAGAGTATAATAATAATAATAATAATAAATAATAAATAATAAAAAGCACTGTGTATTGTACAAGGTGGGTAGAGTATAATAATAATAATAATAAGAGCACTGTGTATTGTACAAGGGGGTAGAGTATAATAATAATAATAATAATAAAGCACTGTGTATTGTACAAGGGGGTAGAGTATAATAATAATAATAAAGCACTGTGTATTGTACAAGGGGGTAGAGTATAATAATAATAGAAGCACTGTGTATTGTACAAGGGGGGTAGAGTATATAAAATAATAATAATAAAGCACTGTGTATTGTACAAGGGGGTAGAGTACTAATAATAATAAAGCACTGTGTATTGTACAAGGGGGGTAGAGTATAATAATAATAATAAAGCACTGTGTATTGTACAAGGGGGTAGAGTATAATAATAATAAAGCACTGTGTATTGTACAAGGGGGTAGAGTATAATAATAATAATAAAGCACTGTGTATTGTACAAGGGGGTAGAGTATAATAATAATTAAAGCACTGTGTATTGTACAAGGGGGTAGAGTATAATAATAATAAAGCACTGTGTATTGTACAAGGGGGTAGAGTATAATAATAATAATAAAGCACTGTGTATTGTACAAGGGGTAGAGTATAATAATAATAAAGCACTGTGTATTGTACAAGGGGTAGAGTATAATAATAATAAAGCACTGTGTATTGTACAAGGGGTAGAGTATAATAATAATAAAGCACTGTGTATTGTACAAGGGGTAGAGTATAATAATAATAATAAGCACTGTGTATTGTACAAGGGGTAGAGTATAATAATAATAAAGCACTGTGTATTGTACAAGGGGTAGAGTATAATAATAATAAAGCACTGTGTATTGTACAAGGGGTAGAGTACAATAATAATAAAGCACTGTGTATTGTGCAAGGGGTAGAGTATAATAATAATAATAATAATAATAATAATAATAAAGCACTGTGTATTGTACAAGGGGGTAGAGTATAATAATAATAAAGCACTGTGTATTGTGCAAGGGGTAGAGTATAATAATAATAAAGCACTGTGTATTGTACAAGGGGTAGAGTATAATAATAATAAAGCACTGTGTATTGTACAAGGGGTAGAGTATAATAATAATAAAGCACTGTGTATTGTACAAGGGGTAGAGTATAATAATAATAATAATAATAATAATAATAAAGCACTGTGCATTGTACAAGGGGTAGAGTATAATAATAATAATAAAGCACTGTGTATTGTGCAAGGGGTAGAGTATAATAATAATAATAATAATAATAATAATAATAATAATAATAAATAAAGCACTGTATATTGTACAAGGGGTAGAGTATAATAATAATAATAAAAATAATAATAAAGCACTGTGTATTGTACAATGGGTAGAGTATAATAATAATAATAATAAAGCACTGTGTATTGTACAAGGGGTAGAGTATAATAATAATAATAATAATAATAAAGCACTGTGTATTGTACAAGGGGTAGAGTATAATAATAATAATAATAATAATAATAATAATAATAATAATAATAATAATAATAATAATAATAATAAAACACTGTGTATTGTACAAGGGGGTAGAGTATAATAATAATAATAAAGCACTGTGTATTGTACAAGGGGGTAGAGTATAATAATAATAATAATAATAAAGCACTGTGTATTGTACAAGGGGTAGAGTATAATAATAATAAAGCACTGTGTATTGTACAAGGGGTAGAGTATAATAATAATAAAAAGCACTGTGGTATTGTACAAGGGGGTAGAGTACAATAATAATAAAGCACTGTGTATTGTGCAAGGGGTACGAGTCATAATAATAATAATAATAATAAAGCAATGTTTATTGTACAAGGGGGTAGAGTATAATAATAATAAAGCACTGTGTATTGTGCAAGGTGTACAGTAGAATAATAATAATAATGCACTGTGTATTGTACAAGGGGTAGAGTATAATAATAATAAAGCACTGTGTATTGTACAAGGGGTAGAGTATAATAATAATAAAGCACTGTGTATTGTACAAGGGGTAGAGTATAATAATAATAAAGCACTGTGTATTGTACAAGGGGTAGAGTATAATAATAATAATAATAATAATAAAGCGCTGTGCATTGTACAAGGGGTAGAGTATAATAATAATAATAATAATAATAATAATAAATAAAGCACTGTGTATTGTACAAGGGGTAGAGTATAATAATAATAATAATAATAATAATAATAATAAAGCACTGTGTATTGTACAATGGGTAGAGTATAATAATAATAATAATAATAATAATAATAATAAAGCACTGTGTATTGTACAAGGGGTAGAGTATAATAATAATAATAATAATAATAATAATAATAATAATAAAGCACTGTGTATTGTACAAGGGGGTAGAGTATAATAATAATAATAAAGCACTGTGTATTGTACAAGGGGGTAGAGTATAATAATAATAATAATAAAGCACTGTGTATTGTAAAAGGGGGTAGAGTATAATAATAATAATAAAGCACTGTGTATTGTACAAGGGGGTAGAGTATAATAATAATAATAATAAAGCACTGTGTATTGTACAAGGGGGTAGAGTATAAAAATAATAATAATAAAGCACTGTGTATTGTACAAGGGGGTAGAGTATAATAATAATAAAGCACTGTGTATTGTACAAGGGGTAGAGTATAATAATAATAAAGCACTGTGTATTGTACAAGGGGGTAGAGTATAATAATAATAAAGCACTGTGTATTGTACAATGGGGTAGAGTATAATAATAATAATAAAGCACTGTGTAATGTACAAGGGGTAGAGTATAATAATAATAATAAAGCACTGTGTATTGTACAAGGGGGTAGAGTATAATAATAATAAAGCACTGTGTATTGTACAAGGGGTAGAGTATAATAATAATAAAGCACTTTGTATTGTACAAGGGGTAGAGTATAATAATAATAAAGCACTGTGTATTGTACAAGGGGTAGAGTACAATAATAATAAAGCACTGTGTAAATGTGCAAGGGGTAGAGTATAATAATAATAATAATAATAATAAAGCACTGTTGTATTGTACAAGGGGGGTAGAGTTATAATAATAATAAAGCACTGCTGTATTGTGCAAGGTGTACAGTAGAATAATAATAATAATGCACTGTGTATTGTACAAGGGGTAGAGTATAATAATAATAAACGCACTGTGTATTGTACAAGGGGTAGAGTATAATAATAATAAAGCACTGTGTATTGTACAAGGGGGTAGAGTAGAATAATAATAAATTAATAATAATAATAATAAAGCACTGTGCATTGTACAAGGGGTAGAGTATAATAATAATAATAAAGCACTGTGTATTGTACAAGGGGGTAGAGTATAATAATAATAATAATAATAATAATAATAATAATAAAAATAAATAAAGCACTGTGTATTGCACAAGGGGTAGAGTATAATAATAATAATAATAATAATAATAATAATAAAGCACTGTGTATTGTACAATGGGTAGAGTATAATAATAATAATAATAGTAATAATAAAAAAGCACTGTGTATTGTACAAGGGGTAGAGTATAATAATAATAATAAAGCACTGTGTATTGTACAAGGGGTAGAGTATAATAATAATAATAATAATAATAATAATAATAAAAAGCACTGTGTATTGTACAAGGGGGTAGAGTATAATAATAATAATAAAGCACTGTGTATTGTGCAAGGGGTACAGTATAATAATAATAATAATGCACTGTGTATTGTACAAGGGGTAGAGTATAATAATAATAAAGCACTGTGTATTGTACAAGGGGGTAGAGTATAATAATAATAAAGCACTGTGTATTGTACAAGGGGTAGAGTATAATAATAATAAAGCACTGTGTATTGTACAAGGGGTAGAGTATAATAATAATAATAATAATAATAATAATAATAATAATAATAATAATAATAATAATAATAAAGCGCTGTGCATTGTACAAGGGGTAGAGTATAATAATAATAATAATAAAGCACTGTGTATTGTACAAGGGGTAGAGTATAATAATAATAATAATAATAATAATAATAATAATAAATAAAGCACTGTGTATTTTACAAGGGGTAGAGTATAATAATAATAATAATAATAATAAAGCACTGTGTATTGTACAATGGGTAGAGTATAATAATAATAATAATAATAATAATAATAATAATAATAATAATAATAAAGCACTGTGTATTGTACAAGGGGTAGAGTATAATAATAATAATAATAATAATAATAATAATAAAACACTGTGTATTGTACAAGGGGTAGAGTATAATAATAATAATAATAATAATAATAATAATAATAATAATAATAAAAAAGCACTGTGTATTGTACAAGGGGGTAGAGTATAATAATAATAATAATAAAGCACTGTGTATTGTACAAGGGGGTAGAGTATAATAATAATAATAATAATAATAATAATAAAGCACTGTGTATTGTACAAGGGGGTAGAGTATAATAATAATAATAAAGCACTGTGTATTGTACAAGGGGGTAGAGTATAATAATAATAATAATAAAGCACTGTGTATTGTACAAGGGGGTAGAGTATAAAAATAATAATAATAAAGCAATGTGTATTGTACAAGGGGGTAGAGTATAATAATAATAAAGCACTGTGTATTGTACAAGGGGGTAGAGTATAATAATAATAATAAAGCACTGTGTATTGTACAAGGGGGTAGAGTATAATAATAATAAAGCACTGTGTATTGTACAAGGGGGTAGAGTATAATAATAATAATAAAGCACTGTGTAATGTACAAGGGGGGTAGAGTATAATAATAATAATAAAGCACTGTGTATTGTACAAGGGGGTAGAGTATAATAATAATAAAGCACTGTGTATTGTACAAGGGGTAGAGTATAATAATAATAAAGCACTTTGTATTGTACAAGGGGTAGAGTATAATAATAATAAAGCACTGTGTATTGTACAAGGGGTAGAGTACAATAATAATAAAGCACTGTGTATTGTGCAAGGGGTAGAGTATAATAATAATAATAATAATAATAATAATAAAGCACTGTGTATTGTACAAGGGGGTAGAGTATAATAATAATAAAGCACTGTGTATTGTGCAAGGGGTACAGTATAATAATAATAATAATGCACTGTGTATTGTACAAGGGGGTAGAGTATAATAATAATAAAGCACTGTGTATTGTACAAGGGGTAGAATATAATAATAATACAGCACTGTGTATTGTACAAGGGGTAGAGTATAATAATAATAATAAAGCACTGTGTATTGTACAAGGGGTAGAGTATAATAATAATAATAATAATAATAAAGCACTGTGCATTGTACAAGGGGTAGAGTATAATAATAATAATAAAGCACTGTGTATTGTACAAGGGGTAGAGTATAATAATAATAATAATAATAATAATAATAATAATAATAATAATAATAATAATAATAATAAAAATAAATAAAGCACTGTGTATTGTACAAGGGGTAGAGTATAATAATAATAATAATAATAATAATAATAATAATAATAATAAAGCACTGTGTATTGTACAATGGGTAGAGTATAATAATAATAATAATAGTAATAATAAAAAAGCACTGTGTATTGTACAAGGGGGTATGAGTATAATAATAATAATAATAATAAAAGCACTGTGTATTGTACAAGGGGTAGAGTATAATAATAATAATAATAATAATAATAATAAAAAGCACTGTGTATTGTACAAGGGGGTAGAGTATAATAATAATAATAAAGCACTGTGTATTGTGCAAGGGGTACAGTATAATAATAATAATAATGCACTGTGTATTGTACAAGGGGTAGAGTATAATAATAATAAAGCACTGTGTATTGTACAAGGGGTAGAGTATAATAATAATAAAGCACTGTGTATTGTACAAGGGGTAGAGTATAATAATAATAAAGCACTGTGTATTGTACAAGGGGTAGAGTATAATAATAATAATAATAATAATAATAATAAAGCGCTGTGCATTGTACAAGGGGTAGAGTATAATAATAATAATAAAGCACTGTGTATTGTACAAGGGGTAGAGTATAATAATAATAATAATAATAAAGCACTGTGTATTGTACAAGGGGTAGAGTATAATAATAATAATAAAGCACTGTGTATTGTACAAGGGGGTAGAGTATAATAATAATAATAATAATAATAATAAAGCACTGTGTATTGTACAAGGGGGTAGAGTATAATAATAATAATAAAGCACTGTGTATTGTACAAGGGGGTAGAGTATAATAATAATAATAATAAAGCACTGTGTATTGTACAAGGGGGTAGAGTATAAAAAATAATAATAATAAAGCACTGTGTATTGTACAAGGGGGGTAGTCGTATAATAATAATAAAGCACTGTGTATTGTACAAGGGGGTAGAGTATAATAATAATAATAAAGCACTGTGTATTGTACAAGGGGGTAGAGTATAATAATAATAAAGCACTGTGTATTGTACAAGGGGGTAGAGTATAATAATAATAATAAAGCACTGTGTAATGTACAAGGGTGTAGAGTATAATAATAATAATAAAGCACTGTGTATTGTACAAGGGGGTAGAGTATAATAATAATAAAGCACTGTGTATTGTACAAGGGGTAGAGTATAATAATAATAAAGCACTTTGTATTGTACAAGGGGTAGAGTATAATAATAATAAAGCACTGTGTATTGTACAAGGGGTAGAGTACAATAATAATAAAGCACTGTGTATTGTGCAAGTGGTAGAGTATAATAATAATAATAATAATAATAATAATAATAATAAAGCACTGTGTATTGTACAAGGGGGTAGAGTATAATAATAATAAAGCACTGTGTATTTGGGCAAGGGGGTACAGTATAATAATAATAATAATGCACTGTGTATTGTACAAGGGGTAGAGTATAATAATAATAAAGCACTGTGTATTGTACAAGGGGTAGAGTATAATAATAATAAAGCACTGTGTATTGTACAAGGGGTAGAGTATAATAATAATAAAGCACTGTGTATTGTACAAGGGGTAGAGTATAATAATAATAATAATAATAATAATAATAATAATAAAGCACTGTGCATTGTACAAGGGGTAGAGTATAATAATAATAATAATAATAATAATAATAATAAAAATAAATAAAGCACTGTGTATTGTACAAGGGGTAGAGTATAATAATAATAATAATAATAATAATAATAATAATAATAATAAAGCACTGTGTATTGTACAATGGGTAGAGTATAATAATAATAATAATAGTAATAATAAAAAAGCACTGTGTATTGTACAAGGGGTAGAGTATAATAATAATAATAATAATAATAATAATAATAAAGCACTGTGTATTGTACAAGGGGTAGAGTATAATAATAATAATAATAATAATAATAAAAAAGCACTGTGTATTGTACAAGGGGGTAGAGTATAATAATAATAAAGCACTGTGTATTGTACAAGGGGTAGAGTATAATAATAATAAAGCACTGTGTATTGTACAAGGGGTAGGAGGTATAATAATAATAAAGCACTTCGTGTATTGTACAAGGGGTAAGAGTATAATAATAATAAAGGCCTGTGTATTCGTAAAAGGGGTAGGAGTATAATAATAATAATAAAGCACTGTGTATGTGTACAAGGGGTAGAGGTATAATAATAATAATAATAATAATAATAATAATAATAATAATAATAAAGCACTGTGTATTTTACAAGGGGTAGAGTATAATAATAATAATAATAATAAAGCACTGTGTATTATACAATGGGTAGAGTATAATAATAATAATAATAATAATAATAATAATAATAATAAAGCACTGTGTATTGGTACAAGGGGTAAGTAGAGAATAATAATAATAATAATAATAATAATAATAATAATAATAATAATAAAAACACTGTGGTATTTGTACAAGGGGTAGAGTATAATAATAATAATAATAATAATATAACTTAATAATAATACATAATAAGAGCACTGTGTATTGTACAAGGGGTAGAGTATAATAATAATAATAATAATAATAAAAGCACTGAGTATTGTACAAGGGGGGGTAGGGTAGGTATAATAATAATAATAATAATAATAGCACATGTGTATTGTACAAGGGGTAGAGTATAATAATAATAATAAAGCACTGTGTATTGTACAAGGGGGTAGAGTATAATAAATAATAATAATAAAGCACTGTGTATTTGTACAAAGGGGGGTAGAGTATAAAAATTAATAATAATAAAGCACTGTGTATTGTACAAGGGGGTAGAGTATAATAATAATAAAGCACTGTGTATTGTAACAAGGGGGTAGAGTATAATAATAATAATAAAGCACTGTGTATTGTATAAGGGGGGTAGAGAGTATAATAATAATAAAGCACTGTGTATTGTACAAGGGGGTAGAGTATAATAATAATAATAAAGCACTGTGTAATGTACAAGGGGGTAGAGTATAATAATAATAATAAAGCACTGTGTATTGTACAAGGGGGTAGAGTATAATAATAATAAAGCACTGTGTATTGTACAAGGGGGTAGAGTATAATAATAATAAAGCACTTTGTATTGTACAAGGGGTAGAGTATAATAATAATAAAGCACTGTGTATTGTACAAGGGGTAGAGTACAAGGGGGTAGAGTATAATAATAATAAAGCACTGTGTATTGTGCAAGGGGTACAGTATAATAATAATAATAATGCACTGTGTATTGTACAAGGGGTAGAGTATAATAATAATAAAGCACTGTGTATGTGTACAAGGGTGTAGAGTATAATAATTATAAAGCACTGTGTAATTGTACAAGGGGTAGAGTATAATACTAATAAAGCACTGTGTATTGTACAAGGGGTAGAGTATAATAATAATAATAATAATAATTAATAATAATAATAATAAAGCACTGTGCATTGTACAAGGGGTAGAGGTAGAGTATAAACTAATAATATAATAATAATTAATAATAATAATAATAATAATAAAAATAAATAAAGCACTGTGTATTGTACAAGGGGGTTTAGAGTATAATAATAATAAAATAATAATAATAATAATAATAATAATAATAATAAAGCACTGTGTATTGTACAATGGGTTAGAGTATAATAATAATAAGTAATAGTAATAATAAAAAAGCACTGTGGTATTGTACAAGGGGTAGAGTATAATATATTAATAATAATAATAATAATAAGCACTGTGTATTGTACAAGGGGTAGAGTATAATAATAATAATAATAATAATAATAATAATAATAAAAAAGCACTGTGTATTGTACAAGGGGGTAGAGTATAATAATAATAATAAAGCACTGTGTATTGTGCAAGGGGTACAGTATAATAATAATAATAATGCACTGTGTATTGTACAAGGGGTAGAGTATAATAATAATAAAGCACTGTGTATTGTACAAGGGGTAGAGTATAATAATAATAATAATAAAGCACTGTGTATTGTACAAGGGGTAGAGTATAATATAATAAAGCACTGTGTATTGTACAAGGGGGTAGAGTATAAGATAATAATAATAAAGCACTGTGTATTGTACAAGGGGTAGAAGTATAATAATAATAATAATAATAATAATAATAACAAATAAATAAAGCACTGTGTATTCTTACAAAGGGGGGTAGAGTATAATAATAATAATAATAATAAAGCACTGTGGTATTAATACAATGGGTAGAGTATAATAATAATAATAATATAATAATAATATAATAATAAGCACTGTGTATTGTACAAGGGGTTAGGAGTATAATAATAATAATAATAATAAAACACTGTGTATTGTAAAAGGGGTAGAGTATAATAATAATAATAATAATAATAATAATAATAATAATAATAATAATAATAATAAAGCACTGTGTATTGTACAAGGGGGTAGAGTATAATAATAATAATAATAATAATAATAAAGCACTGTGTATTGTACAAGGGGGTAGAGTATAATAATAATAATAATAATAATAATAAAGCACTGTGTATTGTACAAGGGGGTAGAGTATAATAATAATAATAAAGCACTGTGTATTGTACAAGGGGGTAGAGTATAATAATAATAATAATAAAGCACTGTGTATTGTACAAGGGGGTAGAGTATAAAAATAATAATAATAAAGCACTGTGTATTGTACAAGGGGGTAGAGTATAATAATAATAAAGCACTGTGTATTGTACAAGGGGGTAGAGTATAATAATAATAATAAAGCACTGTGTATTGTATAAGGGGGTAGAGTATAATAATAATAAAGCACTGTGTATTGTACAAGGGGGTAGAGTATAATAATAATAATAATAAAGCACTGTGTAATGTACAAGGGGGTAGAGTATAATAATAATAATAAAGCACTGTGTATTGTACAAGGGGGTAGAGTATAATAATAATAAAGCACTGTGTATTGTACAAGGGGTAGAGTATAATAATAATAAAGCACTTTGTATTGTACAAGGGGTAGAGTATAATAATAATAAAGCACTGTGTATTGTACAAGGGGTAGAGTACAATAATAATAAAGCACTGTGTATTGTGCAAGGGGTAGAGTATAATAATAATAATAATAATAATAATAATAATAATAATAATAATAAAAAAGCACTGTGTATTGTACAAGGGGGTAGAGTATAATAATAATAAAGCACTGTGTATTGTGCAAGGGGTACAGTATAATAATAATAATAATGCACTGTGTATTGTACAAGGGGGTAGAGTATAATAATAATAAAGCACTGTGTATTGTACAAGGGGGCTAGAGTATAATAATAATAAAGCACTGTGTCATTGTACAAGAGGGGTAGAGTATAATAAAAATCAAAGCACTGTGTATTGTACAAGGGGATAGAGTATAATAATAATAATAATAATAATAATAATAATAATAATAAAGCACTGTGCATTGTACATAAGGGGTTAGCAGGTATAAATAATAACTAATAAAGCACTGTGTATTGCTACACAAGGGGTAGAGTATAATAATAATAATAATAATAATAATAATAATAATAATAAATAAAGCACTGTGTATTGTACAAGGGGTAGAGTATAATAATAATAATAATAATAATAATAATAAAGCACTGTGTATTGTACAAGGGGTAGAGTATAATAATAATAATAATAGTAATAATAAAAAAGCACTGTGTATTGTACAAGGGGTAGAGTATAATACAATAATAATCATATAATAAAGCACTGTGTATTGTACAACGGGGTAGAGTATAAATAATAATAATAATAATAATAAATAACAGCCACTGCTGTATTGTACAAGGGGGTAGAGTATAATAATAATAATAAAGCACTGTGTATTGTACAAGGGGGTAGAGTATAATATTAATAATAAAGCACTGTGTATTGTACAAGGGGGTTAGAGTATAATAATAATAATAAAGCACTGTGTATTGTACAAGGGGGTAGGAGTATAAAAATAATACATAATAAAGCACTGTGTATGGTTACAAGGGGGGTAGAGTATAATAATAATAATAAAGACACCTGTGTATTGTACAAGGGGGTAGAGTATAATAATAATAAAGCACTGTGTATTGTACAAGGGGTAGAGTATAATAATAATAATAAAGCACTGTGTATTGTACAAGGGGGTAGAGTATAAAAATAATAATAATAAAGCACTGTGTATGGTACAAGGGGGTAGAGTATAATAATAATAATAAAGCACTGTGTATTGTACAAGGGGGTAGAGTATAATAATAATAATAAAGCACTGTGTATTGTACAAGGGGGTAGAGTATAATAATAATAAAGCACTGTGTATTGTACAAGGGGTAGAGTATAATAATAATAATAAAGCACTGTGTATTGTACAAGGGGGTAGAGTATAATAATAATAAAGCACTGTGTATTGTACAAGGGGGTAGATTATAATAATAATAATAAAGCACTGTGTATTGTACAAGGGGGTAGAGTATAATAATAATAAAGCACTGTGTATTGTACAAGGGGGTAGACTATACTAATAATAATAAAAGCTCTGTGTATTGTACAAGGGGGTAGAGGTATAATAATAATAATAAAGCACTGTGTATTGTTCAAGGGGGTAGAGATATAAATACAATAATAAAGCACTGTGTATTGTACAAGGGGGTAGAGTATAAAAATAATAATAATAATAAAGCACTGTGTATTGTACAAGGGGGTAGAGTATAATAATAATAAAGCACTGTGTATTGTACAAGGGGTAGAATAAAATAATAATAATAAAGCACTGTGTATTGTACAAGGGGGTAGAGTATAAAAATAATAATAATAATAAAGCACTGTGTATTGTACAAGGGGGGTAGAGTATAATAATATGCACTGGTGTATTGTACAAGGGGGTAGAGTATAATAATAATAATAAAGCACTGTGTATTGTACAAGGGGGGTAGAGTAATAATAATAATAAAGCACAGTGTATTGTTACAAGGGGGTAGAGTATAATAATAATAATAAAGCACTGTGTATTGTACAAGGGGGTAGAGTATAATAATAATAATAATAAAGCACTGTGTATTGTACAAGGGGTTAGAGTATAATAATAATAATAAAGCACTGTGTATTGTACAAGGGGGTAGAGTATAATAATAATAATAATAAAGCACTGTGTATTGTACAAGGGGTAGAGTATAATAATAATAAAGCACTGTGTATTGTACAAGGGGGTAGAGTATAATAATAATAATAATAAAGCACTGTGTATTGTACAAGGGGGTAGAGTAGAATAATAATAATAAAGCACTGTGTATTGTACAAGGGGGAAGAGTATAATAATAATAAAGCACTGTGTATTGTACAAGGGGGTAGAGTATAATAATAATAATAAAGCACTGTGTATTGTACAAGGGGTAGAGTATAATAATAATAATAAAGCACTGTGTATTGTACAATGGGGTAGAGTATAATAATAATAATAAAGCACTGTGTATTGTACAAGGGGGTAGAGTATAATAATAATAATAAAGCACTGTGTATTGTACAAGGGGGGTAGAGTATAATAATAATAATAAAAAAGCACTGTGTATTGTACAAGGGGGTAGAGTATAATAATAATAATAAAGCACTGTGTATTGTACAAGGGGTAGAGTATAATAATAATAATAATAAAGCACTGTGTATTGTACAAGGGGGTAGAGTATAATAATAATAATAAAGCACTGTGTATTGTACAAGGGGGTAGAGTATAATAATAATAATAATAAAGCACTGTGTATTGTACAAGGGGGTAGAGTATAATAATAATAAAGCACTGTGTATTGTACAAGGGGGTAGAGTATAATAATAATAATAATAAAGCACTGTGTATTGTACAAGGGGGTAGAGTAGAATAATAATAATAAAGCACTGTGTATTGTACAAGGGGGTAGAGTATAATAATAATAAAGCACTGTGTATTGTACAAGGGGGTAGAGTATAATAATAATAATAAAGCACTGTGTATTGTACAAGGGGTAGAGTATAATAATAATAATAATAAAGCACTGTGTATTGTACAAGGGGGTAGAGTATAATAATAATAATAAAGCACTGTGTATTGTACAAGGGGGGTAGAGTATAATAATAATAATAAAGCACTGTGTATTGTACAAGGGGTAGAGTATAATAATAATAATAAAAAAGCACTGTGTATTGTACAAGGGGGTAGAGTATAATAATAATAATAAAGCACTGTGTATTGTACAAGGGGGTAGAGTATAATAATAATAATAAAGCACTGTGTATTGTACAAGGGGGTAGAGTATAATAATAATAATAAAGCACTGTGTATTGTACAAGGGGGTAGAGTATAATAATAATAATAAAGCACTGTGTATTGTACAAGGGGTAGAGTATAATAATAATAATAAAGCACTGTGTATTGTACAAGGGGTAGAGTATAATAATAATAAAGCACTGTGTATTGTACAAGGGGGGTAGAGTATAATAATAATAATAAAGCACTGTGTATTGTACAAGGGGGTAGAGTATAATAATAAAGCACTGTGTATTGTACAAGGGGTAGAGTATAATAATAATAAAGCACTGTGTATTGTACAAGGGGGTAGAGTATAATAATAATAAAGCACTGTGTATTGTACAAGGGGATAGAGTATAATAATAATAATAATAATAAAGCACTGTGTATTGTACAAGGGGTAGAGTATAATAATAATAATAATAATAATAATAATAAAGCACTGTGTATTGTACAAGGGGGTAGAGTATAACAATAATAAGGTACAGTGGGTGCTACTCTGTATACTCATCACTTGCACTCAACATTTTAAACCACGTGGCATTTAAACAGGAAGCGCACCCGGTCACATGACAATTCCGGAGAGGAAGTGAAGTCTTTATGAAAGTCCCCTATCTTTTGAGAAGGGTCTAGCTGCAGACTGGAGCTCCAGTCTAGACAGGAAACATGTGACCTACACTCAAAGCTTTTTTTTTTTTTAAATAAACTTTAATGTAAAAAAACAACCTATAGACAATCATTCTGAAAACGAAACATTTTGCAGCTTTTTTGTTCTTCTTAATGTGCACTCACAGTGGTTACCTTTTAAATGGACAATCAGCATAAACCACTGTGAGTGCACATTAGGAAGAACAAGAAAGCTGCAAAATATTTCGTTTTCAGAATGATTGTCTATAGGTTGTTTTTTACATTAAAGTTTATTAAAAAAAAAAAAAGCTTTGAATGAGTGTAGGTCACATGTTTCCTGTGTAGAGTCACTGTCAGTGGAGGTCACATGTTTCCTGTGTAGAGTCACTGTCAGTGGAGGTCACATGTTTCCTGTCTAGAGTGGAGCTCCAGTCTGCAGCTAGACTACTTTGTATCTTTTTATTACTTGTGGAAATGCCGCACCGGAGCGGTAAGTACATATCTGTGACACTTGACCCTGTGGTACCGGGGAATAATATGGTGTAGTGTGTACAGCAGCCCGGGTGATTTGGTCTCCTCTTCTTGTAATGTAGGGTCACGGTTCCTCTCCCTGTCATTAGTGTGTAAGGCTCCTCTCCCTGTCATTAGTGTGTAAGGCTCCTCTCCCTGTCATTAGTGTGTAAGGTTCCTCTCCCTGTCATTAGTGTGTAAGGCTCCTCTCCCTGTCATTAGTGTGTAAGGCTCCTCTCCCTGTCATTAGTGTGTAAGGCTCCTCTCCCTGTCATTAGTGTGTAAGGTTCCTCTCCCTGTCATTAGTGTGTAAGGTTCCTCTCCCTGTCATTAGTGTGTAAGGTTCCTCTCCCTGTCATTAGTGTGTAAGGTTCCTCTCCCTGTCATTAGTGTGTAAGGCTCCTCTCCCGTCATTAGTGTGTAAGGTTCCTCTCCCTGTCATTAGTGTGTAAGGTTCCTCTCCCTGTCATTAGTGTGTAAGGCTCCTCTCCCTGTCATTAGTGTGTAAGGTTCCTCTCCCTGTCATTAGTGTGTAAGGCTCCTCTCCCTGTCATTAGTGTGTAAGGCTCCTCTCCCTGTCATTAGTGTGTAAGGCGTCCTCTCCCCTGTCATTAGTGTGTAAGGGTCCTCTCCCTGTCATTAGTGTGTAAGGCTCCTCTCCCTGTCATTAGTGTGTAAGGCTCCTCTCCCTGTCATTAGTGTGTAAGGTTCCTCTCCCTGTCATTAGTGTGTAAGGCTCCTCTCCCTGTCATTAGTGTGTAAGGTTCCTCTCCCTGTCATTAGTGTGTAAGGCTCCTCTCCCTGTCATTAGTGTGTAAGGTTCCTCTCCCTGTCATTAGTGTTTAAGGCTCCTCTCCCTGTCATTAGGGTGTAAGGCTCCTCTCCCTGTCATTAGTGTGTAAGGCTCCTCTCCCTGTCATTAGTGTGTAAGGCTCCTCTCCCTGTCATTAGTGTGTAAGGTTCCTCTCCCTGTCATTAGTGTGTAAGGTTCCTCTCCCTGTCATTAGTGTGTAAGGCTCCTCTCCCTGTCATTAGTGTGTAAGGCTCCTCTCCCTGTCATTAGGGTGTAAGGCTCCTCTCCCTGTCATTAGTGTGTAAGGTTCCTCTCCCTGTCATTAGTGTGTAAGGCTCCTCTCCCTGTCATTAGTGTGTAGGCTTCCTCTCCCTGTCATTAGTGTGTAAGGCTCCTCTCCCTGTCATTAGTGTGTAAGGCTCCTCTCCCTGTCATTAGTGTGTAAGGTTCCTCTCCCTGTCATTAGTGGGTAAGGCTCCTCTCCCTGTCATTAGTGTGTAAGGCTTCCTCTCCCTGTCATTAGTGTGTTAAGGATCTCTCCCTGTCATTAGTGTGTAAGGCTCCTCTCCCTGTCATTAGTGTGTAAGGTTCCTCTCCCTGTCATTAGTGTGTAAAGGCTCCTCTCCCTGTCATTAGGTGTGTAAGGTTCCTCTCCCTGTCATTAGTGTGTAAGGTTCCTCTCCCTGTCATTAGTGTGTAAGGTTCCTCTCCCTGTCATTAGTGTGTAAGGCTCCTCTCCCTGTCATTAGTGTGTAAGGCTCCTCTCCCTGTCATTAGTGTGTAAGGTTCCTCTCCCTGTCATTAGTGTGTAAGGCTCCTCTCCCTGTCATTAGTGTGTAAGGTTCCTCTCCCTGTCATTAGTGTGTAAGGCTCCTCTCCCTGTCATTAGTGTGTAAGGCTCCTCTCCCTGTCATTAGTGTGTAAGGTTCCTCTCCCTGTCATTAGTGTGTAAGGCTCCTCTCCCTGTCATTAGTGTGTAAGGTTCCTCTCCCCTGTCATTAGTGTGTAAGGTTCCTCTCCCTGTCATTAGTGTGTAAGCTCCTCTCCCCTGTCATTAGTGTGTAAGGCTCCCTCTCCCTGTCATTAGTGTGTAAGGCTCCTCTCCCTGTCATTAGTGTGTAAGGCTCCTCTCCCTGTCCATTAGTGTGTAAGGTTCTCTCCTGTCATTAGTGTGTAAGGCTCCTCTCCCTGTCATTAGGGTGTAAGGCTCCTCTCCCCTGTCATTAGTGTGTAAGGTTCCTCTCCCTGTCAATTAGTGTGTAAGGCTCCTCTCCCTGTCATTAGTGTGTAAGGTTCCTCTCCCTGTCATTAGTGTGTAAGGTTCCTCTCCCTGTCATTAGTGTGTAAGGTTCCTCTCCCTGTCATTAGTGTGTAAGGCTCCTCTCCCTGTCATTAGGGTGTAAGGCTCCTCTCCCTGTCATTAGTGTGTAAGGTTCCTCTCCCTGTCATTAGTGTGTAAGGTTCCTCTCCCTGTCATTAGTGTGTAAGGCTCCTCTCCCTGTCATTAGTGTGTAAGGCTCCTCTCCCTGTCATTAGTGTGTAAGGTTCCTCTCCCTGTCATTAGTGTGTAAGGCTCCTCTCCCTGTCATTAGTGTGTAAGGTTCCTCTCCCTGTCATTAGTGTGTAAGGTTCCTCTCCCTGTCATTAGTGTGTAAGGCTCCTCTCCCTGTCATTAGTGTGTAAGGCTCCTCTCCCTGTCATTAGGGTGTAAGGTTCCTCTCCCTGTCTTTAGTGTGTAAGGTTCCTCTCCCTGTCATTAGTGTGTAAGGTTCCTCTCCCTGTCATTAGTGTGTAAGGTTCCTCTCCCTGTCATTAGTGTGTAAGGCTCCTCTCCCTGTCATTAGTGTGTAAGGTTCCTCTCCCTGTCATTAGTGTGTAAGGTTCCTCTCCCTGTCATTAGTGTGTAAGGTTCCTCTCCCTGTCATTAGTGTGTAAGGCTCCTCTCCCTGTCATTAGTGTGTAAGGCTCCTCTCCCTGTCATTAGTGTGTAAGGTTCCTCTCCCTGTCATTAGTGTGTAAGGTTCCTCTCCCTGTCATTAGTGTGTAAGGTTCCTCTCCCTGTCATTAGTGTGTAAGTCTCCTCTCCCTGTCATTAGTGTGTAAGGTTCCTCTCCCTGTCATTAGTGTGTAAGGCTCCTCTCCCTGTCATTAGGGTGTAAGGTTCCTCTCCCTGTCATTAGGGTGTAAGGTTCCTCTCCCTGTCATTAGTGTGTAAGGCTCCTCTCCCTGTCATTAGTGTGTAAGGTTCCTCTCCCTGTCATTAGTGTGTAAGGTTCCTCTCCCTGTCATTAGTGTGTAAGGTTCCTCTCCCTGTCATTAGTGTGTAAGGCTCCTCTCCCTGTCATTAGTGTGTAAGGCTCCTCTCCCTGTCATTAGTGTGTAAGGCTCCTCTCCCTGTCATTAGTGTGTAAGGTTCCTCTCCCTGTCATTAGTGTGTAAGGCTCCTCTCCCTGTCATTTAGGATGTAGGGCTCCTCTCTCATTACATATATGTGTAGCTCTCTCTCTCTCATTACATATATGTGTAGCTCTCTCTCTCATTACATATATGTGTAGCTCTCTCTCTCATTACATATATGTGTAGCTCTCTCTCTCATTACATATATGTGTAGCTCTCTCTCTCATTACATATATGTGTAGCTCTCTCTCTCATTACATACGTGTAGCTTTCTCTCTCATTACATATATGTGTAGCTCTCTCTCTCTCATTACATATATGTGTAGCTCTCTCTCTCATTACATATATGTGTAGCTCTCTCTCTCATTACATATATGTTTAGCTCTCTCTCTCATTACATATATGTGTAGCTCTCTCTCTCATTACATATATGTGTAGCTTTCTCTCTCTCATTACATATATGTGTAGCTCTCTCTCATTACATATATGTGTAGCTCTCTCTCTCATTACATATGTGTGTAGCTCTCTCTCTCATTACATATATGTGTAGCTCTCTCTCTCATTACATATATGTGTAGCTCTCTCTCTCATTACATATATGTGTAGCTTTCTCTCTCATTACATATATGTGTAGCTCTCTCTCTCATTACATATATGTGTAGCTCTCTCTCTCTCATTACATATATGTGTAGCTCTCTCTCTCATTACATATATGTGTAGCTCTCTCTCTCATTACATATATGTGTAGCTCTCTCTCTCATTACATATATGTGTAGCTCTCTCTCTCATTACATATATGTGTAGCTCTCTCTCTCATTACATACGTGTAGCTTTCTCTCTCATTACATATATGTGTAGCTCTCTCTCTCTCATTACATATATGTGTAGCTCTCTCTCTCATTACATATATGTGTAGCTCTCTCTCTCATTACATACGTGTAGCTTTCTCTCTCATTACATATATGTGTAGCTCTCTCTCTCTCATTACATATATGTGTAGCTCTCTCTCTCATTACATTTATGTGTAGCTCTCTCTCTCATTACATATATGTGTAGCTCTCTCTCTCATTACATATATGTGTAGCTCTCTCTCTCATTACATATATGTGTAGCTCTCTCTCTCTCATTACATATATGTGTAGCTCTCTCTCTCTCATTACATATATGTGTAGCTCTCTCTCTCTCATTACATTTATGTGTAGCTCTCTCTCTCATTACATATATGTGTAGCTCTCTCTCTCATTACATATATGTGTAGCTCTCTCTCATTACATATATGTGTAGCTTTCTCTCTCTCATTACATATATGTGTAGCTCTCTCTCTCATTACATATGTGTGTAGCTCTCTCTCTCATTACATATATGTGTAGCTCTCTCTCATTACATATATGTGTAGCTCCCTCTCTCATTACATATATGTGTAGCGCTCTCTCTCATTACATATGTGTGTAGCTCTCTCTCATTACATATATGTGTAGCTCTCTCTCTCATTACATATATGTGTAGCTCTCTCTCATTACATATATGTGTAGCTCCCTCTCTCATTACATATATGTGTAGCTCTCTCTCATTACATATATGTGTAGCTCTCTCTCTCATTACATATATGTGTAGCTCTCTCTCTCATTACATATATGTGTAGCTCTCTCATTACATATATGTGTAGCTTTCTCTCATTACATTTATGTGTAGCTCTCTCTCTCATTACATTTATGTGTAGCTCTCTCTCTCATTACATATATGTGTAGCTTTCTCTCTCTCATTACATATATGTGTAGCTCTCTCTCTCATTACATTTATGTGTAGCTTTCTCTCTCTCATTACATATATGTGTAGCTTTCTCTCATTACATATATGTGTAGCTCTCTCTCTCATTACATATATGTGTAGCTCTCTCTCTCATTACATATGTGTGTAGCTCTCTCTCTCATTACATATATGTGTAGCTCTCTCTCTCATTACATATAAGTGTAGCTCTCTCTCTCATTACATATATGTGTAGCTCTCTCTCTCATTACATATGTGTGTAGCTCTCTCTCTCATTACATATGTGTGTAGCTCTCTCTCTCATTACATATGTGTGTAGCTCTCTCTCTCATTACATATATGTGTAGCTCTCTCTCTCATTACATATGTGTGTAGCTCTCTCTCTCATTACATATGTGTAGCTCTCTCTCTCATTACATATATGTGTAGCTCTCTCTCATTACATATATGTGTAGCTCTCTCATTACATATATGTGTAGCTCTCTCATTACATATATGTGTAGCTCTCTCATTACATATATGTGTAGCTCTCTCATTACATATATGTGTAGCTCTCTCTCTCATTACATATATGTGTAGCTCTCTCATTACATATATGTGTAGCTCTCTCTCTCATTACATATATGTGTAGCTCTCTCTCTCATTACATATATGTGTAGCTCTCTCTCATTACATATATGTGTAGCTCTCTCTCATTACATATATGTGTAGCTCTCTCTCTCATTACATATATGTGTAGCTCTCTCTCTCATTACATGTGTGTAGCTCTCTCTCTCATTACATATATGTGTAGCTCTCTCTCTCATTACATATATGTGTAGCTCTCTCTCTCATTACATATTTTTGTAGCTCTCTCTCTCATTACATATATGTGTAGCTCTCTCTCTCATTACATATATGTGTAGCTCTCTCTCTCATTACATATATGTGTAGCTCTCTCTCTCATTACATATATGTGTAGCTCTCTCTCTCATTACATACGTGTAGCTTTCTCTCTCATTACATATATGTGTAGCTCTCTCTCTCTCATTACATATATGTGTAGCTCTCTCTCTCATTACATATATGTGTAGCTCTCTCTCTCATTACATATATGTTTAGCTCTCTCTCTCATTACATATATGTGTAGCTCTCTCTCTCATTACATATATGTGTAGCTTTCTCTCTCTCATTACATATATGTGTAGCTCTCTCTCTCTCATTACATATATGTGTAGCTCTCTCTCTCATTACATATATGGTGTAGCTCTCTCACTCATACATATATGTGTAGCTCTCTCTCTCATTACATATATGTGTACGCTTTCCTCTCATTACATATATGTGTAGCTCTCTCCTCATTACATATATGTGTAGCTTTCTCTCTCTCATTACATATATGTGTACCTCTCTCTCTCATTACATATATGTGTAGCCTCTCTCTCATTACATATATGTGTAGCCTCTCTCTCTCTCATTAACATATATGTGTAGCTTTCTCTCTCTCATTACATATATGTTAGCTTTCTCTCTCATTACATATAGTGTAGCTCTCTCTCTCATTACATATATGTGTAGCTCTCTCTCTCATTACATATACTGTGTAGCTCTCTCTCTCTCATTACATATATGTGTAGCTCTCCTCTCTCATTACTATATATGTGTAGCTCTCTCTCTCATTACATATATGTGTAGCTCTCTCCCTCATTACATATATGTGTAGCTCTCTCTCTCATTACATATATGGTGTAGCTCTCTCTCTCATTACATATATGTGTAGCTTTCTCTCTCTCATTACATAGTATGTTGTAGCTTCTCTCTCTCATTACATATATGTGTAGCTCTCTCTCTCAGTACATATATGTGTAGCTCTCTCTCATTACATATATGTGTAGCTCTCTCTCTCATTACATATATGTGTAGGCTCTCTCTCTCATTACATATATGTGTAGCTCTCTCTCTCATTACATATATGTGTAGCTCTCTCTCTCATTACATATAGTGTAGCTCTCTCTCGCATTACATATAATGTGTTAGCTCTCTCTCTCATTACATATATGTGTAGCTCTCGCTCTCATTACATATATGTGTACGCTCTCTCTCATTACATATATGTGTAGCTCTCTCTCTCATTACATATATGTGTAGCTCTCTCTCTCATTACATATATGTGTAGCTCTCTCTCTCTCATTACATATATGTGTAGCTCTCTCTCTCATTACATATATGTGTAGCTCTCTCTCTCATTACATATAGGTGGTAGCTCCTCTCTCATTACAATATTGTAGCTTCTCTCTCATACATATATGTGTAGCTCTCTCTCTCATTACATATATGTGTACTCTCCTCTCATTACATATATGTGTAGCTCTCTCATTACTTAATGTGTAGCTCTCTCTCTCATTACTTATATGTGTAGCTCTCTCTCTCATTACTTATATGTGTAGCTCTCTCTCTCGTCATTGACATATAGTGTAGCTCTCTCTCTCATTACATATATGTGAGCTCTCTCTCTCATAGCATATATGGTAGCTTCCTCTCTCTCATTACATAAAGTGTAGGCTCTCTTCTCTCATTACTATATTGTGTAGCTCTCTCTCTCATTACATTATAGGTGTAGCTCTCTCTCTCATTACATATATGTGTAGCTCTCTCATTTACATATATGTGTAGCTCTCTCTCTCATACATATATGTGTAGCTATCTCTCTCATTTACATATGATGAGTAGCTCTCTCTCATCATTACATATATGTGTAGCTCCTCTCTCATTACATATATGTGTACTCTCTCTCAGCTATTACTTATATGGGTAGCTTCTCTCATCTCATTACATATATGTTAGCTCTCTCTCATTACATATATGTGTACGCTCTCTCTCATTACATATATGTGTAGCTCTCTCTCTCATTGTACATATATTGTTAGCTCTCTCTGCTCATTACATATATGTGTATCTCTCTCTCTCATTACATATATGTGTAGCTCTCTCTACTCATTACATATAGTGTACTCTCTCTCTCATTACATATATGTGTAGCGCTCTCTCTCAGTACATAGTATGTGTAGCCTCTCTCTCATTACATATATGTGTAGCTCTCTCTCTTCATTACATAGTATTGTAGCTCTCCTCTCATTACATATATGTGTAGCTCTCTCTCTCATTACATATTGTGTACTCTCTCTCTTCATTACATATAGTGTAGCTCTCTCTCATTACATATATGTGTAGCTCTCTCTCATTACATATATGTGTAGCTCTCTCTCTCATTACATATATGTGTAGCTCTCTCATTACATATATGTGTAGCTCTCTCTCTCATTACATATATGTGTAGCTCTCTCTCTCATTACATATATGTGTAGCTCTCTCTCTCTCATTACATATATGTGTAGCTCTCTCTCTCATTACATATATGTGTAGCTTTCTCTCTCACTACATATATGTGTAGCTCTCTCTCTCATTACATATATGTGTAGCTCTCTCTCATTACATATATGTGTAGCTCTCTCTCTCATTACATATATGTGTAGCTCTCTCTCTCATTACATATATGTGTAGCTCTCTCTCATTACATATATGTGTAGCTTTCTCTCTCATTACATATATGTGTAGCTATCTCTCTTTCATTACATATGTGTGTAGCTCTCTCTCTCATTACATATATGTGTAGCTCTCTCTCTTTCATTACATATGTGTGTAGCTCTCTCTCTCATTACATATATGTGTAGCTTTCTCTCTCATTACATATATGTGTAGCTCTCTCTCTTTCATTACATATGTGTGTAGCTCTCTCTCTCATTACATATATGTGTAGCTCTCTCTCTCATTACATATATGTGTAGCTCTCTCTCTCATTACATATATGTGTAGCTCTCTCTCATTACATATATGTGTAGCTCTCTCTCTCATTACATATATGTGTAGCTCTCTCTCTCTCATTACATATATGTGTAGCTCTCTCTCTCATTACATATATGTGTAGCTCTCTCTCTCATTACATATATGTGTAGCTCTCTCTCTCATTACATATATGTGTAGCTCTCTCTCTCATTACATATATGTGTAGCTCTCTCTCTCATTACATATATGTGTAGCTTCTCTCTCATTACATATATGTGTAGCTCTCTCTCTCATTACATATATGTGTAGCTCTCTCTCTCATTACATATATGTGTAGCTCTCTCTCTCATTACATATATGTGTAGCTTTCTCTCTCATTACATATATGTGTATCTCTCTCTCTCATTACATATATGTGTAGCTCTCTCTCTCATTACTTATATGTGTAGCCTCTCTCTCGTCATTACATATATGTGTAGTTCTCTCTCTCATTACATATATGTGTAGCTCTCTCTCTCATTACATATATGTGTAGCTTTCTCTCTCTCATTACATATATGTGTAGCTTTCTCTCTCTCATTACATATATGTGTAGCTCTCTCTCATTACATATGTGTGTAGCTTTCTCTCTCATTACATATATGTGTAGCTCTCTCTCTCATTACATATATGTGTAGCTCTCTCTCTCATTACATATATGTGTAGCTCTCTCTCTCATTACATATATGTGTAGCTTTCTCTCTCATTACATATATGTGTAGCTCTCTCTCTCATTACATATATGTGTAGCTCTCTCTCTCATTACATATGTGTAGCTCTCTCTCTCATTACATATATGTGTAGCTCTCTCTCTCTCATTACATATATGTGTAGCTCTCTCTCTCATTACATATATGTGTAGCTCTCTCTCTCATTACATATATGTTAGCGCTCTACTCTCATTACATATATGTGTGTAGCTCTCTCATTACATATAGTGTGTAGCTTTCTCTCTCATTACATATATGTGTAGCTCTCTCTCATTACATATATGTGTAGCTCTCTCTCTCATTACATATATGGTGTAGCTCTCTCTCTCATTACATATATGTGTAGCTCTCTCTCTCATTACATATATGGTGGTAGCTCTCTCTCTCATTACATATAGTGTGTAGCTCTCTCTCATTACATATATGTGTAGCTCTCTCTCTCATTACATATATGTGTAGCTCTCTCTCTCTCATTACATATATGTGTACGCTCTCTCTCTCATTAAATATGTGTGTAGCTCTCTCTCATTACATTATGTGTAGCTCTCTCTCTCATTTCATATATGTGTAGCTCTCTCTCATTACATATATGTGTAGCTCTCTCTCTCATTACATATATGTGTAGCTCTCTCTCTCTCATTACATATATGTGTAGCTCTCTCTCTCATTACATATATGTGTAGCTCTCTCTCTCATTACATATATGTGTAGCTCTCTCTCTCAATACATATATGTGTAGCTCTCTCTCATTACATATATGTGTAGCTCTCTCTCTCATTACATATATGTGTAGCTCTCTCTCTCATTACATATATGTGTAGCTCTCTCTCTCATTACATATATGTGTAGCTCTCTCTCTCATTACATATATGTGTAGCTCTCTCTCTCATTACATATATGTGTAGCTCTCTCTCTCATTACATATATGTGTAGCTCTCTCTCTCTCATTACATATATGTGTAGCTCTCTCTCTCATTACATATATGTGTAGCTCTCTCTCTCATTACATATATGTGTAGCTCTCTCTCTCATTACATATATGTGTAGCTCTCTCTCATTACATATATGTGTAGCTTTCTCTCTCTCATTACATATATGTGTAGCTCTCTCTCTCATTACATATATGTGTAGCTCTCTCTCTCTCATTACATATATGTGTAGCTCTCTCTCATTACATATATGTGTAGCTCTCTCTCTCATTACCATATATGTTTAGCTCTCTCCTGTCATTACAATATATGTTGAGCTCTCTCTCTCATTACATATATTGTGTAGGCTTCTCCTCTCATTACATATATGTGTAGCTCGCATCTCATACATTACTATATGTGTAGCTCTCCTCTCCTCATTACATATGTGTAGCTCTCTCTCTCATTACATTATATGATTAGCCTCTCTCTCATTACATATATGAGTAGCGTCTCCCTCTCATTACATATATGTGTAGCTCTCCCTCTCATTTACATATATGTGTACGCTCTCTCTATTGCTTCTCTCTCAGACATATATGTGTAGATCTCTCTCTCATTAAAATATGTTGTAGCTCTCTCTCTCATTACATATATGTGTAGCTCTCTCTCTCATTACATATATGTGTAGCTCTCTCTCTCATTACATATATGTGTAGCTCTCTCTCATTACATATATGTGTAGCTCTCTCTCATTACATATATGTGTAGCTCTCTCTCATTACATATATGTGTAGCTCTCTCTCTCATTACATATATGTGTAGCTCTTTCTCTCATTACATATATGTGTAGCTCTCTCTCTCATTACATATATGTGTAGCTCTCTCTCTCATTACATATATGTGTAGCTCTCTCTCTCATTACATATATGTGTAGCTCTCTCTCTCTCATTACATATATGTGTAGCTCTCTCTCTCATTACATATATGTGTAGCTCTCTCTCTCATTACATATATGTGTAGCTCTCTCTCTCATTACATATATGTGTAGCTCTCTCTCTCATTACATATATGTGTAGCTCTCTCTCTCATTACATATATGTGTAGCTCTCTCTCTCATTACATATATGTGTAGCTCTCTCTCATTACATATATGTGTAGCTCTCTCTCATTACATATATGTGTAGCTCTCTCTCTCATTACATATATGTGTAGCTCTCTCTCTCATTACATATATGTGTAGCTCTCTCTCTCATTACATATATGTGTAGCTCTCTCTCATTACATATATGTGTAGCTCTCTCTCATTACATATATGTGTAGCTCTCTCTCTCATTACATATGTGTGTAGCTCTCTCTCTCATTACATATATGTGTAGCTCTCTCTCTCTCATTACATATATGTGTAGCTCTCTCATTACATATATGTGTAGCTCTCTCTCTCATTACATATGTGTGTAGCTCTCTCTCTCTCATTACATATGTGTGTAGCTCTCTCTCTCATTACATATATGTGTAGCTCTCTCTCACATTACATATATGTTTAGCTCTCTCTCTCATTACATATATGTGTAGCGCTCTCTCTCATTACATATATGTGTAGCTCTCTCTCATTACATATATGTGTAGCTCTCTCTCATTACATATATGTGTAGCTCTCTCTCTCATTACATATATGTGTAGCTCTTTCTCTCATTACATATATGTGTAGCTCTCTCTCTCATTACATATATGAGTAGCTCTCTCTCTCATTACATATATGTGTAGCTCTCTCTCTCATTACATATATGAGTAGCTCTCTCTCTCTCTCATTACATATATGTGTAGCTCTCTCCCTCATTACATATATGTGTAGCTCTCTCTCTCATTACATATATGAGTAGCTCTCTCTCTCTCATTACATATATGTGTAGCTCTCTCCCTCATTACATATATGTGTAGCTCTCTCTCTCATTACATATATGAGTAGCTCTCTCTCTCTCATTACATATATGTGTAGCTCTCTCCCTCATTACATATATGTGTAGCTCTCTCTCATTACATATATGTGTAGCTCTCTCTCTCATTACATATGGGTGTAGCTCTCTCTCCCTCATTACATATATGTGTAGCTCTCTCTCTCATTACATATATGTGTAGCTCTCTCTCATTACATATATGTGTAGCTCTCTCTCATTACATATATGTGTAGCTCTCTCTCTCATTACATATGTGTGTAGCTCTCTCTCTCATTACATATATGTGTAGCTCTCTCTCTCTCATTACATATATGTGTAGCTCTCTCATTACATATATGTGTAGCTCTCTCTCTCATTACATATGTGTGTAGCTCTCTCTCTCTCATTACATATGTGTGTAGCTCTCTCTCTCATTACATATATGTGTAGCTCTCTCTCACATTACATATATGTTTAGCTCTCTCTCTCATTACATATATGTGTAGCTCTCTCTCTCATTACATATATGTGTAGCTTTCTCTCTCTCATTACATATATGTGTAGCTCTCTCTCATTACATATATGTGTAGCTCTCTCTCTCATTACATATATGTGTAGCTCTCTCTCATTACATATATGTGTAGCTCTCTCTCTCTCATTACATATATGTGTAGCTCTCTCTCTCATTACATATATGTGTAGCTCTCTCTCATTACATATATGTGTAGCTCTCTCTCTCTCATTACATATATGTGTAGCTCTCTCTCATTACATATATGTGTAGCTCTCTCTCATTATATATATGTGTAGCTCTCTCTCATTACATATATGTGTAGGTCTCTCTCTCATTACATATATGTGTAGGTCTCTCTCTCATTACATATATGTGTAGCTCTCTCTCTCATTACATATATGTGTAGCTCTCTCTCTCATTACATATATGTGTAGCTCTCTCTCTCATTACATATATGTGTAGTTCTCTCTCTCATTACATATATGTGTAGCTCTCTCTCTCATTACATATATGTGTAGTTCTCTCTCTCATTACATATATGTGTAGCTCTCTCTCTCATTACATATATGTGTAGCTCTCTCTCATTACATATATGTGTAGCTTTCTCTCTCATTACATATATGTGTAGCTCTCTCTCTCATTACATATATGTGTAGCTCTCTCTCATTACATATATGTGTAGCTCTCTCTCATTACATATATGTGTAGCTCTCTCTCATTACATATATGTGTAGCTCTCTCTCATTACATATATGTGTAGCTCTCTCTCATTATATATATGTGTAGCTCTCTCTCATTACATATATGTGTAACTCTCTCTCTCATTACATATATGTGTAGCTCTCTCTCTCATTACATATATGTGTAGCTCTCTCTCTCATTACATATATGTGTAGCTCTCTCTCTCTCATTACATATATGTGTAGCTCTCTCTCTCATTACATATGTGTAGCTCTTTCTCTCTCATTACATATATGTGTAGCTCTCTCATTACATATATGTGTAGCTCTCTCATTACATATATGTGTAGCTCTCTCTCTCATTACATATATGTGTAGCTCTCTCTCTCTCATTACATATATGTGTAGCTCTCTCTCTCTCATTACATATATGTGTAGCTCTCTCTCATTACATATATGTGTAGCTCTCTCTCTCATTACATATATGTGTAGCTTTCTCTCTCTCTCTCATTACATATATGTGTAGCTCTCTCTCTCTCTCATTACATATATGTGTAGCTCTCTCTCATTACATATATGTGTAGCTCTCTCTCTCATTACATATATGTGTAGCTCTCTTTCTCATTACATATATGTGTAGCTTTCTCTCTCTCATTACATATATGTGTAGCTCTCTCATTACATATATGTGTAGCTCTCTCTCTCTCATTACATATATGTGTAGCTCTCTCTCTCTCATTACATATATGTGTAGCTCTATCATTACATATATGTGTAGCTCTCTCTCTCATTACATATATGTGTAGCTCTCTCTCTCATTACATATGTGTGTAGCTTTCTCTCTCATTACATATATGTGTAGCTCTCTCTCTCATTACATATATGTGTAGCTTTCTCTCTCATTACATATATGTGTAGCTTTCTCTCTCTCTCATTACATATATGTGTAGCTCTCTCTCTCATTACATATATGTGTAGCTTTCTCTCTCTCATTACATATATGTGTAGCTCTCTCTCTCTCATTACATATATGTGTAGCTCTCTCATTACATATATGTGTAGCTCTCTCATTACATATATGTGTAGCTCTCTCTCTCATTACATATATGTGTAGCTCTCTCTCTCATTACATATATGTGTAGCTCTCTCATTACATATATGTGTAGCTTTCTCTCTCATTACATATATGTGTAGCTCTCTCTCATTACATATATGTGTAGCTCTCTCTCATTACATATATGTGTAGCTCTCTCTCATTACATATATGTGTAGCTCTCTCTCATTACATATATGTGTAGCTCTCTCTCATTACATATATGTGTAGCTCTCTCTCATTACATATATGTGTAGCTCTCTCTCTCTCATTACATATATGTGTAGCTCTCTCTCTCATTACATATATGTGTAGCTCTCTCATTACATATATGTGTAGCTCTCTCATTACATATATGTTTAGCTCTCTCATTACATATATGTGTAGCTCTCTCTCTCATTACATATATGTGTAGCTCTCTCTCTCTCATTACATATATGTGTAGCTCTCTCTCATTACATATATGTGTAGCTCTCTCTCTCATTACATATATGTGTAGCTCTCTCTCTCATTACATATATGTGTAGCTCTCTCTCATTACATATATGTGTAGCTCTCTCTCTCATTACATATATGTGTAGCTCTCTCTCTCATTACATATATGTGTAGCGATCTCTCTCATTACATATGTGTGTAGCTCTCTCTCATTACATATATGTGTAGCTCTCTCTCTCATTACATATATGTGTAGCTCTCTCTCTCATTACATATATGTGTAGCTCTCTCTCTCATTACATATATGTGTAGCGCTCTCTCTCATTACATATGTGTGTAGCTCTCTCTCTCATTACATATATGTGTAGCTCTCTCTCTCATTACATATATGTGTAGCTCTCTCTCTCATTACATATATGTGTAGCTCTCTCTCTCATTACATATATGTGTAGCTTTCTCTCTCTCATTACATATATGTGTAGCTTTCTCTCTCTCATTACATATATGTGTAGCTTTCTCATTACATATATGTGTAGCTCTCTCTCTCATTACATATATGTGTAGCTCTCTCTCATTACATATATGTGTAGCTCTCTCTCTCATTACATATATGTGTAGCTCTCTCTCTCATTACATATATGTGTAGCTCTCTCTCATTACATATATGTGTAGCTCTCTCTCTCATTACATATATGTGTAGCTCTCTCTCTCTCATTACATATATGTGTAGCTCTCTCTCATTACATATATGTGTAGCTCTCTCTCATTACATATATGTGTAGCTTTCTCTCTCTCATTACATATATGTGTAGCTCTCTCATTACATATATGTGTAGCTCTCTCTCTCTCATTACATATATGTGTAGCTCTCTCTCTCTCATTACATATATGTGTAGCTCTCTCTCTCATTACATATATGTGTAGCTCTCTCTCTCATTACATATATGTGTAGCTTTCTCTCTCTCATTACATATATGTGTAGCTCTCTCATTACATATATGTGTAGCTTTCCCTCTCATTACATATATGTGTAGCTCTCTCTCTCATTACATATATGTGTAGCTCTCTCATTACATATATGTGTAGCTCTCTCTCTCTCATTACATATATGTGTAGCTCTCTCTCTCTCATTACATATATGTGTAGCTCTCTCTCTCTCATTACATATTTGTGTAGCTCTCTCATTACATATATGTGTAGCTCTCTCATTACATATATGTGTAGCTCTCTCATTACATATATGTGTAGCTCTCTCTCTCATTACATATATGTGTAGCGCTCTCTCTCTCATTACATATATGTGTAGCTCTCTCTCTCTCATTACATATATGTGTAGCTCTCTCTCATTACATATATGTGTAGCTCTCTCATTACATATATGTGTAGCTGTCTCATTACATATATGTGTAGCTCTCTCTCTCTCATTACATATATGTGTAGCTCTCTCTCTCTCATTACATATATGTGTAGCTCTCTCTCATTACATATATGTGTAGCTCTCTCATTACATATATGTTTAGCTCTCTCATTACATATATGTTTAGCTCTCTCATTACATATATGTGTAGCTCTCTCTCTCTCATTACATATATGTGTAGCTCTCTCTCATTACATTTATGTGTAGCTCTCTCTCTCTCATTACATATATGTGTAGCTCTCTCTCTCTCATTACATATATGTGTAGCTCTCTCTCTCATTACATATATGTGTAGCTCTCTCATTACATATATGTTTAGCTCTCTCATTACATATATGTGTAGCTCTCTCTCTCATTACATATATGTGTAGCTCTCTCTCTCATTACATTTATGTGTAGCTCTCTCATTACATATATGTTTAGCTCTCTCATTACATATATGTGTAGCTCTCTCTCTCATTACATTTATGTGTAGCTCTCTCATTACATATATGTTTAGCTCTCTCATTACATATATGTGTAGCTCTCTCTCTCATTACATATATGTGTAGCTCTCTCTCTCTCATTACATATTTGTGTAGCTCTCTCATTACATATGTGTAGCTCTCTCTCTCATTACATATATGTGTAGCTCTCTCTCTCTCATTACATATTTGTGTAGCTCTCTCATTACATATATGTGTAGCCTTTTCCTCTTTCCCTGTGCAAATGATTTCCCATCCTGATTTCATGTGAATTTGCTTCATCTTTCTCTCTTTAATTCCATACCTGGTTGTATACTTTACTTTCTTTTTAGGTTCTGGCTTTCCCCCTCTAATTTCCTTGTGCCATTACCTCACTTTCATTCACTGTCTATGTGTTTTTACCCTCCCATTCCTTGTCTGCTCTGTGATTTCCCTTTGCCCTGTCTCATTCCTTGTTTGCCATTCCCTCTCCCGTTCCCTGTATTTCTACATGCTAACTACTCTTTTTCTCCCTTTTACAGGTATCTGATGATCAAGAGGTTTCTCATTCTTTCCTGAGCATGCGTCTAAAGCTTAGAAACATCTTTGTGGTGTATTTTGTTGTTTCGATTGCAGGCCTCCTGTATGCGCTACTGCAGCTTGGTGAGTAGAGCGCAAGGAGAGCGAGACAATAGGTTATAGGTAGAAAATAAAAGCTATGATTACCGTTCCATCCTGTAAAACAAACGCACAATAACTTTGATATAAAGAAAACCTCTTGAATTCCACACGAGCAGATAACCGATACTCGCAGTGTGCACACCAGCGTCTGACATAGATATTCCTGTATCATAAAGACAAGCCTATAAATAGTCATTCGCAGGGCTAGGGATCTAATCTGATGTTGGTATGTAACAGGGGGGCTGCAGAGCCAGGGGTTTGTGTCAAGTCAAAATTAATTTCATGACTCAGATAGGGCAGCAATTTTAAACAACTTTCCAATTTACTATTATCATTACATTTGCTTTGTTCTCTTGATTTTTTGACTGCTAAACCTTGGTAGACTTATATGATAATTTCTAAGCCTCTGTCCCCCGCCTCTTATCTCAGTGCCTTTTTACAGATTTTCACAGCTAGACAGCCCTAGTTCATGTGTACCATGTTAGATAACATTGTGCTCACTCTCATGGAATTAGTTATTATTCAGCACTGATTGGCTTAAATGCAAATCTGCTAAAACACTGAAATAAGGGGGCAGTCTGCAGAGGCTTAGATACTTGGTCATCACAGAGGTAAAAAGTATATAAATATAACCATGTTGGTTATGTGCAACTGGGGGGTAATAAAGGGATTATCTATCTTTTTAAGCAATAACAATTCTGGAGGAGACTGTCCCTTTTAACTAACCTCTCCTAACGTATTCATTACCGTTATTCATTGTGTAGCCCTTCTCTGAACCCTTTCTAGTTCTGCAATGTCTCCAAAACTGTACTCCATACTCAAGGTGAGGTCTTACTATTGGTTTATATTGGGACAGAATAATGCTTTCTTCACTGGTATCCATGTCTTATTTGCCTTAGAAGCTGCTGCCTAGCATTGAGTACTATATAGGACCAAGGAAAGAGTAAGTGAGCGCAGGGTGTAACCACCAAACTCCTGTTAAACCTACGAGTCCCTTACATAGGCTAGGCACTAAATATATACATAAAGAAAAGCAGGAGCACTGTAGCTAAAGGTGGATCAGACTGAAAATTATTAAATGCAAAAAGTGAACCAAACTAAAATTAATAAGTGTGGATCAAACTAAAATTAATAAAAGCAAAAGTACAAAAGTGTATATTAAATGGCTTTGCCACAATTTAATAGTAGTGCAATATAAGTAACAAACAGTAATATGAACCTAATAATATAAACTAAAAACGGACGTCTCCGTTTATAAGAGAAAAAAAAACGGGGTACTAGGTTGCCACCACATAGAAGTTTAAAACAGTCAGAAACTTGAGTGTGTGCAAACAAGCAAATCCGGATAGGTACTGGTATTACCTCATCAACTTCTGGTAACAGTCTTACCCGCGGGCAGGTAAAACTGGATAAGTGAAAATTAAGGTGGTATGGGCTATTATAAGTGGTATTTGGCAAACCTATGGTGTTAAGGCAACCAAAAATTGTGTATATCTGTACACATAAAAAACTTCTAATTCATAAAATGATTAAAATGAATGAGTACATATACAATTAAGACATAAGATAATTATAATTATTTATCTTATGTCTTAATTGTATATGTACTCATTCATTTTAATCATTTTATGAATTAGAAGTTTTTTATGTGTACAGATATACACAATTTTTGGTTGCCTTAACACCATAGGTTTGCCAAATACCACTTATAATAGCCCATACCACCTTAATTTTCACTTATCCAGTTTAACCAATGGAAAAGCAGGAAAGTCCTTTAAATAGACTCCTATGTTGCAACAACTTCATCTTGAGAAAGCCCTGTATAGGGAGAAATGCTTTGATGTGAAGTTGCAACTTATAGACAGTATTTATCTATGTAGTTTGAGCTACATTGTTTACACCACTTTGCTGGAACTGTGGTGTTTGTGAGACTTTGTTGGAAGGACCTGATTAGTGCACCAGAATCCATTTGTGCCCTAAGACTGCTGACCCGATTTGCAGCAAGACCACTGACCCAATCTGCAGCGGGACCGCTTTGAACCAAGATTGATATTTGTACCTTCCACACACCATATCCTCAACAAGTACCCTGCGTGCTATTAGGCATTGATGAGTGGGTACTTCGTTTGTGTGGAGTTTGACGGCTACATTGCTCTTTTTCCAGAGGATCGCAAAGAGACCAATCAGATTGCCTCTTTGGGACAGCGCCCATAAAGGTGACATCATCCGGCCACGTGTCTAAGCTTTGACGGAGGCACCTGAGCTACACACTGCCCGCGGGTAAGACTGTTACCAGAAGTTGATGAGGTAATACCAGTACCTATCCGGATTTGCTTGTTTGCACACACTCAAGTTTCTGACTGTTTTAAACTTCTATGTGGTGGCAACCTCCTACCCCGTTTTTTTTTTTCCTTATAAACGGAGACGTCCGTTTTTAGTTTATATTATTAGGTTCATATTACTGTTTGTTACTTATATTGCACTACTATTAAATCGTGGCATAGCCATTTAATATACACTTTTGTACTTTTGCATTTATTCATTTTAGTTTGGTTCACTTTTTGCATTTAATAATTTTCAGTCTGATCCACCTTTAGCTACAGCGCTCCTGCTTTCCTTATGTATATATTGAGTACTATATAGTTTGATTCTACATCTACATCTCCTACATCCCTTTCCACTGCAGTTTCATCACTAAAGTTCAAGGAGATTTTTCATGCCACTCACTTACCAATCACAGCTATTTACTTGTGTACGACTTTGGCTACAAAAGTTTGAAATCGGTTAGGAGTTTTAAGCTCTTCGGTCAAAGCTGGATTTCTTGAGCTAGTGATGAAGGTTTATGTAGATTATAGAGCTTCTGTGATTATAGTCGGAGAGTGTGACTAGAGATGATAGCAAGGGTTTGTTTTCATAAAGTTTATTGTAGAAATGAGAATTAGTATGATGAGAAATTTGTCTCCTATGTAAGTGATGCATAATGGTATTCCATTGGCTACTTTCATTCCTTCTCCTAAAAGATAGTTGTCATTTTCTTCTACTTGATACGACGAGTCCACGGATTCATCCTTACTTGTGAGATATTATCCTCCTGCTAACAGGAAGTGGCAAAGAGCACCACAGCAGAGCTGTATATATAGCTCCTCCCTTCTCTCCACCCCCAGTCATTCTCTTTGCCTATACTAGCAATAGGAAGAGGTAAAGTGAAAGAGGTGTTAAAATGTTAGTTTTTATTTTCTTCAATCAAGGTTTTTTCTAGAGAGATAAGGTCTAGAAAATTCTGACAATGCCTGGTATATTTGAGGTAAGCCTGATACAGTGATTTAACGACTGGGATCATGCTTACAAGATAAGGGTAATATTCATGTTAACTCTCATATTACTTAGTGTAAAAACGTCGGCATAACTTACAGACAAAAGTTTTTTCTCTGAGGGTGATAAATCTTTATTTGGGGCCTAGTTTTCCACATGGCTTGTTAGATTACTCCTAGGAGTACTTTTTTAAGGCCCTCTGACATCGAGTGCATGGTTGGAAGGGCCTATTTTCGCGCACTTTGATATTCAGACTGAGACATCCAGCTTCCCTAAAGGAGTCCTCTGGCATCTAGGACCACTGTAGAGGATTTTTTTCCTGTAAAAATCGTGTTTAAGGGCAGGTAGGAGCCACAGCAGAGCTGTGGCAGTGTGTTTGACTGTTTTTTAACGGTGTTACCGTTTTTCTAATCCAGTTTGGGGCCTAAGGGGTTAATCATCCATTTGCAAGTGGGTGCAATGCTGCTTTAGTCTCTTATACACACTGTAAAAATGTTGTAGAGTTTACTACTTTTTAACACTGTTTTGCAGTTTATGTGGTAGTTTTTTTCTCTTAAAGGCACAGTACCGTTTTTGTTTAATTGCTTTTCTCTTGTAAGGTGTATCCAGTCCACGGATTCATCCTTTACTTGTGGGATATTCTCCTTCCTAACAGGAAGTGGCAAAGAGAGCACACAGCAGAGCTGTCCATAAAGCTCCCCCTCTTGCTCCACCCCCCAGTCATTCTCTTTGCCGGCTCTAAGCAATAGGGTCTCTCTCGGAAGGGTAAAGTGAATGTGGTGTTAGATTTGTAGTTTTTGTTCTACAAGCAAAAGTTTGTTATTTTAAATGGTACCGGTGTGTACTATTTACTCTCCAGCAGAAAAGAGATGAAGATTTCTGCAGAGAGGAAGATGATTTTAGCATGTTGTAACTAAAATCCACTGCTTTTCCCACACAGGACTGAGGAGTACAAGAAAACTTCAGTTGGGGGGAACGGTTTGCAGGTTAGGCTGCAATAAGGTATGTTCAGTCATTTATTTCTAGACAAGACTGTGATAATGCTAGAGAAGGACTGATAAGATCCCCATGAGGGAAGGGTAAGCTTTATTCAGAGACTAAGTATGGAATTACAAGCTTACATAACAGGGCTAATTTATGCTGGTTGACACTATTTTATGGAAAATGGCAAATGGTTTTTACTTATAAAGATTGTTTTTGAGACACTTAGAAGGTCCCTTTGGGTTTCTTTCAGGGGTTGTTACCCACATGGCTAATATTATAACTCTTAGGAGTGTTTCTTTAGGCCTCACAGCACTGGAGTAAGGTGGGAGGGGCCTAATTTCGCGCCTCAGATGCGCAGTTAGATTGACTAGATCTTCAGGCTGTGTTCACATGGTGGCTCCTGCTACAGTTTGAGGACCCATAAGAAGCTTTTTCCCCATAAATCTGACTCCTAAGGGAAGGTAGGGCCACAGCAGAGCTGTGGCAAGGTGCTAAATTTGTTTTAACCGGTCTGTTAGCTTACTATTGATCCGGTTTGGGCATTAAAGGGTTAATCGATTTTTTTGATATTTGTGCAATCTTACCAATGCTTTAGGTACATACTGTGAAAATTTCAGAAAGTTTGGTGCATTTTTCACTGTTTTGGAAAATTGTGTGCCTTTTTTATTTCTTAAAGGCACAGTAACGTTTTTGCTTGATTAATGTGATTTCTAAGCCTGCTTGTCTTACTACTAGTCTGTTAAACATGTCTGTCACCAAGGAAAATCCTTGTTCAATGTGTTTAGAAGCCATGGTGGAACCCCCTCTCAAAATGTGTCCCACGTGTACTGATATGTCTATACATTTTAAAGACCATATTGTGGCACTTAAAAATGTGGCCCAAGATGATTCTCAGACAGAAGGTAATGAGGTTAGCCCGTTGACCTCTCCCCAAGTGTCACAACCAGTTACGCCCGCTCAAGCGACGCCTAGAACCTCTAGCGCGGCTAACTCTCTTACCTTACAAGATTTGGCGGCAGTTATGGATAATACCCTCTCGGTATTTTTATCTAAGCTGCCCGTGTTACCTGCAAAGCGTGATAGCTATGTTTTAAGAACAGATTATGAGCATTCTGACGCTTTAGTAGCCGTATTCGATATACACTCACAACGCTCTTAAATGGGGGCGAGGGATGTGCTGTCTGAGGGAGAAATTTCCGATTCAGGAAAGGTTGCTCCTCAGACAGACTCAGATACGTTGGCTTTTAAATTTAAACTAGAACACCTCCGCTTATTACTCAGGGAGGTATTAGTTACTCTGGATGACTGTGACCCTTTGGTAGTTCCAGAGAAATTGTGTAAAATGGACAAGTACCTAGAAGTTCCTGTTTACACTGATGTGTTCCCGGTCCCTAAGAGGATTGCGGATATAGTAACTAGGGAGTGGGATAGACCAGGTATTCCGTTTGTCCCCCCTCCTGTTTTTAAAGACCCTATGGATAAAAAGTTAGAGGGTTTACTTAAGAAAATTTTTGTTCATCAAGGTTTTCTTCTCCAACCTATAGCGTGCATTGTTCCTGTAACTACTGCAGCTGCTTTCTGGTTTGAGGCGCTGGAAGATGCGCTCCAGATGGAGACCTCATATGAGGACATTATGGACAGAATTAAGGCTCTTAAGCTGGCTAATTCTTTTATCACAGATGCTGCTTTCCAACTAGCTAAGTTAGCGGCAAAGAATTCAGATTTCGCCATTCTGGCGCACAGGGCGCTATGGCTCAAGTCCTGGTCGGCCAATGTGTCGTCAAAATCCAAACTGCTGAACATCCCTTTCAAAGGGAAGACCCTTTTCGGGCCTCAATTGAAAGAGATTATCTCAGAAATCACTGGGGAAAAGGCCATGCTCTCCCTCAGGACAAGTCCTTTAAGTCAAAGAACAAACAAAATAATTTTCGTTCCTTTCGAAATTTCAGGAGCAGTCTCGCTTCATCCTCCCCTGCTGCAAAGCAAGAGGGTAACACTTCACAACCCAGGGCAGCCTGGAAACCTTACCAGGGCTGGAACAAGGGTAAACAGGCCAAGAAGCCTGCAGCTGCCTCCAAGACAGCATGAAGGGGTAGCCCCCGATCCGGGACCGGATCTAGTAGGGGGCAGACTCTCTCTCTTCGCTCAGGCCTGGGCAAGAGACGTAGAGATTGTATCCCAGGGATATCTTCTAGAATTCAAGGACTCCCCTCCAAGGGGAAGGTTCCATATTTCTCGTCTGTCTACAGCAGGCATGTCCGAGTACCGGACTGATATGGCCCCACAGATAATTTTACAAATATACATTATACGGCCCCCCAGTGAGTCCCCGACCGCCGCTCAGTTAAGTCCCAGAGCGCCGCTCATTGAGTCCCAGAGCGCCACTCAGGACTCCTGAGATCTCTGGTTTGACGTCATCAGCCGGCACAGGAAGAAGGGGAAAACCCAAATCTCGCGAGATCTCGGACGCATAGGAATCTGGCCAATTTTCATAATAGCACCAAAACGTCTCACAGGAATAAGCAAGGAGATATTTCAAGGTATAAAAAGTTCAATTTATGACATGTCATCCAATGTAAAAACGTAAAAGGCACAGCATACACAGCTTTTTCTTGGGAGAAACGTTATGAACATTCACATACCTACCCTGTGTACTTTAACCGCATTAGTGGGACTCTGAGGAGAGTAGTATTCACAGTTGCATATTTGGTTGCATACATTAGAGATCTATAATTACATACACATAGTTATATTATACTGGACTGTATCCAATTTTAATAATGGCAACTATAAATAAGAAAAGAAAAGTTGACAGTGAGGGACGCCGCTTCCAAGACAGGTGGAAAATGGAATATTTTTTCACTGAAATACAGAATCACTGTGTTTGTCTGATATGCCAAGAGACTGTGGCTGTTTATAAGGAATTCAATGTACACTTGTATACTTGGTGTTATGTTCCTGTTCACATTTTCTGAACTTAAAAGTTGACAGACAACCTTTATTAGTTTGTGTAATGTACTTTACAATGTTCCTGACATATTTCAGCTTCCTGTTTTTTTATATTAAAGGCAGAGTGATTTAACACCTGTTTAGATTTGTCATCCAAGTCACAAAATGTGAAAGTATGCAGTTTTCAATAAACTTTGCATAAAATAGTTAATTTGCATTTATTTTAAAATGGTTCAAAGAATGTCAGGCAAAATGGTCGGCCCTAACACATGTTCACTTCATGAAATCTGGCACTCTTCCAAAAAAGTTTGGACACCCCTGGTCTACAGACACGACAAAGAAAGAGGCGTTCTTACGCTGTGTAGAAGACCTACATACAATGGGAGTGATCCACCCAGTTCCAATTGCGGAACAAGGGCTGGGGTTTTACTCAAACCTGTTTGTGGTTCCCAAAAAAAGAAGGAACTTTCAGGCCAATCCTGGATCTCAAAATTCTAAACAAATTCCTCAGAGTCCCATCATTCAAGATGGAGACCATTCGGACAATCTTACCAATGATCCAGGAGGGTCAATATATGACTACCGTGGATCTAAAGCAGTGATTTTTAACCTTTTTTTTGCCGTGGCACACTTTTTTACATTAAAAAATTCTGTGGCACACCACTATCCCAAAATTTAAAAAAAAATCACACATTGTAGCCTAATACAGCATATATATACACATACACACAAACACACACATACTGTATGTATTGTGCTGTTATGCCATGCCTCCTACAAACTACCCCTGCACTGGGAGTAAAAAACAAGCAAAGTTTAAAAAATATGTCACACTGTTGTCAGTCTGCCGTGGCACACCTGAGGATCTCTCATGGCACACTAGTGTGCCACGGCACACTGGTTGAAAAACACTGATCTAAAGGATGCGTATCTACACATTCCTATCCACAAAGATCATCACCAGTTTCTCAGGTTTGCCTTTCTGGACAAGCATTTTCAGTTTGTGGCTCTCCCTTTCGGGTTGGCCACTGCTCCCAGAATTTTCACAAAGGTGCTAGGGTTCCTCCTGGCGGTGCTAAGACCGCGGGGCATAGCAGTGGCGCCTTATCTAGACGACATCTTAATTCAAGCGTCAACTTTCCAAAGAGCCAAGTCTCACACGGAAATCGTAGTGGCCTTTCTGAGGTCTCACGGGTGGAAGGTGAAGATCAAAAAGAGTTCTCTCTCCCCCCCTAACAAGAGTTCCCTTCCTAGGAACACTAATAGACTTGGTAGAAATGAAAATTTTTCTGACGGAGGTCAGAAAGTTAAAACTCTTAACTACTTGCCGAGCTCTTCATTCCATTCCTCGGCCGTCTGTAGCTCAGTGCATGGAGACAATCGGACTAATGGTAGCGGCAATGGACATAGTCCCTTTTGCACGGATACACCTCAGACCACTGCAACTATGCATGCTCAAACAGTGGAATGGGGATTATGCAGATTTGTCTCCTCAAATACAGATGGACCAGGGGACCAGAGATTCTCTTCTCTGGTGGTTGTCTCAGGATCCCCTGTCTCAGGGAATGTGTTTCCGCAGACCAGAGTGGATCATTGTAACGACCGACGCCAGTCTGTTGGGCTGGGATGCTGTCTGGGACTCCCTGAAAGCTCAGGGCTTATGGTCTCGGGAAGAAGCTCTTCTCCCGATAAACATTCTGGAACTGAGGGCGATATTCAACTCTCTTCAGGCATGGCCTCAGCTAGCTGCAGCCAAATTCATCAGATTTCAGTCGGACAACATGACGACTGTAGCTTACATCAACCATCAAGGGGGAACAAGGAGTCCCCTAGCAATGATGGAAGTAACCAAAATAATCAGGTGGGCGGAGGATCACTCACCTCTCAGCAATTCACATCCCAGGACTAGACAACTGGGAAGCGAATTTTCTAAGTCGTCAGACTTTTCATCCGGGGGAGTGGGAACTCCACCCGGAGGTATTTGCCCAGCTGACTCAGCTATGGGGCACTCCAGAATTGGATCTGATGGCGTCCCGTCAGAATGCCAAACTTCCTTTTTACGGGTCCAGGTCCCGGGATCCCCAGGCAGTGTTGATAGATGGTCCTTCAATCTGGCCTAGGTGTTTCCACCGTTTCCTCTCCTTCCTCGTCTGGTTGCCAGAATCAAGCAGGAGAGGGCGTCGGTGATTCTAATAGCACCTGCGTGGCCACGCAGGACTTGGTATGCAGACCTAGTGGACATGTCATCTGTTCCACCATGGACTCTGCCAATGAGGCAGGACCTTCTACTTCAAGGTCCTTTCAAACATCCAAATCTAATTTCTCTGCGTCTGACTGCTTGGAGATTGAACGCCTAATTCTATCTAAGGGTGGTTTCTCTGAGGCGGTTATCGATACTCTGATTCAGGCTAGAAAGCATGTCACCAGGAAAATCTACCATAAGATTTGGCGAAAATATCTTTGTTGGTGCGAATCCAAGGGCTACTCATGGAGTAAGATTAGGATTCCCAGGATATTGTCTTTTCTCTAAGATGGATTGGAGAAAGGATTGTCAGCTAGTTCCTTTAAAGGAAAGATATCTGCTTTGTCTATTCTTTTACACAAACGTCTGGCGGAGGTACCAGACGTTCAAGCGTTTACTCAGGCTTTAGTCAGAATCAAGCCTGTTTATAGACCTGTGGCTCCGCCATGGAGTCTGAATTTAGTTCTTTCAGTTCTGCAAGGGGTTCCGTTTGAACCTTTACATTCCATAGATATTAAGCTTTTATCTTGGAAAGTTTTGTTTTTGGTAGCTATCTCTTCTGCGCGAAGAGTTTCAGAGTTATCTGCTTTACAGTGTGACTCACCTTACTTGGTGTTTCATGCAGCTAAGGTAGTTTTGCGTACCAAACCTGGTTTTCTTCCTAAGGTTGTGTCTAATAAGAATATTAACCAGGAAATTGTTGTTCCTTCTCTGTGTCCTTATCCTTCGTCAAAGAAGGAACGTCTGTTACACAATCTTGATGTGGTTCGTGCTTTAAAGTTCTATTTACAAGCAACTAAGGATTTCAGACTAACAACTTCTTTGTTTGTTATCTATTCTGGTAAGAGGAGAGGTCAGAAGGCGACCGCTACCTCTCTTTCCTTTTGGCTGAAAAGCATCATCCGTTTGGCCTATGAGACTGCTGGCCAGCAGCCTCCTGAAACAATTACTGCTCATTCTACCAGAGCAGTGGCTTCCACATGGGCTTTTAAAAATGAGGCTTCTGTTGAACAGATTTGTAAGGCAGCAACTTGGTCTTCGCTGCATACTTTTTCCAAATTTTCCTAATTCGATACTTTTGCTTCTTCGGAGGCTATTTTTGGGAGAAAGGTTTTGCAAGCAGTGGTGCCTTCTGTTTAAGGTACCTGTCTTGTTCCCTCCCTTCATCCATGTCCTAAAGCTTTGGTATTGGTATCCCACAAGTAAAGGATGAATCCGTGGACTGGATACACCTTACAAGAGAAAAAAGAATTTATGCTTACCTGATAAATTACTTTCTCTTGTGATGTATCCAGTCCACGGCCCGCCCTGTCATTTTAAGACAGGTGGTTTTTATTTTTAAACTACAGTCACCACTGCACCCTATGGTTTCTCCTTTTTCCTCCTAACCTTCGGTCGAATGACTGGGGGGTGGAGCTAGAGGGGGAGCTATATGGACAGCTCTGCTGTGTGCTCTCTTTGCCACTTCCTGTTAGGAAGGAGAATATCCCACAAGTAAAGGATGAATCCGTGGACTGGATACACCACAAGAGGAAGTAATTTATCAGGTAAGCATAAATTCTGTTTTTCACATTTATTAAAGTGTTTTCCAAGCTTGCTGGTCTCATTACTAGTCTGTTAAACATGTCTGACATAGAGGAAACTCCTTGTTCATTATGTTTAGAAGCCATTGTGGAACCCCCTCTTTGAATGTGTACCAAATGCACTAACCTTTCTATAAGTTATAAAGACCATATTATGGGTTTTAAAGATTTATCACCAGAGGTTTCTCAGACTGACAAAAGGGAGGTTAAACCACCTAGCTCTCCCAATGTGTCAGAACCTATATTTCCCGCGCAAGTGACGCCAAGTACATCTGGCGCGTCCAATGCGTTTACCTTACAAGACATGGCGGCAGTTATGAATCATACCCTCACAGATGTATTGTCCAAACTGTCAGGGTTACAAGGAAAGCGAGACAGCTCTGGGGCTAGAACAAATACAGAGCTTTCTGATGCTTTAGTAGCTATGTCTGATATACCTTCACAATGTACAGAAGCCGAAGCAGGAGAGCTTCTATCTGTGGGTGACATTTCTGATTCAGGGAAGGTGTTACTTCAGTCTGACTCTGAAATGACAGTGTTACGGTTACCCTTAGTCTCGCTGAGAGATGGACCGCTTAGTAGCCTGGATCCCTATTGCTAAAGAGGGGAGAAGCTGCTTTCCATAGTATTCTATATGAGTCTCGCAAATATAGAATAATCTCCCTTAGCTGCAGTACAGCTAGGATACCCTTCTGCCCACAAAAACGAGTCAACGCTGCGATTGAGGGTCAAACAAGAACTCAGGACTGGGATGCCCAGCCTGCTTTTTATTAAGGTTACATGCACACAGGGCACTCCCAGGGGGAGAGGGGGGGAAGCACAAAATCCCCCATCACACATTTAGATAGAGAGCACTGTCCTTTGACAGGCCACAATAGGATTACAGTACTTAAGATAACAAGTTTACAAGTTCATCTTATCAATTAGCAGTCTGGCTCCAGAGGTGATTAGACAATAGTTTCTAAAAGCTGAAAAAAAAGAGTTAACTCTTTATGAAATGATACTTGTTACGGTTTTCTTGGAGCCCTTCTTAGGCGCTGGCTTGCTGGTTCAGGCATTGCTGCTGGGAAATAAGCTCTTCACAACAAAATAACTAATGCTTCTGTAACAGTGCTCCCTTTCTGTGGAACACTCTGGCAGACACGGTCTGACCCCTTTTCGGGGCAGACTAAGGCTGTCCAGACCGCTGGTTATGCGGGGCTGAGGTCGGTTTGTCTGGACAACCCGTCGGCGTTGCCATTCTGTTTCCCAGGTCTGTAAGTAATGGTGAAATTGAAGGGTTGCAACGATAAGCTCCAACGTAATAGCCTGCCGTTATCTCCAGAGACCCGGTTCAGCCACACCAACGGGTTATGGTCGGTGACCAGAGTGAACTCCTGACCATATAAATAGGGAGTCAATTTCTTTAATGCCCACACCAAAGCCAAACACTCCTTTTCGACCGCTGCATAGCTGACTTCGCGGGGCAGGAGCTTCCGGCTGATGTAGGCAACTGGATGCTCCCCTCCATCTTCGCCTACTTGGCTGAGGACGGCTCCCAGCCCGAACATGGAAGCATCTGTATGGACGATAAAACGTTTGTTAAGGGCTGGGGCCGCCAGGACAGGAGCGTTAATTAGAGCATTTTTGAGAGCCTGGAAAGCCGTTTCACAGTGGGGAGACCACAGGACCTGTCGAGGTAAGTTCTTCTTGGTCAAGTCAGTCAGGGGTTTGGCAAGTGTGCTGTAGTCTGGTACGAACCGTCTATAGTACCCTGCCGTGCCCAGGAAGGCTAGGACCTGAGTCTTAGTGATGGGGGTGGGCCAATTGGCGACAGCTTCTATTTTGGCCGGCTCTGGTCGCTGCTTTCCACACCCCACCCGGTGACCCAGGTACTGTACCTCGGCCATCCCATAGTGGCATTTCTCTGGCTTCAGAGTCAGGCCAGCAGCCCGGATCTGATCCAGAACCATTCCCACATGAGCTAAGTGGTCCTCCCAGGACTCACTGTGGATCGCTATGTCGTCCAGGTAGGCGCAAGCAAAACTCTGGAAGCCATCCAGGAGCCTATCCACCAAGCGCTGGAATGTAGCTGGGGCATTCTTCATCCCAAACGGCATTACCCTAAACTGATATAAGCCGAATGGGGTGACGAATGCCGACTTGGGGATAGCCTCCGGGGCCAGGGGAATCTGCCAGTAACCTTTGCAGAGGTCAATAGTGGTCAGGTAATTTCCCCTGGCTATACGATCGAGTAGCTCGTCTACCCTGGGCATAGGGTAAGCGTCCGTCACGGTATTTTCATTGAGCCTCCGATAGTCTACGCAGAACCGGGTGGTCCCATCTTTCTTGGGCACCAAGACAACTGGGGAGGCCCAGGGACTATCGGAGGGCTCAATTACCCTGAGCTGGAGCATCTCATCGATCTCCTTCTTCATTCCTGTCCTAACTGCTTCGGGGATTCAGTACGGAGCCTGGCGCAAGGGAGCTTGTCCCGGAGTATCTACCTGGTGGGTGGTTAAAGTAGTGTACCCTGGCTTCGGGGAGAAGGTGTGAGGTGTTTGGACTGGAGGAGTTGGTTGAGCTGCTCCCTTTCAGTGGGGCTAAGTCGGTCCCCTATCTGAACCTGTGCCACTATACCTGTGGGGAGGCTCTTTTCTAATAGGTCTGGAATGGGTAAACTGTCGGGGTCTTCCTGAGGGGAACAACATACGGCCGTCACGTTCTCTGGTCGCTCAAAATATTCCTTGAGCATGTTTACATGGAATGTCTTTCTAAGATTGTTGTCGTGGCAGCTAGCTATCACATAACTGGTGTCTCCCCTTTTCTCTACGATCTGGTAGGGACCCTGCCAGGACGCCTGCAATTTGTCTGTCTTCACCGGCTTAAGTACTAACACCTTTTGTCCTATGGTGAAGATTCTCTTTCGGGCCCCCCGATCGTACCATACTTTCTGTCTTCTCTGGGCCAACTGGAGATTAGCCCGCACGGATTTGGCTAATTGCTCCATTCGGTCCCTGAGTTCCAGCACGTATGGCACAATGGGGACACCGTCAGCCTCCATCTCTCCCTCCCAGTGCTCCCGGATCAGGTTTAGGGGTCCCCGTACCTTTCTTCCGTAGAGCAACTCGAAGGGAGAGAACCCTGTCGTTTCCTGGGGCACCTCCCGATAAGCAAATAGGAGGTGCGGCAGGAAGCGTTCCCAGTCTCGGTATTCCTGAGTGAACGTCTTGAGCATTTGCTTGAGGGTCCCATTGAACCTCTCACACAGCCCGTTCGTCTGGGGGTGGTATGGGGAGCTCAGGAGGGACTTAATTTTGCAAACCTGCCAGAGTTGTTGGGTCAATTCAGCCGTAAATTGGGTGCCTCGGTCGGATAGGATTTCTTTTGGAAATCCTACCCGGGAGAACACCTGTACTAGTGCATTCGCTACCGTATCCGCTTGTATGTTGGATAGGGCGACAGCCTCTGGGTACCTGGTAGCGTAGTCCACTACGGTAAGAATGTATCGCTTACCGGAGGGACTAGGGGTAGCCAGTGGTCCCACTAGGTCAATAGCAACCCGGCTGAAGGGTTCCTCTACAATGGGCATATTTACTAGCTGGGCTTTAGGGTGATCGCCTCGCCTTCCTACTCGTTGACACACATCGCAGGTGTTACAGTAAGTTCTAACGTCAGCGTGCACCCCTGGCCAAAAGAACGTGTGAGTAATGCGGTGTAGGGTACGGGTAACGGCTAGGTGGCCTGCTAAGGGGATGTCGTGGCCTATTTTGAGGATTTCTTGACGGTATTTGTGGGGCACTACCAGCTGTCGCCTACGCTGTCCCCTTTTCTCTGTCCAGCGGTATAGTTTCCCTTTTTCCCATAAGAATGTTTCGTTATCTGCCCCGCCCCCTCCGGTCTCTGCTTGTTCCCGGTACTTTTGTAAGGTCGGGTCAGTCTTAGACTCTGCCTCGAAAGCATCTGGGGTGTCCCAGGGTATGGGGCCTAACCTGTCAGGCAAGGTCGGGGTAGGTCTTACCTGTGTCTCCCGCACTGGTGAGAGCTCTCGCTCCGTCCGGGCTTGGGCCCGTGTAGTCACTGGGTCCGCCTCGTTGTTGCATACTGGAGCATAGGCAGAAGTCATGGGGCCCAAATCGTTGCCCAGTAGTACTTCGGCAGGTAAATTATCCATTAGGCCCACGTTCACAGCCCCCTTTCCCGCTCCCCAATCAAGATGCACTTTAGCTGTTGGAATTTTGTACACATCCCCCCCCGCCACTCTAACGGCCACAGTCTGTCCGGATCGCTTGTGCTCTGGCACCAAATGACTCTGTACCAGCGTGATAGTAGCCCCTGTGTCTCGCAATCCCTCGGTAGATCGCCCCTCGAGCCATACCCTCTGCCGATGGTGCTGGCGGTTATCTGAGGCAGCATATACAGGGTCTGCCTCGTGAAGCGGCCCCACATATCCCTCCATAGGGGCCTCTTGGTTAACACAGAGGGCCCGGGCCGGACGATAGGACCCAGAGGGGTAATTGTAATTCCTGGGTGTCTGGTGCGTATTAAGGGGGCAGCTAGCCATGAAATGCCCTGGTTGCTTGCATCGGTGGCAAGTCGGTCTGGGACGCTCAGAGCTGTTATTGGGTGGTCCTGAGTGTCGGACGGGCCCTGTGGGCACCGGGGCTCGGAATTCAGCACGAGGGGGTGCACGGTAAACCTCTCTGGGTTCGACCCGTGCTGGAGCTCGGTAGTTCATGGGTTCGTGAAGACGGGAGTCATAATGTTCATCGGCCAATTTGGCTGCTTCTTCTAAGGTAGAAGGCCGCCTGTCTCGCAGCCATTCCTTCCCTTGCTGTTCCATGCCATTATAAAAATGTTCTAAGAGAAACAATTGTAAAATTTCCTCCCCAGTCACCGCTTTACATCCGCTCAGCCAGTGATTTGCCGCTCTCCGCATTCGGTGCGCCCATTCCATATGGGTATCGTTAGGCTTCTTTTCCGTGCCCCGAAACTGTCGGCGATATGTGTCCGGAGTTACAGCGTACCGTCGCAACAGTGTCTCCTTAACTAGCTCATACTGTGTCACTTCCTCAGCACCCAGAGTACGAAAGGCTTCCAGGGCTCGCCCGGATAGTTTCCCAGACAATATCGTGGGCCACTCTCTGTTGGGAATCTGGTGCAGGGCACATTGCCTTTCGAAGTCCGCCAAATATTCATCAATCCCTGTCTCGCTCTCTAGGAAGGGTCGAAATGCCGCATAGGGTATCTTGGGCCTCCCAGCATTTTCGACAGGGATGATTACCTGCGGGGCTTCAGCATTGCGGTGTGCGTTCGCTAGGTTGAGTTCGTGGGCTCGAGTCTCTCGTATATCCTCGTCCGCCTCCGCCATCAACTGCTGTACCAATTCCATGGAGGGGTTCGGCCCGTATAATGAGAGCCTTTCCCGAACAATCCTGGTTTTTTCGTCACTAATCGTGGTCGGTGTTTCCGCCATTGTGAAGCTCTGATCCAGTTCGGTCAATTCTGCGATCAGCTCTCTCCTCGGCCGGTTGCTGGCGTACCCCCCTCTGCTTTCAAGTAAATCCTTTAGGGTTGTACGCTTCAATTTTTCGTAAGCGCTCTCCATCCGTTCTGTACCTCTCCTAGGAAATCCAGGAAAATCCCGCCGCTGCCGCCAAATGTTACGGTTACCCTTAGTCTCGCTGAGAGATGGACCGCTTAGTAGCCTGGATCCCTATTGCTAAAGAGGGGAGAAGCTGCTTTCCATAGTATTCTATATGAGTCTCGCAAATATAGAATAATCTCCCTTAGCTGCAGTACAGCTAGGATACCCTTCTGCCCACAAAAACGAGTCAACGCTGCGATTGAGGGTCAAACAAGAACTCAGGACTGGGATGCCCAGCCTGCTTTTTATTAAGGTTACATGCACACAGGGCACTCCCAGGGGGAGAGGGGGGGAAGCACAAAATCCCCCATCACACATTTAGATAGAGAGCACTGTCCTTTGACAGGCCACAATAGGATTACAGTACTTAAGATAACAAGTTTACAAGTTCATCTTATCAATTAGCAGTCTGGCTCCAGAGGTGATTAGACAATAGTTTCTAAAAGCTGAAAAAAAAGAGTTAACTCTTTATGAAATGATACTTGTTACGGTTTTCTTGGAGCCCTTCTTAGGCGCTGGCTTGCTGGTTCAGGCATTGCTGCTGGGAAATAAGCTCTTCACAACAAAATAACTAATGCTTCTGTAACAGACAGCATTTAAATTTAAGCTTGAACACCTCCGCTTGTTGCTCAGGGAGGTTTTAGCAACTCTGGATGACTGTGACACCATCGTAGTCCCAGAGAAATTGTGTAAAACTGACAAATACTTTGCAGTGCCTGTTTACACTGATGTTTTTCCAATCCCTAAGAGGTTTTCAGAAATTATTACGAAGGAATGGGATAGACCAGGTGTACCGTTCTCTCCCCCTCCTGCTTTTAAAAAGATGTTTCCCATAGGTACTGCTACACGGGACTCGTGGCAGACGGTCCCTAAGGTGGAGGGAGCAGTCTCTACTCTAGCTAAGCGTACAACTATCCCCGTTGAGGACAGTTGTGCTTTCCTAGATCCAATGGATAAAGGGTTTCCTTAAGAAAATCTTTATACAACAAGGTTTTATTCTCCAGCCTCTTGCATGCATTGCCTCAGTCACTGCTGCAGCGGCTTTCTGGTTCGAGTCTCTTGAAGAGGCTCTACAGGTGGAGACCCCGTTGGATGATATCCTAGACAGGCTTAAAGCTCTTAAGTTAGCCAATTCATTTCTTTCTGACGCCGTTTTTCATTTAACAAAGCTAACGGCTAATTCATTTCTTTCTGACGCAGTTTTTCATTTAACAAAGCTAACGGCTAAGAATTCAGGTTTTGCCATTCAGGCGCGTAGGGCGATATGGCTTAAATCCTGGTCAGCTGACGTTACTTCAAAGTCTAAGCTTCTCAACATCCCCTTCAAAGGGCAGACCCTATTTGGGCCTGGACTGAAGGAGATTATTTCTGATATTACTGGAGGAAAAGGCCACGCCCTTCCCCAGGATAGGTCCAACAAATTAAGGCCCAAACAGACTAATTTTCGTTCCTTTCGAAACTTCAAGAGTGGCGCAGCTTCAACTTCCTCTACTGCAAAACAAGAAGGAAATTTTGCCCAGTCCAAGCCAGTCTGGAGACCTAACCAGGCTTGGAACAAGGGAAAGCAGGCCAAAAAACCTGCTGCTGCCTCTAAGACAGCATGAAGGAGTAGCCCCCGATTCGGGACCGGATCTAGTTGGGGGCAGACTTTCTCTCTTCGCCCAGGCTTGGGCAAGAGACGTCCAGAATCCCTGGGCTCTGGAGATTGTTTCCCAGGGATATCTTCTGGATTTCAAAGCCTCATCTCCAAAGGGGAGATTTCATCTGTCACAATTATCTGCAAACCAGATAAAGAGAGAGGCATTCTTACGTTGCGTTCAAGACCTTCTGGTTATGGGAGTGATCCACCCAGTTCCAAAGGAGGAACAGGGGCAAGGATTCTATTCAAATCTGTTTATAGTTCCCAAAAAAGAGGGAACTTTCAGACCAATCTTGGATCTCAAGATCCTAAACAAATTTCTCAGGGTCCCATCCTTCAAGATGGAGACTATTCGAACCATCCTACCTATGATCCAGGAGGGTCAATATATGACTACCGTGGACTTAAAGGATGCTTATCTCCACATTCCGATACACCGAGATCATCATCGGTTTCTCAGGTTTGCCTTCCTAGACGGGCATTACCAGTTTGTGGCTCTTCCCTTCGGGTTAGCCACGGCACCAAGAATCTTTACGAAGGTTCTAGGGTCCCTACTGGCGGTTCTAAGGCCACGAGGCATAGCGGTGGCTCCTTACCTAGACGACATTCTGTTACAGGCGTCTAATTTTCAAATCGCCAAGTCCCATACGGACATTGTTCTGGCATTCCTGAGGTCTCATGGGTGGAAGGTGAACGAAGAAAAGAGTTCTCTCTCCCCTCTCACAAGAGTTTCCTTCCTAGGAACTCTGATAGATTCAGTAGAAGATGAAGAAAATGAAGATTTTTCTGACAGAGGTCAGGTTGTCAAAGCTTCTAACTTCCTGCCGTGCTCTTTATTCCACTTCTCAGCCGTCAGTGGCTCAGTGTATGGAAGTAATCGGCTTAATGGTAACTGCAATGGACATAGTTCCGTTTGTCCGCCTACATCTCAGACCACTGCAACTTTACATGCTCATTCAGTGGAATGGGGATTACACAGATTTGTCCCCTCTACTAAATCTGGATCAAGAGACCAGGGATTCTCTTCTCTGGTGGCTATCTCTGGTCCATCTGTCCAAAGGAATGAGTTTCCGCAGGCCAGAATGGACTATAGTGACGACAGATGACAGCCTTCTGGGCTGGGGCGCAGTCTGGAACTCCCTGAAGGCTCAGGGTTCGTGGACTCAGGAGGAAGCCCTTCTTCTGATAAACATTCTGGAACTAAGAGCGATATTCAATGCTCTTCAGGCTTGGCCTCAGCTAGCTGCGGTCAGGTTCATCAGATTTCAGTCGGACAACATCACGACTGTAGCCTATTTCAACCATCAGGGGGGTACAAGAGCCCCCTGGCGATGTTGGAGGTTTCAAAGATAATTCTATGGGCAAAGGTTCACTCTTGCCACCTCTCAGCTATCCATTTCCCAGGAGTAGAGAACTGGGAGGCGGATTTCTTAAGTCGGCAGACTTTTCATCAGGGGGAGTGGGAGCTCCATCCGGAGGTATTTTCCCAGTTGATTCAACTATGGGGCAAACCAGAACTGGATCTCATGGCGTCTCGTCAGAACGCCAAGCTTCCTCGTTACGGGTCCAGGTCCAGGGATCCCAAGGCAGCGCTGATAGATGCTGTAGCAGCGCCCTGGTCCTTCAGCCTGGCTTATGTGTTTCCACCGTTTCCTCTGCTCCCTCGTCTGATTGCCAAGATCAAGCAGGAGAGAGCTTCGGTGATTTTGATAGCTCCTGCGTGGCCACGCAGGACTTGGTATGCAGATCTGGTGGACATGTCAGCCTTTCCACCATGGACTCTGCCGCAGAGGCAGGACCTTCTACTTCAAGGTCCTTTCAAACATCCAAATCTAATTTCTCTGCGTCTGACTGCTTGGAGATTGAACGCTTGATTCTATCAAAGCGTGATTTTTCCGAGTCGGTCATTGATACCTTAATTCAGGCTCGAAAGCCTGTCACCAGGAAATTCTATCATAAGTTATGGTGTAAATATCTTCATTGGTGTGAATCCAAGGGTTACTCATGGAGTAAAGTCAGGATTCCTAGAATCTTATCCTTTCTCCAAGAGGGATTGGAGAAAGGATTGTCTGCTAGTTCCTTAAAGGGACAGATTTCTGCTCTGTCTATTTTGCACAAACGTCTGGCTGAGGTTCCAGATGTTCAGGCGTTTTGTCAGGCTTTAGTTAAAATTAAGCCTGTGTTTAAACCTGTTGCTCCGCCATGGAGTTTAAATTTAGTTCTTAAAGTTCTTCAAGGGGTTCCGTTTGAACCTTTGCATTCCATAGATATTAAACTTTTATCTTGGAAAGTTCTGTTTCTAGTAGCTATCTCCTCGGCTCGAAGAGTTTCGGAGTTATCTGCTTTACAGTGTGATTCCCCTTATCTGATTTTCCATGCAGATAAGGTAGTTTTGCGTAACAAACCTGGGTTTCTTCCTAAGGTAGTATCTAATAAGAACATCAATCAGGAGATTGTTGTTCCTTCATTATGTCCTAATCCTTCCTCAAAGAAGGAACGTCTTTTACACAATCTTGATGTTGTTCGTGCTTTAAAGTTTTATTTACAAGCTACGAAGGATTTTCGTCAAACATCTGCTTTGTTTGTTGTCTACTCTGGACAGAGGAGAGGCCAAAAGGCTTCGGCAACTTCTCTTTCTTTGTGGCTGAGAAGCATAATCCGCTTAGCTTATGAGACTGCTGGCCAGCAGCCTCCTGAAAGAATTACAGCTCATTCCACTAGAGCGGTGGCTTCCACATGGGCTTTTAAAAATGAGGCCTCTGTTGAACAGATTTGTAAGGCGGCGACTTGGTCTTTGCTTCACACTTTTTCTAAATTCTACAAATTCAATACTTTTTCTTCTTCGGAGGCTATTTTTGGGAGAAAAGTCTTACAGGCAGTGGTGCCTTCCGTTTAAGTTCCTGCCTTGTCCCTCCCTTCATCCGTGTCCTAAAGCTTTGGTATTGGTATCCCACAAGTAATGGATGAACCCGTGGACTGGATACACCTTACAAGAGAAAACATAATTTATGCTTACCTGATAAATTTATTTCTCTTGTGGTGTATCCAGTCCACGGCCCGCCCTGTCTTTTTAAGGCAGGTGTTTTTTATTTTTAAACTACAGTCACCACTGCACCCTATAGTTTCTCCTTTTTTCTTGCTTGTCTTCAGTCGAATGACTGGGGGTGGCAGTTAGGGGAGGAGCTATATAGACAGCTCTGCTGTGGGTGTCCTCTTGCAACTTCCTGTTGGGAAGGAGAATATCCCACAAGTAATGGATGAACCCGTGGACTGGATACACCACAAGAGAAATAAATTTATCAGGTAAGCATAAATTTTGTTTTCCTCAGGCAGCAGATGGATGAAGATTTCTGCCTGGAGGCTGATGATCTTAGCAGTTGTCACTAAGATCCAGAGCAGTTCCCACAGAATGACTGAGGAGTACTAGAGAAGCTTCAGTGTGGGGAACGTTTTCATGCTACAAGCATTGAGGTATGTTCAGTCATTTATTTCTGAAGAGACTGTGATATTTCAGAACAGGCTGACATAGTTCCCATGAGGGAAGGGGTAAGCAGTAAACCTATAGATAAGGAAGGGGTTAGCAGTAAACCTATAGACATAAGTAGGGGTATTACTGGAGACCTGTGTATGAACGATTATGGGCTAAATGCAGCAAGACAATGATGGCAGCATTGTTAGACACTGGGGCAGCATAACGTTTTTATTGGCACAAACCGTTTTATAATCACTGGTGCTGGGCATTGTGCTGGGGGTTTCACATGGCTTTATTGTACAATACTTGAACCCACATGGCTAGTTTCTATACCGCTTCCTTGTGGTTTTTAGGCTGAGAGTACATCGCATATGATGGGCGGGGCCTAATTTTCGCACCTCAGATGCGCAGTTGATCTTCACAAGAAGGCAGAAAACTTCAGCTTTGGTTGGGCCCAAGCTGAGAGATAGGCTACCGGAGTCATAGTGAGACTTGTCAGACCCCTGAGGGCAGGTAGGCGCCACAGAAGAGCTGTGCTGAGGTGAGGGGGTTAAGTTATTTTTCATAACGTTTTGGGAATAACGTTTTTTTTCTTATAGAGGGTTAATTTGTCCCTTACTTGTGGTGCAATATTAGGCTACAATATAAGAAGGATATACTGTATGCTAAAATTGTGAGCGATATAGCATTTTGAAGCAGATTTGAAAAGATTGTGCGCTTTTTTACTTCTTAAAGGTGCAGTACCGTTTTTCAAACTTGGTGTTTTTTTTTTAAATAAATGAAGTGTTTTCAAGATTTTTTTTGTGTGGTTATTACTAGCCTGTTAAACATGTCTGACATTGAGGAAAGTCAATGCTTTATGTGTTTAGAAGCCATTGTGGAACCCCCACTTACATTGTGTCCCTCTTGTACTGAAAGGGCCTTACATTGCAAAGAACATATTTTAGGTGATAAAAGTATGTCTAAGGATGATTCTCAGTCTGAAGAAAATCAGGTTATGCCATCCAATTCTCCCCAAGTGTCACAACCTTTAACGCCCACTCAAGCGACGCCAAGTACTTCTAGTGCATCTAATTCTTTTACCCTGCAAGATATGGCTGCAGTTATGTCTACTACCCTTACAGAGGTATTATCTAAACTGCCAGGTTTACGCGGTAAGCGCAGTAGGTCCAGTATTAAGGTAAATGCTGAGTCCTCTGATGCTTTATTGGCCATTTCTGATGTACCCTCTCAGTGCTCTGAGTTGGGGGTCGGGGAATTGCTGTCTGAGGGAGAGCTTTCAGATTCAGGAAATGCGTTACCGCCGACAGATTCGGACGCAATGTCCTTTAAATTTAAGCTTGAACACCTCCGCCTATTACTCTGGGAGGTTTTAGCGACTCTGGATGATTGTAACCCTATTGTGATACCGCCAGAGAAATTGTGTAAGATGGATAAATATCTAGAGGTGCCTACTTACACTGATGTTTTTCCAGTCCCTAAAAGAATTTCGGACATTGTTACAAAGGAATGGGATAGACCAGGCATTCCGTTGTCTCCCCCTCCTAATTTTAAGAAAACGTTTCCCATATCTGACACCATTCGGGATTCTTGGCAAACGGTCCCTAAGGTGGAGGGAGCTATTTCTACCCTAGCTAAGCGTACAACTATACCTATTGAGGACAGTTGTGCTTTCAAAGATCCTATGGATAAAAAATTAGAGGGGCTTCTAAAGAATATAGCGTGCATTGTTCCAGTCACTACTGCAGCAGCTTTTTGGTTCGAGGATCTGGAGGAGTCTCTTAAGGTTGAGACCCCTTTAGATGATATTTTGGTTAGAATTAAGGCTCTCAAGCTGGCTAATTCTTTTATTACCGATGCCGTTTTTTCAAATGGCTAAATAAACGGCGAAAAATGCAGCTATTGCCATTTTAGAGCGTAGAGCGTTATGGCTTAAATCTTGGTCTACTGATGTGTCATCAAAATCTAAGCTTTTAGCTATTCCTTTTAAAGGTAAGACCCTATTCGGGCCTGAATTGAAGGAAATCATTGCTGACATTACTGGAGGTAAAGGTCATGCCCTGCCTCAGGATAAGACTGTTAAGATGAGGGCTAAACAAAATAATTTTCGTTCCTTTCTAAACTTTAAAGGAGGACCCTCTACTTCCTCTTCCGCCACAAAGCAGGAGGGGAATTTTGCTCAATCCAAGTCAGTCTGGAGACCTAGCCAGGCCTGGAATAAAGGTAAACAAGCCAAGAAGCCCGCTGCTGCTACCAAGACAGCATGAAGGGGCAGCCCCCGATCCAGGACCGGATTTAGTAGGGGGCAGACTTTCTCTCTTCGCTCAGGCTTGGGCAAGGGATGTTCAGGATCCCTGGGCATTAGAAATTTTGACCCAGGGGTATCAGCTGGAATTCAAGGATTTTCTCCCAAGAGGGGGATTTCATCTTTCACGTTTGTCTGTAGACCAGACAAAAAGAGAGGCGTTCTTACGCTGTGTAAAAGACCTCTATACCATGGGGGTAATTTGTCCAGTTCCAAAACTAGAACAGGGACAGGGGTTTTACTCAAATCTGTTCGTGGTTCCCAAAAAAGAGGGAACTTTCAGACCGATTTTCTCAAATGCCTAAACAAATTTCTCAGAGTCCCATCGTTCAAGATGGAGACTATACGAACAATTTTACCAATGATCCAGGAGGGTCAATATATGACCTCCGTGGACCTGAAGGATGCGTATCTTCACATTCCTATCCACAAGGATCATCATCAGTTTCTAAGGTTCGCCTTTCTGGACGAACACTATCAGTTTGTGGCCCTTCCTTTCGGGTTGGCCACAGCTCCCAGTATCTTCACAAAGGTGCTAGGGTCCCTTCTGGCGGTTCTCAGGCCGCGGGGCATAGCAGTGGCGCCCTATCTGGACAATATTCTGATTCAGGCGTCAACTTATCATCTGACCCAATCTCACACGGACATCGTGTTGGCATTTCTAAGAACTCACGGTTGGAAAGTGAATATAGAAAAGAGTTCACTAGTTCCACTAACCATTCTTGGGAACTCTGACTCGGTAGACATGAAAATATTTCTGACAGAGGTCAGAAAGTCAAAGATTCTAAATACTTGCCGAGCGCTTCAGTCCATTCCTCGGCCATCAGTGGCTCAGTGTATGGAAGTCATTGGATTAACGGTAGCGGCAATGGACATCGTTCTGTTTGCACGCTTTCATCTCAGACCACTGCAGCTGTGCATGCTCAGACAGTGGAATGGGGATTATGCGAATTTATCTCCTCAGATAAATCTGAATCAAGAGACCAGAGACTCTCTTCTTTGGTGGTTGTCACAGGATCATCGCATGGGTAATAGTGATGACGGACGCCAGCCTCTTGGGCTGGGGTGCAGTCTGGAATTCCCTGAAGGCTCAGGGTGTTTGGACTCAGGAGGAGTCTCTTCTACCAATCAATATTCTGGAACTTAGAGCAATATTCAACGCGCTTTAGGCGTGGCATCAGTTGGCTTTGGCCAAATTCATAAGATTCCAGTCGGACAATATCACGACTGTAGCATATATCAATCATCAAGTGGGAACAAGCGTAGGGGTCCAAAAGCTACGGCTACCTTTCTTTCTTTTTGGCTAAAAGTAAAAAGCATCATCCGCCTGGCATACGAGACTGCTGGACAGCAGCCTCCTGAAAGAATTACAGCTCATTCTACTAGAGCTGTGGCTTCCACATGGGCTTTTAAAAACGATGCATCTGTTGAACAGATTTGTAAGGCTGCGACTTGGTCGTCCCTTCATACTTTTTACAAATTTGATACTTTTGCTTCTTCTGAGGCTGTTTTTGGGAGAAAAGTTATTCAAGCAGTGGTGCCTTCTGTTTAACCATCTGTCTTGTCCCTCCCGTTCATCCGTGTCCTGTTACTTTGGTATTGTATCCCACAAGTAAGGATGAATCAGTGGACTCGTCGTATCTAGTAGAAGAAAAGGAAATTTATGCTTACCTGATAAATTGATTTCTCTTACTTGGTGTATCCAGTCCACGGATTCATCCTTACTTGTGGGATATTCTCAATCCCTACAGGAAGTGGCAAAGAGAGCACACAGCAGAGCTGTCCATATAGCTCCCCTCAGGCTCCGCCCCCCAGTCATTCTCTTTGCCGCTCTAACAAGTAGCATCTCCACGGGAGGGTAAAGAGTTTGTGGTGTTAGATTTGTAGTTTTTATTTCTTCAATCAAGAGTTTGTTATTTTAAAATAGTGCCGGTTTGTACTATTTACTCTGAGGCAGAAAGTGATGAAGATTTCTGCTGAGAGTAAAAAGATTTTAGCATGCTGTAACTAAAATCCATTTCTGTTCCCACACAGGACTGTTGAGTACCGGAGAACTTCAGTTGGGGGGAACAGTTTGCAGGCTTAACTTCTTCAGGTATGCTTAGTCATTTATTTCTAACAAGACCTGGTAATGCTAGAAGACTGACAGAAATCCCCATGGGGGAAGGTAAGCCATTTTCTGAGACTCAGTATAGAAGGATGGCTTAGGTTAAGGGCTTAAATACTGGTGGACACTGTTATGGGCTAAATCGATTACTTTATTAGTATAATCTCATATTTGTGCAAGTGTTTTAGATTTAGACGTTTGGAACACTTTTTGGGTTTTTATTACGCCTGGCATATTATAAGACACCTAATCTGTCTCAGGAAGGCCCCATAACTCCGGAGTGAAGAGGGAGGGCGCCTCATTTTCGCGCCTTAGTTGCGCAGTTGTTTTACAAGACAGCTTCATGCAGCTTCACGTGGGGAGCCCAGAGATTGCAGGGAGGACTCCAGGGAGGCTTATTTAGTCTACAAATAATCCCTAAGGAAGGTAAAGCCACAGCAGAGACTGTGGCACCGTGCTGTAGTGTTTTTAACCGGTAGACTGCTTCATTTAGCTCCGGTTTGGGCAATAAGGGGTTAATTAATTTGAAAATTTGTGTGCAATCATTTCAAGGCAGTAGGATCATGTGGTAAAAATTTCATCAAGATCGGATGTTTTTTGGTGATTTGGTAAAAAAGTGTGTGCTTTTTATTATTTAAAAAAGTGTTTTTTACTGTATTGTAGTGCTGTCTAAGTCTGTCAAACATGTCTGAGCCTTCAGATGGACCCTGTTCTTTGTATTTAAAAGCCATGGCGGTACCCCCATTGCATTTGTGTTTAAAGTGTGCTAAAGCAACTAAGCATTTTAAAGACCATGCAGTGACACTTAAAAATGTAGCCCAAGATGATTCTTTAACGGAAGGTAACGAGGATAGTCCTTCTTCCTCTCCCCATGTGTCAACACCAGTTACGCCCGCGCAAGCGATGCCTAGTACCTCTAGCGCATTGGCCCCTATTACTTTACAACAATTAGCAGCAGTAATGGATAATTCCCTTGCAGCATTCTTATCCAAACTGCCAGTTTTTCCAAGAAAGCGCGATAGCTCAGTTTTAAATACAGAGGATGAGCAATCAGAAGCTTTGGATAATTTATCTGTAGTACCCTCACAACACTCTGAAGTGGCAGTGAAGGATGGTCTGTCCGAGGGAGAAATTTCTGACACAGGAAAAGTTTCTCAGCGGGCAGAGTCAGATTCCTTAGCATTTAAATTTAAGCTGGAACACCTCCGCGTCCTGCTTAAGGAGGTTTTAGCTACGCTGGATGATTGTGACCCCATGTTGGTCCCAGAAATATTGTGTAAAATGGACAGGTTTTTAGAGGTCCCTGTACACACTGAGGCGTTTCCGATCCCAAAGAGGGTGGCGGAAATTGTGACTAGGGAGTGGGAGAGACCAGGTGTACCCTTTGTTCCCCCCCCCCTATCTTTAAGAAAATGTTCCCCATAAATGACCCCAGGCGGGACGCGTGGCAGACGGTCCCTAAGGTAGAGGGAGCTGTTTCAACACTTGCTAAGCGTACAACTATACCAATAGAGGACAGTTGTGCTTTCAAAGATCCTATGGATAAAAAATTGGAAGGTTTGCTGAAGAAAATGTTTGTTCAGCAAGGTTTCCTGCTCCAGCCAATTGCCTGCATTATTCCTGTAACTACTGCAGCGGCTTTTTTGTTTGAGGCGCTGGAGGAGTCGCTCCAGAGGGAGACTTCATATGACGAAGTCATGGACAGAATTCACGCTTTAAAGCTGGCTAATTCTTTTATCACTGATGCCGCTTTCCAATTAGCTAAATTAGCGGCAAAAAATTCCGGTTTTGCCATTATGGCGCGAAGAGCGCTTTGGCTCAAGTCATGGTCGGCTGACGTGTCGTCCAAAACAAAACTACTAAACATTCCTTTCAAAGGAAAGACCCTTTTTGGTCCCGAGTTGAAAGAAATTATCGCGGATATCACTGGGGGAAAGGGCCATGCCCTCCCGTAGGATAGACCTTCAAGGCTAATTTTTGCTCCTTTCGCAACTTCAGGAGCGGACCTGCTTCAACCTCTGCTGCCGCTAAGCAAGAGGGTAACGCTTCCCAGCCTAAAGCAACCTGGAAACCCTTGCAGGGTTGGAATAAGGGTAAACAGGCCAAGAAGCCTGCGCCTGCTGCCAAGACAGCATGAAGGGGTTTCCCCCGATCCGGGACCGGATCTAGTTGGGGGCAGACTTTCTCTCTTTGCTCAGGCTTGGGCAAAAGACGTTCCAGATCCCTGGGCATTTGAAATTGTTGCTCAGGGGTATCTTCTAGAATTCAAGGACTCCCCCCCCCCCCCAAGGGGAAGGTTCCACATTTCTCGCTTGTCTTCAGACCAGACAAAGAAACAGGCGTTCTTACGCTGTGTCGAAGATCTCCTAAAGATGGGAGTGATACACCCAGTCCCAATTGCAGAACAAGGACTGGGCTTTTACTCAAACCTGTTTGTAGTTCCCAAAAAGGAAGGAACTTTCAGGCCAATCCTGGATCTAAAAATTCTAAACAAATTCCTCAGAGTTCCGTCTTTCAAAATGGAAACCATTCGGACAATCTTGCCGATGATCCAGGAATATGACTACCGTGGATCTAAAGGATGCGTACCTACATATTCCTATCCATAAAGATCATCATCAGTTCCTAAGGTTCGCCTTTCTGGACACGCATTACCAGTTTGTGGCCCTTCCTTTCGGGTTGGCCACCACTCCCAGAATTTTCACAAATGTGCTAGGGTCCCTTCTAGCGGTACTAAGACCGCGGGGCATTGCAGTAGCACCTTACCTAGACGACATCTTAATACGGGCGTCGTCTTTTCACAGAGCAAAGGCTCATACGGACATTGTTCTGGCTTTTCTAAGGTCTCCCGGGTGGAAGATGAACGTAGAAAAAAGTTCTCTGTCCCCGCTCACAAGGGTTCCCTTCCTGGGAACACTAATAGACTTGGTAGAAATGAAAATCTTTCTGACAGAAGTCAGGAAGTCAAAACTTTTGAATACTTGCCGAGTTCTTCATTCCATTCCTCGGCCTTCTGTGGCTCAGTGCATGGAGGTAATCGGTCTAATGGTTGCGGCAATGGACGTAGTCCCAGGATCACCTGTCTCAGGGAATGAGTTTCCGCAGACCGGAGTGGATCATTGTCACGACCGATGCCAGTCTGTTAGGCTGGGGTGCGGTCTGGGACTCCCTGAAGGCTCAGGGTCTATGGTCTCGGGAAGAATCTCTTCTCCCGATAAACATTTTGGAACTGAGAGCGATATTCAATACGCTCCAGGCCTGGCCTCAACTAGCGGAGGCCAAATTCATCAGATTTCAGTCGGACAACATCACGACTGTAGCGTACATCAATCATCAGGGAGGAACAAAGAGTTCCCTGGCGATGAAGGAAGTAACCAAAATCATCAAATGGGTGGAGGATCACTCCTGCCATCTATCTGCAATTCACATCCCAGGAGTAGACAACTGGGAGGCGGATTATCTGAGTCGTCAGACTTTCCATCCGGGGGAGTGGGAACTCCACCCGGAGGTCTTTGCTCAGCTAACCCAGCTATGGGGCATTCCAGAATTGGATCTGATGGCGTCCCGTCAGAACTCCAAACTTCCCCTTTACGGATCCAGGTCCAGGGATCCCAAGGCGGCATTGATAGATGCTTTAGTAGCGCTTTGGTCATTAAGTCTAGCTTATGTCTTTCCACCATTTCCTCTTCTCCCTCGGCTTGTAGCCAGAATCAAACAGGAGAAGGCTTCGGTAATTCTGATAGCGCCTGCGTGGCCACGCAGGACTTGGTATGCAGACCTAGAGGACATGTCATCGGCTCCACCATGGAAACTGCCATCGAGGCAGGATCTTCTAATTCAAGGTCCATTCAAGCATCCAAATCTAGTTTCTCTGCAACTGACTGCTTGGAGATTGAACGCTTAATTCTAGCTAAGCGTGGGTTCTCTGAATCAGTTATAGATACTCTGATCCAGGCTAGAAAGCCTGTCACCAGGAAAATTTACCATAAGATATGGTGGAATATCTTTGTTGGTGCGAATCCAAAGGTTACTCGTGGAGTAAGGTTAGGATTCCAAGGATATTGTCTTTTCTCCAAGAAGGATTGGAGAAAGGTTTGTCAGCTAGTTCCTTAAAGGGACAGATATCTGCTCTGTCTATCCTGTTACACAAGCGTCTGGCAGCTGTACCAGACGTTCAGGCGTTTGCACAGGCCCTAGTTAGAATCAAGCCTGTCTACAGACCTGTGGCTCCTCCATGGAGTCTAAATTTAGTTCTTTCAGTTCTTCAAGGGGTTCCGTTTGAACCTTTGCATTCCATAGATATTAAGTTATTATCTTGGAAAGTTTTGTTTTTGGTAGCTATTTCTTCTGCTCGAAGAGTTTCTGAATTGTCTGCTTTGCAGTGTAATTCACCCTATCTGGTGTTCCATACAGATAAGGTTGTTTTGCGTACCAAACCTGGTTTCCTTCCAAAAGTGGTTTCTAATAAGAATATTAACCAGGAAATCATTGTTCCTTCTCTGTGCCCTAATCCAGTTTCTAAGAAGGAACGTCTGTTACACAATCTTGATGTGGTTCGTGCTTTAAAATTCTATTTAAAAGCAACTAAAGATTTCAGACAAACATCGTCCTTGTTTGTTGTCTATTCTAGTAAGAGGAGAGGTCAGAAAGCGACTGCTACCTCTCTTTCCTTCTGGCTGAAAAGCATCATCAGATTGGCTTACGAGACTGCTGGACAGCAGCCTCCTGAACGAATTACAGCTCATTCCACTAGAGCTGTGGCTTCCACATGGGCTTTCAAGAATGAGGCTTCTGTTGAACAGATTTGTAAGGCAGCGACTTGGTCTTCACTGCATACATTTGCCAAATTTTACAAATTCGATAATTTTGCTTCTTTGGAGGCTATTTTTGGGAGAATGGTTTTGCAAGCAGTGGTGCCTTCTGTTTAGGTTACCTGACTTGTTCCCTCCCTTCATCCGTGTCCTAAAGCTTTGGTATTGGTATCCCACAAGTAAGGATGAATCCGTGGACTGGATACACCAAGTAAGAGAAAACAGAATTTATGCTTACCTGATAAATTACTTTCTCTTACGGTGTATCCAGTCCACGGCCCGCCCTGGCAATTAAGTCAAGTTCAAATTTATTTTAGTAAAACTACAGTCACCACTGCACCCTATAGTTTCTCCTTTTTCTCCTAACCGTCGGTCGAATGACTGGTGGGGCGGAGCCTGAGGGGAGCTATATGGACAGCTCTGCTGTGTGCTCTCTTTGCCACTTCCTGTAGGGATTGAGAATATCCCACAAGTAAGGATGAATCCGTGGACTGGATACACCGTAAGAGAAAGTAATTTATCAGGTAAGCATAAATTCTGTTTTCTTCTACGATACGACGAGTCCACGGCCCTCCCTGTCATTTTAAACAGATTATATTTCTCTTGCAAGGTGTATCCAGTCCACGGATTCATCCTTTACTTGTGGGATATTCTCATTCCCTACAGGAAGTGGCAAAGAGAGCACACAGCAAAGCTGTCCATATAGCTCCCCCTCTAGCTCCACCCCCCAGTCATTCTCTTTGCTGGCTCTAAGCACTAGGGTCTCTCTACGGTAGGGTAAAGTGAATGTGGTGTTAGAATTGTAGTTTTTATTATCTTCAATCAAAAGTTTGTTATTTTAAATGGTACCGGTTTGTACTATTTACTCTCTAGCAGAAAAGTGATGAAGATTTCTGCTGAGAGGAAAATGATTTTAGCATGTTGTAACTAAAATCCACTGCTGTTCCCACACAGGACTGAGGAGTACCAGAAAACTTCAGTTGGGGGGAACGGTTTGCAGGGTAATCTGCAATGAGGTATGTTCAGTCATTTATTTCTAGAAAAGACTGAGATAATGCTAGAAGAGACTGACAATATCCCCATGAGGGGAGGGTAAGCTATGTTCACAGACTTAGTAAGGAATTGAATGCTTACATAACAGGGCTAATTATGCTGGTTGACACTGATTCAGGGCAATCGATTGTTTATTCAAGAAAAATATCGTTTGTAGACACTTTGAAAGTCCTTTTGAGGTTCTTTTGGGGTTATTACCCACATGGCTGGTTTTTAGTCACTTAAGAGTGATTTACTAGGCCTCACAACTCCGGAGTAGAGTGGGAGGGGCCTAATTTCGCACCTCAGATGCGCAGTTAGAATTGCAGAGAAGTTCATGCTGCTTCACATGGAGGGTCCTGCTGCTGTTTGAGGGCCTTATTGAAGCTATATTCCCCCAAATCTGATCCCTAAGGGCAGGTAGGGCCACAGCAAGGCTGTGGCAAGGTGCTGTACTATTTTTAACCGGGTGTTGGCTTTAGGCTGCTCCAGTTTGGGCATTAAGGGGTTAATCGTTTTAAAACTTGTGGTGCAATCTTATTAAGGCTTTAGGTACATACTGTGAAAATTTCAGGAGAATCGCTGCATTTTTCACTGTTTTGTAAAATTGTGTGCTCTTTTTATCTCTTAAAGGCACAGTAAAGTTTTTTCCAAATTGTGTTTTTTATTTGATTAAAGTGATTTCCAAGCCTGCTTGTATATATTACTAGTCTATTAAACATGTCTGACACTAAGGAAAATCCTTGTTCAATGTGTTTAGAAGCCATGGTGGAACCCCCTCTCAGAATGTGTCCCACTTGTACTGATATGTCTAAACACTTTAAAGATCATATTGTTGCACTTAAAAATGTGGCCCAAGATGATTCTCAGACTGAAGGTAATGAGGGTAGCCCGTCTGCCTCTCCCCAAGTGTCACAACCAGTTACGCCCGCGCAAGCGATGCCTAGTACCTCTAGTGCGTCTAACGCTTTTAAATTACAAGACTTAGCGGCAGTCATGGATAATTCTCTTTACAGCCTTCTTATCTAAACTACCTGTGTTACCCGCAAAGCGTGATAGCTCCGTTTTAAGAACAGATTATGAGCATTCTGACGCTTTGGTAGCCGTATCCGATATACCCTCACAACGCTCTGAAGTGGGAGTGAGGGATTTGATGTCTGAGGGAGAAGTCTCTGATTCAGGAAGGGTTCCTCCTCAGACAGATTCAGATACATTGGCTTTTAAATTTAAACTAGAACACCTCCGCGTTTTGCTTAGGGAGGTATTAGCTACTCTGGATGACTGCGACCCTTTGGTGATCCCAGAGAAATTGTGTAAAATGGACAAGTACCTAGAGGTCCCTGTTTACACGGATACGTTTCCGGTCCCTAAGAGGATTGTGGATATCGTTACTAGGGAGTGGGATAGACCAGGTGTTCCCTTTGCTCCCCCTCCTATTTTTAAGAAAATGTTCCCCATACCTGACCCTGTGCGGGACTCGTGGCAGACGGTCCCTAAGGTGGAGGGGGCTATTTCTACACTTTCTAAACGCACAACCATACCAATTGAAGACAGTTGTGCTTTTAAAGACCCTATGGACAAGAAGTTAGAGGGGTTACTTAAGAAAATTTTTGTTCAACAAGGTTTTCTTCTCCAACCTATTGCCTGCATTATTCCTGTAACTACTGCAGCTGCTTTCTGGTTTGAGGCGCTGGAAGACTCGCTCCAGACGGAGACCTCATATGAGGAAATTATGGATAGAATTAAGGCTCTAAAGCTAGCTAATTCTTTTATCACTGACGCCGCTTTCCAAATAGCTAAGTTAGCGGCGAAAAATTCAGGTTTCGCCATTTTGGGGAACTATGGCTAAAGTCCTGGTCGGCCGATGTGTCGTCTAAATCCAAGCTTTTGAACATTCCTTTCAAAGGAAAGACCCTCTTCGGGCCTGAATTGAAAGAGATTATTTCAGATATCACCGGGGGAAAAGGCCATGCTCTCCCTCAGCACAAGCCCTTTAAGACAAAGAACAAAGCTAATTTTTGTTCCTTTTGCAATTTCAGGAACGGCCCCCGCTTCATCCTCTCTGGCTGCAAAGCAAGAGGGTAACGCTTCACAGCCCAAGGCAACCTGGAAACCTTACCAGGGCTGGAATAAGGGTAAACAGGCCAAAAAGCCTGCAGCTGCCACCAAGACAGCATGAAGGGGTAGCCCCCGATCCGGGTCCGGATCTAGTAGGGGGCAGACTCTCTCTCTTCGCTCAGGCCTGGGCAAGAGATGTACACGATCCTTGGGCATTAGAGATTCCAGGTATACCTTCTAGAATTCAAGGACTCTCCTCCAAGGGGAAGGTTCCACATTTCTCGTCTGTCTACATATCAGACAAAGAAAGAGGCGTTTTTACACTGTGTAGAAGATCTACTTACGATGGGAGTGATCCACCCAGTTCCAATTGCAGAACAAGGACTGGGGTTTTACTCAAACCTGTTTGTGGTTCCCAAAAAAGAAGGAACTTTCAGACCAATCCTGGATCTCAAAATTCTAAACAAATTCCTCAGAGTCCCATCATTCAAGATGGAGACCATTCTGACAATCTTACCAATGATCCAGGAGGGTCAATATATGACTACCGTGAATCTAAAGGATGCGAATCTGCATATTCCTATCCACAAAGATCATCACCAGTTTCTCAGGTTCGCCTTTCTGGACAAGCATTATCAGTTTGTGGCTCTTCCTTTCGGGTTGGCCACTGCTCCCAGAATTTTCACAAAGGTGCTAGGGTCCCTCCTGGCGGTTCTAAGACCGCTGGGCATAGCAGTGGCGCCTTACTTAGACGACATCTTAATTCAGGCGTCGACTTTCCAAAGAACCAAGTCTCACACGGAGATCGTATTGGCCTTTCTGAGGTCTCACGGGTGGAAGGTGAACTTAAAAAAAAGAGTTCTCTCTCCCCCCTCACAAGAGTTCCATTCCTAGGAACCCTGATAGACTCGGTAGAAATGAAAATATTTCTGACGGAGGTGAGAAAGTTAAAACTGTTAACTACTTGCTGAGCTCTTCATTCCATTCCTCAGCCATCTGTAACTCAGTGCATGGAGACAATCGGACTAATGGTAGCGGAAATGGACATAGTCCCTTTTGCTCGGATACACCTCAGACATCTGCAACTATGCATGCTCAAACAGTGGAATGGGGATTATGCAAATTTGTCTCCTCAAATTCAGTTGGACCAGGAGACCAGAGATTCTCTTCTCTGGTGGTTGTCTCAGGATCACCTGTCTCAGGGAATATGTTTCCGCAGACCAGAGTGGATCATTGTAACGACCAACGCCAGTCTGTTAGGCTGGGGTGCGGTCTGGGACTCCCTGAAAGCTCAGGGCATATGGTCTCGGGAAGAAACTCTTCTCCTGATAAACATTCTGGAACTGAGGGCGATATTCAACGCTCTTCAGGCATGGCCTCAACTAGCTGCGGCCAAATTCATCAGATTTCAGTCGGACAACATCACGACTGTAGCTTACGTCAATCATCAGGGGGGAACAAAGAGTTCCCTAGCAATAATGGAAGTAACCAAAATAATCAGGTGGGCGGAGGATCACTCCTGCCATCTCTCAGCAATTCACATCCCAGGAGTAGACAACTGGGAGGCGGATTTTTTAAGTCGTCAGACTTTTCACCCGGGGGAGTGGTAACTCCACCCGGAGGCATTTGCCCAGCTGACTCAGCTTTGAGGCACTCCAGAGTTGGATCTGATGGCGTCCCGTCAGAACACCAAGCTTCCTCTCTACGGGTCCAGGTCCCGGGATCCCAAGGCGGTATTGATAGATGCTCTAGCAGCGCCTTGGTCCTTCAATCTGGCTTATGTTTTTCCAATGTTTCCTCTCCTCCCGCGTCTGGTTGCCAGAGTCAAGCAGGAGAAGGCTTCTGTGATTCTGATAGCGCCTGCGTGGCCACGCAGGACTTGGTATGCAGACCTAGTGGACATGTCATCTGTCCCACCATGGACATTGCCAATGAGGCAGGATCTTCTGATACAGGGTCCGTTCAAGCATCCAAATTTAGTTTCTCTACGTCTGACTGCTTGGAGATTGAACGCTTAATTCTATCAAAGCGTGGGTTCTCTGAGTCAGTTATAGATACTCTGATTCAGGCTAGAAAGCCTGTTACCAGGAAAATCTACCATAAGATATGGCGGAAATATCTTTGTTGGTGTGAATCCAAGGGTTACTCATGGAGTAAGATTAGGATTCCCAGGATATTGTCTTTTCTCCAAGAAGGATTGGAGAAAGGATTGTCAGCTAGTTCCTTAAAAGGACAAATATCTGCTTTGTCTATCCTGTTACACAAGCGTCTGGCAGAGGTACCAGACGTTCAAGCGTTTGCTCAGGCTTTAGTCAGAATCAAGCCTGTCTATAAACCTGTGGCTCCGCCATGGGGTTTGAATCTAGTTCTTTCAGTTCTTCAAGGGGTTCCGTTTGAACCTTTACATTCCATAGACATTCAGTTGTTATCTTGGAAAGTTTTGTTTTTGATAGCTATCTCTTCTGCTAGAAGAGTTTCAGAATTATCTGCCTTACAGTGTGATTCACCTTATCTGGTGTTCCACGCAGATAAGGTAGTTTGGCGTACCAAGCCTGGTTTTCTTCCTAAAGTTGTTTCTAACAAGAATATTAACCAGGAAATAGTTGTTCCTTCTCTGTGTCCTAATCCATCTTCGAAGAAGGAATGTCTGTTACACAATCTTGATGTAGTTCGTGCTTTAAAGTTCTATTTACAAGCAACTAAGGATTTCAGACAAACATCTTCTTTGTTTGTTATCTATTCTGGTAAGAGGAGAGGTCAGAAGGCGACTGCTACCTCTCTTTCCTTTTGGCTGAAAAGTATCATCCGTTTGGCCTATGAGACTGCTCCTGAAAGAATTACTGCTCATTCTACCAGAGCAGTGGCTTCCACATGGGCTTTCAAAAATGAGGCTTCTGTTGAACAGATTTGTAAGGCAGCGACTTGGTCTTCACTGCATACTTTTGCCAAATTTTACAAATTCGATACTTTTGCTTCTTCGGAGGCTATTTTTGGGAGAAAGGTTTTGCAAGCAGTGGTGCCTTCCGTTTAAGGTACCTGTCTTGTTCCCTCCCTTCATCCGTGTCCTAAATCTTTGGTATTGGTATCCCACAAGTAAAGGATGAATCCGTGGACTGGATACACCTTGCAAGAGAAAACAGAATTTATGCTTACCTGATAAATTACTTTCTCTTGCGGTGTATCCAGTCCACGGCCCGACCTGGCATTTAAGTCGGGTAAAAAAATTTTTTGTTTAAACTACAGTCACCACTGCACCCTATGGTTTCTCCTTTTTCTTCCTAACCGTTGGTCGAATGACTGGGGGGGCGGAGCCTGAGGGGGAGCTATATGGACAGCTCTGCTGTGTGCTTTCTTTGCTTTTTCCTGTAGGGAATGAGAATATCCCACAAGTAAAGGATGAATTCGTGGACTGGATACACCGCAAGAGAAAGTAATTTATCAGGTAAGCATAAATTCTGTTTTTTGTTTTTCAAAACTTCAGTCACCTCTGCACCTTTTAGCTTTTCTTTTCTCTTCCTATACCTTCGGTCGAATGACTGGGGGTGGAGAGAAGGGAGGAGCTACATATACAGCTCTGCTGTGGTGCTCTTTGCCACTTTCTGTTAGCAGGAGGATAATATCCCACAAGTAAGGATGAATCCGTGGACTCGTCGTACCATAGAAGAAATCAATTTATCAGGTAAGCATAAATTTCCTTTTTTACCAGTGAAGATATTTAGATGGATGTTGAAGGTTTTACCTGTAAAAGACCCCTGCATTAATCTGCTATTAAGGTTCTGGTTTTGGTTATTGTTGTAGTGGTAATAATATACATAAAGTAAACACATGCAGGTAAAGGTACAAGGTGACAACACATGGTCATGAAAATGCCCCTCTGAAGAGCAGGTTCGTTCATATAATGTGAAACTTTCTCTGCTGTGATTGTTTGCAGGGCAGCCATGTGACTGCACTCACTTGCATCCTGGTAATGAGGACTTTGTAAGGAACCAACGATCTCCTATTGTAAAAAAACGCAGTGACCTTCGAGAGGTTGAAGAGCTCCCTGTCATATATGTGGTGACGCCTACCCATGCACGGTAAGCTGGCCTTTTTGTGTAGTAGCATCAGCCCCACTAACCCTTAGTCCTATCATACTTAGTGTGCATATGGCTCAAATGTTCACTCCTCTCCTATCTAGCATTTCTTTCATGTGTCCAAGAACTATCTCTAATACCAGGCCTAACCGTAACACACAACCTTTAACTAGCCCTACCCTAACCATAGCTTTAGCTCTTACCCTATCCTTATTCCAAGTTCTAACATTGACTCTAGCCTAACACTCTACTTATCTTTAACCATATATCTACCCTAACCCTAGACAGATCCCTTAAGCTAACCCTGACCCTAACACTAGCATCAGCCCCAGGCCAAGTACTATCACAAACCATAGCCCTAAAACTATAACTAATCCTAGACATGCACAGTTTTTAACCTTAGAACTATCCATAACCCTATCACTAATTCTAGCTAAGCCCTAACTTAGAACTAACCCTAGCTCTAGTTTCAATTAAAACCCTTACCCCAACCCTAGACCTAACCCTATACCAAGCTTTAGCCCTGACTAACCTTAGCTTAACTCCCTCCCAGTCCTAAGCCTATCACTAACCCTTGCCTTAGCCCTAACTCAGACCCAGACCTAAACCTATCACTAGCCCTCGCCTTAGCCCTAACTCAGTCCCAGACCTAAGCCTATCACTAACCCAAGCTTTAGCCCTACCCAAGCCCAGCCCTAAGCCTATCACTATCAATAACCTTAGCACTAATCCAGGTCCCAGTCCTAAATCTAAATGATTAACCCTACCCGTGTCCTAAACCCTATACCTAACTATAGCCATATCCTAACCCGATCCCTATCCCTAACCATAGCCCTCTGAGCCCTATCACTCAACCTAACCCTAGCCTTGACACTAACTCCCAATTCTAAACGTAATTACTAACCTTGGCCGTTTCCAGAAAATTAGCCCATTCGCTAGCTCTGTCTGTAACTTTAACCCTATACCTAACCACCTGTCTGTAGCCCTAACCCTATACCTAACCATCACCACCTTAGCCCTATACCTAACCTTAGCTCTCACTGTAACCGTTACTATAGTTAGTACAGCTGCACCACTCACCTATCGTTCAGTTTAGTGTTATTAGTTTTTAGTTGCATAGCATGAGGCTGTACGTTTATGGCTTTAATGGGGTTTTTTTTCCCCAGAGGTTTATGTAAGATTATTTTGAACAGTTGTTCTATCTAGAAGATATTACCACGGATGCTTGGTTTTGTAGTTCCCAAAACTGTGACTTTGTGTCTGCAGAGATAACAAACCTCTTATTCACTGTAAAATGTTATAAAATAAACATACAGAGGTGACAAATAGACCTTCAAGGGACACAAACAAATTTTTTTATTTTATGATTCCGATAGATCATACTATGTTAAAAAAACTTTTATGTTTACTTCTGTTATCATATTTGCTTCATACTCTTTGTTTCCTTTTGTTGGAGGGGAAGCAGTGCACTGCTGGGAGCTAGCTGAGCACATTGGGTGAGCCAATGACAAGAGACCAATCACCAGCTAGTTCCCAGTAGTGCACTGCTGCTCCTGAGCCTACCCTGTAAGATCCAGAACATTAACCATGCAAAAAGTTTTTTTTATATATGCACAGTAAATATCCGTAATTAAGTGACACATTACAAAAGGTCTAGACACACAATAAATGTTTATATATGCACAGTATATATTAGTAATTAAGTTCTGCATTACAAAAGGTCTAGACACACAATAAATGTTTATATATGCACAGTATATATCAGTAATTAAGTGCTGCATTACAAAAGGTCTGCACACACAATAAATGTTTATATATGCACAGTATATATCAGTAATTAAGTGCTGCATTACATAAGGTCTGCACACACAATAAATGTTTATATATGCACAGTATATATCAGTAATTATGTGCTACATTACATACGGTCTGCACACACAATAAATGTATATATATGCACAGTATATATCAGTAATTAAGTGCTGCATTACATAAGGTCTGCACATATAATAACTGTTTATATATGCACAGTATATATCAGTAATTAAGTTCTGCATTACAAAAGGTCTAGACACACAATAAATGTTTATATATGCACAGTATATATCAGTAATTAAGTGCTGCATTACATAAGGTCTGCACACACAATAAATCTTTATATATGCACAGTATATATCAGTAATTAAGTGCTGCATTACATAAGGTCTGCACACATAATAAATGTTTATATATGCACAGTATATATCAGTAATTAAGTGCTGCATTACATAAGGTCTGCACACATAATAAATCTTTATATATGCACAGTATATATCAGTAATTAAGTGCAGCATTACAAAAGGTCTGCACACACAATAAATGTTTATATATGTACAGTATATATCAGTAATTAAGTGCAGCATTACATAAGGTCTGCACACACAATAAATGTTTATATATGCACAGTATATATCAGTAATTAACTGCTACATTACTAAAGGTCTGCACACACAATAAATGTTTATATATGCACAGTATATATCAGTAATTAAGTGACACATTACATAAGGTCTGCACACACAATAAATGTTTATATATGCACAGTATATATCAGTAATTAAGTGCTACATTACATAAGGTCTCACACACAATAACTGTTTATATATGCACAGTATATATCAGTAATTAAGTGCTGCATTACATAAGGTCTGCACACACAATAAATATTTATATATGCACAGTATTTATCAGTAATTAAGTGCTACATTACATAAGGTCTCACACACAATAAATGTTTATACTGTATATGCACAGTATATATCAGTAATTAAGTGCTACATTACATAAGGTCTCACACACAATAACTGTTTATATATGCACAGTATATATCAGTAATTAAGTGACACATTATAAAGGGTCTGTACACACAATAAATGTTTATATATGCACAGTATATATCAGTAATTAGTGCCACATTACATAAGGTCTGCACACACAATAAATGTTTATATATGCACAGTATATATCAGTAATTAATGCTGTATTACATAAGGTCTGCACACACAATAAATGTTTATATATGCACAGTATATATCAGTGATTAAGTGCTGCATTACATAAGGTCTGCACACACAATAAATGTTTATATATGCACAGTATATATCAGTAATTAAGTGCTGCATTACATAAGGTCTGCACACACAATAAATGTTTATATATGCACAGTATATATCAGTAATTAAGTGCTGCATTACATAAGGTCTGCATACACAATAAATGTTTATATGTGCACAGTGTATATCAGTAATTAAGTGCTGCATTACATAAGGTCTGCACACACAATAAATGTTTATATATGCACAGTATATATCAGTAATTAAGTGCTACATTACATAAGGTCTGCACACACAATAAATGTTTATATATGCACAGTATATATCAGTAATTAAGTGCCGCATTACAAAAGGTCTGCACACGCAATAAATGTTTATATATGCACAGTATATATCAGTAATTAAGTGCCGCATTACATAAGGTCTCGCACACAATAAATGTTTATATATGCACAGTATATAGTAATTAAGTACTGCGTTACATAAGGTCTGCACACACAAATGTTTATATATGCACAGTATATATCAGTAATTAAGTGCTGCATTACATAAGGTCTGCACACACAATAAATGTTTATATATGCACAGTATATATCAGTAATTAAGTGCTGCATTACATAAGGTCTGCACACACACTAAATGTTTATATATGCACAGTAAATATCCGTAATTAACCCCTTAATGACCACAATGTACCCTGTATGTCACTGGTCGTTAAGGGTTTTTTCAGGACATAAAAGCACAAGTCTAGCAAGAACACGTTATTAATGCCCTCCCTCCAGAAGGCTTTGTGGAATAGAGCAGTCTCAACGCTGGTGGCAAGACCGCACTATAAAACAATCAAGTCCCAAAAAAAGGCCAGCGACATACAGGGTACGTCGCTGGTCCTTAAGGGGTTAAGTGACACATTACAAAAGGTCTAGACACACAATAAATGTTTATATATGCACAGTATATATCAGTAATTAAGTGCTGCATTACATAAGGTCTGCACACACAATAAATGTTTATATATGCACAGTATATATCAGTAATTAAGTGACACATTACATAAGGTCTGCACACACAATAAATGTTTATATATGCACAGTATATATCCGTAATTAAGTGCTGCATTACATAAGGTATGCACACACAATAAATGTTTATATATGCACAGTATATATCAGTAAATAAGATCTGCACACACAATAAATGTTTATATATGTACAGTATATATCAGTAATTAAGCGCTGCATTACATAAGGTTTGCACACACAATAACTGTTTATATATGCACAGTATATATCAGTAATTAAGTGCCACATTACATAAGGTCTGCACACACAATAAATGTTTATATATGCACAGTATATATCAGTAATTAAGTGCCACATTACATAAGGTCTGCACACACAATAAATGTTTATTTATGCACAGTATATATCAGTAATTAATTGCTGCATTACATAAGGTCTGCACACACAATAAATGTTTATATATACACAGTATATATCAGTAATTAAGTGCTGCATTACATAAGGTCTGCACACACAATAAATGTTTATATATGCACAGTATATATCAGTAATTAAGTGACACATTACAAAACGTCTGGACACACAATAAATGTTTATATATGCACAGTATATATCAGTAATTAAGTGACACATTACATAAGGTCTGCACACACAATAAATGTTTATATATGCACAGTATATATCGGTAATTAAGTGCTACATTACATAAGGTCTGCACACACAATATATGTTTATATATGCACAGTATATATCAGTAATTAAGTGCTGCATTACATAAGGTCTGCACACACAATAAATGTTTATATATGCACAGTATATATCAGTAATTAAGTGCCGCATTACATAAGGTCTCGCACACAATAAATGTTTATATATGCACAGTATATATAGTAATTAAGTACTGCGTTACATAAGGTCTGCACACACAAATGTTTATATATGCACAGTATATATCAGTAATTAAGCGCTGCATTACATAAGGTCTGCACACACAATAAATGTTTATATATGCACAGTATATATCAGTAATTAAGTGCCACATTACAAAAGGTCTGCACACACAATAAATGTTTATATATGCACAGTATATATCAATAATTAAGTGCCACATTACAAAAGGTCTGCGCACACAATAAATGTTTACAAATTGCCGATATATACTGTGCATGTATAAAGTTAGATGACAGAAAAAACATACAAAATTATTTTGAAACTACATTGTATTTATTTGTTTATTTTTTTTACTCTTTTTATTAAGTTCCAATACAACAAAAAAGAAAACGACAAAAGTTCATTATAGACAGACTGCCTGGCAAAAAATAAAAATATACTGTAACAATACCAACAAAGAACGCCACGCAGGGCTGCCTAATAAAACCATTGTTCCATCACATAGAACTTACAGCTTACAGTCCTTATTTTTCAATTTATCTTAGATTCTTATAAAACGGTTACGTGTACACTTGGCCTTACTTTTCTTATGTTTCAACCAACTTACATTCTTAGCTGTATTGGATTTTCCCAAATTCTTGATCAAACAAACAAAAAACAACAAACAAAAAAAAAAGGGAAAAATCTTGCTCTCCACCTCTCTCCCCCCCCCCCCTCTACTCCTGCAATTAAGTTTCCGACAATCTAATAATTTCCGTTGGCTTTGGGAATTCATTTCTTGCGATTGGATTAATTAATACTTCTGATTCTCTAAAGGGTTATAGTAACCGTATTTGTTCCTCTTCAGATAATGCCTGAATAAACTTTTTTCCATTTGCTGAAAAAATGTTTAACCTGTGATTCTGATTTAACCGCCGTGTCATATTGTTCCACTATCAATTGTCCTTTAAGTTTATTAATACACTCCGTCAGATTCTTGCCTTTTTTCTTTTACAAGATACGAGTCCACAGATTTCATCCTTACTTATGGGATATCGCCTCCTGGTCAGTAGGAAGAGGCAAAGAGCACCACAGCAGAGCTGTATATATAGCTCCTCCCTTCCTCCCACCCCAGTCATTCTATTTGCCTGTGTTAGTAATAGGAAGAGGTAAAGTGAGGTGTTAGTTTAGATTCTTCAATGAAGAGTTTATTATTTTTAAATGGTACCAGTGAGTGCTGTTTTATTCAGGGGTAAAGCTACAGGCTTTTCAGCAATGGGAACTGAGGAGATTCTACATTCTCTCTGCGTCTCCCATACTGTTTGCTGCCCTGGTGATGGTCTTAGCAGATATTATCTAAGACCCTGTTTGTCCCCACAGATCAGCAGGAGGTGATGAAAAGTGACCTCTTCTTCGTGTGGGACAGGTTCATGCTGCGCTCAGCATTGAGGCATGTACAGTCTTTTAATTCTGGGGAGACGATGCAAGCTCAGAACAGACTGGCCATTTTTTCCTACACCAATCAACTTGCCAGAGTGATGATAGGCATAGATGTTTTCCCCCCCTTGTATTATATGAGCTGACAAAGTTAGGGTAACCTAAGAATTCAGCTGTGAGGCAATAACTGCAGGCTTTTTAAGTAACTAGCCCGGTTACATTGCGAGGCACATTGAATGTGGGCTTGACGCTGGGGACTGTTTATGGAGTTTTACTCCAGTGATTATACCTTAGCATTGATAGGCAAGGGGGCACATTGTTTATTCAGACACATTGTTTATTCCTGAGTCATTTTCATTACGACATCTGTATTGCCATGCGGTTCTTATCGGAGTTAGACTACCGCCCATGAAGGGCGGGGCTTAACGTTAAGCGCTTAGCCGCGCAGTTAGTGTTCCATGTTCCGACAGTGTACCTCGAGGCTCCGGTGTTTTAATAAGTCCGCTTGTTTCAATCAGCTTCACAAGTGGTCTTGGGCACACAGTTCACAGAGTACTATTGTTTGGCTCGTGGGGACAGGTAGGCGTCGCAGCAGAGCTGTGGCGAGGTGCAAGTGATATATTTTGTCTATAAGATTATTGGAGTGTACACTTATAGGGGTGATCTTCTGAAAGTCACTATAGTGATCCCTGTTATTGCATTGTTTTATTGCGGAGCAGTAAAAACTATACAGTTTAATTTTTAAAGACGCAGTACACTCGTTTTCTTTCATGTAATTAGCAAGAGTTCATGAGCTAGTGACATATGGGATATACATTCCTACCAGGAGGGGCAAAGTTTCCCAAACCTCAAAATGCTTATAAATACACCCCTCACCACACCCACAATTCAGTTTTACAAACTTTGCCTCCCATATTACATATTCCCATATAACAATATTGCTATTGTTTGTTTTTGTCATGGCTGACCTTCAGGAAAGTACATGTTCTATGTGTTTAGATGCCAATGTGGAACCCCCTATTACTTTTTGTCCTTCATGTACTGAGAGGGCTTTACAGTTTAAAGAACAGATATTCTTTAATGCAAGTTTATCTAAGGATGTTTCTCAGACTGATGAGATTCAGGGTATGCCGCAACTTTCTCCCCAAGTGTCACAGCCTTTAACGCCCGCCCAGGCGACGCCGTGTTCTTCAACTGTGTCTGCTTCATTCACTCTGCAGGTTATGGCTGCAGTTATGTCATCCACCCTTTCAGAAGTTTTATCTAAGTTGCCAGCATTGCAAGGCAAACACAGTAGGAAACGGGCCCATGCGGTCCCTGCGACTTCTGATACTTTGATGGCGATCTCCGATGTCCCCTCCCAGGGCTTTGAATTGGGGGTTATGGAGGCTCTGTCTGAGGGGAACTGTCTGACTCAGGAAGTGCATTGCCCCCAGCAGATTCGGACGTCATGTCCTTCAGGTTTAAACTTGAACACCTTCGTCTTTTGTTACGAGAGGTTTTGATGACTCTGGATGACTGTGACTCTATTGTGGTCCCACCAGAGAAATTGTGTAAGATGGACAGATATTTGGAAGTTCCTTCTTATTCTGACGTTTTTCCGGTTCCTAAGAGAATTTCGGACATTATTACAAGGGAAGGGGAAAGACCGGGCATCCCGTTCTCCCCTTCCCCTATTTTTAAGAAAATGTACCCTATAGCTGACACCTTTCAGGACTCATGGCAGAAGATCCCTAAGGTGGAGGGAGCTATATCTACCCTGGCGAAGCGTACGACTATCCCTATAGAGGACAGTTGTGCTTTCAAATACCCCATGGATAAGAAGTTGGAGGGTCTTCTCAAGAAACTCTATGTTCATCAAGGGTTCTTATTGCAACCGGCGGCCTGCATTGTAATAGTCACGACTGCGGCTGCTTTTTGGTTTGACGCCCTAGAAGAGTCTCTTAGAACTGAGACTTCTTTGGAGGAAATACAGGATAGAATTAAGGCCCTTAAGCTGGCTAATTCTTTTATTACGGATGCTTCCTTTCAGATCACCAAATTGGCAGCTAAGATGTCGGATTCTCCATCTTAGCACGAAGAGCCTTATGGTTAAAATCTTGGTCTGCGGATGTGTCCTCTAAATCCAAGCTTTTGGCTATTCCTTTCAAGGGAAAGACCCTATTCGGGCTTGACTTGAAAGAAATAATTTCTGACATTACTGGAGGTAAGGGTCACCTTCTCCCTCAAGATAAAACATCTAAGCAAAGGGGACGACAGAGTAATTTTTGTTCCTTTCGAAATTTCAAGGGAGTCTCCTCTTCCACTAAAAAGGAAGGGAATTATTCACAAGCCAAGCCCACATGGAGACCCAACCAGTCTTGGAACAAGGGTAAACAACCCAAGAAGCCTGCTGCTGCTACCAAGACAGCATGAAGGGGCGGCCCCCGATCCGGGACCGGATCTAGTAGGGGGCAGACTTTCTCTCTTTGTCCAGGCTTGGATAAGAGACGTTCAGGATCCCTGGACACTAGAAATCGTGTCTCAAGGGGATCAGTTGGAGTTCAAAAATTCCTTCCCCAGAGGAAGGTTTCTTCTTTCACAATTGTCTGTAGACCAGATAAAAATAGAGGCGTTCTTACGTTGCGTAAGAGACCTCTCCTTCATGGGAGTAATTTGTCCCATTCCAATACTGGAACAGGGACAGGGGTTTTACTCAAATCTCTTTGTTCCCAAAAAAGAGGGAACGTTCCGACCCATTTTCGATATCAAAAGTCTAAACAAGTTTCTCAGGGTTCCATCCTTCAAGATGGAGACTATTCGGACAATTCTTCCATTGATCCAGGAGGGTCAATATATGACTACCATGGACTTAAAGAATGCATATCTTCATATTCCTATCCACAGAGATCATCACAAGTTCCTAAGGTTTGCCTTTCTGTACAAACATTTTCAGTTCGTGGCCCTTCCTTTCGGTCTGGCCACGGCTCCCAGAATTTTCACAAAGGTTCTGGGGTCTCTGCTGGCGGTTCTCAGGCCGCGGGGTATTGCAGTGGCACCTTATCTGGACGATATTCTGATCCAAGCGTCGTCTTATCAGCTGATGAAGTCTCATACCGACATTGTTCTGTCCTTTCTAAGGACTAACGGGTGGAAGGTGAATCTGGAAAAGAGTTCACTTATTCCACAGACAAGGGTTCCTTTCCTGGGAACTCTAATCGACTCTCTATCTATGAAAATCTTTTTGACGGAAGTCAGAAAGTTAAAGATTCTGAATACATGCCGATCCCTTCAGTCCAATCCTCGGCTGTCAGTGACTCAGTGCATGGAGGCAATTGGATTGATGGTGGCTGCAATGGACATCATTCCGTTTGCTCGTTTTCATCTCAGACCTCTACAACTGAGCATGCTCAGACAATGGAATGGAGATTATGTAAATTTGTCTCCTCAAATAGACCTGAATCAGGAGACAAGGGACTCTCTTCTTTGGTGGTTGTCGCCGGATCATCTGTCCCAGGGGACATGCTTCCGCAGACCCTCATGGGTGATAGTGACAACGGACGCCAGCCTAATAAGATGGGGTGCAGTCTGGAACTCCCTGAAGGCTCAGGGTGTGTGGAGTCTCTACTTCCCATCAATATTCTGGAGTTGAGAGCAATATTCAATGCTCTTCAGGCTTTGCCTCAGTTGGCTTCGGCCAAATTCATCAGATTCCAGTCGGACAACATCACGACTGTGGCTTATATCAATCATCAGGGAGGAAAAAGGAGTTCATTAGCGATAACAGAAGTATCCAAGATAATTCGGTGGGCGGAAGCTTACTCTTGTTATCTGTCGGCAATCTACATCCCAGGAGTGGACAACTGGGAGGCAGATTTTTTGAGCAGACAGACGTTTCATCCGGAGGAATGGGAACTCCATCCGGAGGTCTTTGCCGACCTGATTCTCAGATGGGGCAGGCCGGAACTGGATCTTATTGCGTCTCGTCAGAATGCCAAGCTTCCGAGATACGCATCCAGGTCCAGGGATCCTCAGGCCGAACTGATAGATGCCTTGGCAGTAACTTGGTTGTTCAACCTAGCTTATGTGTTCCCTACATTTGCTCTCCTTCCCCGGGTGATCGCTCAAGTCAAACAGGAGAGGGCTTCGGTGATTCTCATCGCGTCTGAGTGGCCTCGCAGGACTTGGTATGCCGATCTGGTGGACATGTCATCTCTGCCGCCGTGGAAGCTTCCATTGAGGCAGGACCTTCTCATTCAGGGACCCTTCCATCATCCGAATCTAATTTCTCTGCAGCTGACTGCTGAGATTGAACGCTTGATTTTATCTAAGCGATGGTTCTCTGATTCAGTCATTGATACTTTTGATTCAGGCACGTAAACCTGTTACTAGAAAAATTTACCATAAGATATGGCGTTAATATCTTTATTGGTGCGAATCCAAGGGCTACTCATGGAGTAAGATTAGGATTACTAGGATTTTATCTTTTCTCCAAGAAGGATTGGAGAAAGGGTTGTCAGCAAGTTCCTTAAAGGGACAGATTTCTGCTCTATCTATTTTGCTACACAAACGTCTGGCAGATGTTCCGGATGCAACAGAAAAGTACATAGACAAAGTCCCAGCACCAAGGGTAATTTCTTGAAAACACTTCCTTGATTAAATTTCCTGTGGTTCAGGATTACCCCTCAGCACTTGCATTTAATTCAAACCCTTGTATTAGGGATGCACTTACATCAATACATTGATGAAAACCGTAAGTCACTATATTTCCGTATAAGCAATATTAGTACAAACTGGTAGGTCTTACCCGCTCAATCTGGAACGGTCTCTGTATTCTGAGTCCCACTAGTGTGTCGGTCCACAGGAGCCTTACTTTAAATTTCAATTTGTAAATCTTCGTCGATGAATGGGCTTCCGTCAGCCCGGCTCCCTCCTCGATCACTCAATAGTACAATGGACTGCTACAGCTTCACCTCCTTCTTGGGTTAATCCAGTGCTGCTTATACCTTTGTGCTTTCAGGGTTATCCCGCTCTCACCCAGGGTCTGACGATTTGACGGTTAGTTTGTTGCTACCTGTGCTCACTCCAGGTTACCCAATTGGCTTAATACAGGTGTGGTGATCAAACGATCAGTAATGAGGAGCACCAGGCAGGGTTCAATAAAATAAAACGTAATCAAGCTATGATTACGGCAGTAGCCGAAACGCGTAAGCAAAGAGAATGCTGAGCTATCCATGTACATGTTGTTCTAGTCTGTAAGATTTTAATTTAAGCTGAAAAGTTCAATAAAAGTTACGTTTTATTTTATTGAACCCTGCCTGGTGCTCCTCATTACTGATCGTTTGATCACCACACCTGTATTAAGATGTTCCGGATGTTCAATCTTTTTGTCAGGCCCTTACTAGAATCAGGCCTGTGTTTAGACCAATTGCTCCTCCTTGGAGTTTAAATTTAGTTCTTAAAGGGACAGTCTACACCAGAATTTTTATTGTTTTAAAAGATAGATAATCCCTTTTTCTTTCATGTAATTAGCAAGAGTCCATGAGCTAGTGACGTATGGGATATACATTCCTACCAGGAGGGGCAAAGTTTCCCAAACCTCAAAATGCCTATAAATACACCCCTCACCACACCCACAATTCAGTTTTTACAAACTTTGCCTCCTATGGAGTTGGTGAAGTAAGTTTGTGCTAGATTCTACGTTGATATGCGCTCCGCAGCAGGTTGGAGCCCGGTTTTCCTCTCAGTGTGCAGTGAATGTCAGAGGGATGTGAGGAGAGTATTGCCTATTTTGAATGCAGTGATCTCCTTCTATGGGGTCTATTTCATAGGTTCTCTGTTATCGGTCGTAGAGATTCATCTCTTACCTCCCTTTTCAGATCGACGATATACTCATACTTATTACTTATTTATATACCATTACCTCTGCTGATTCTCGTTTCAGTACTTGTTTGGCTTTCTACAAACATGTAGATGAGTGTCCTGGGGTAAGTAAGTCTTATTTTCTGTGACACTCTAAGCTATGGTTGGGCACTTTGTTTATAAAGTTCTAAATATATGTATTCAAACATTTATTTGCCTTGACTCAGGATGTTCAACATTCCTTATTTTCAGACAGTCAGTTTCATATTTGGGATAATGCACTTGAATCAATTATTTTTCTTACCTTAAAAATTTGACTTTTTTTCCCTGTGGGCTGTTAGGCTCGCAGGGGCTGAAAATGCTTCATTTTATTGCGTCATTCTTGGCGCAGACTTTTTTGGCGCAAAAAATCTTTTCTGTTTCCGGCGTCATACGTGTCGCCGGAAGTTGCGTCATTTTTGACGTTCTTTTGCGCCAAAGATGTCGGCGTTCCGGATGTGGCGTCATTTTTGGCGCCAAAAAGCATTTAGGCGCCAAATAATGTGGGCGTCTTATTTGGCGCTAAAAAATATGGGCGTCGCTTTTGTCTCCACATTATTTAAGTCTCATTTTTTCTTTGCTTCTGGTTGCTAGAAGCTTGTTCATTGGCATTTTTTCCCATTCCTGAAACTGTGATTTAAGGAATTTGATCAATTTTGCTTTATATGTTGTTTTTTCTCTTACATATTGCAAGATGTCTCACATTGCATCTGAGTCAGAAGATACTTCAGGAAAATCGCTGTCTGGTGCTGGAACTACCAAAGCTAAGTGTATCTGCTGTAAACTTTTGGTAGCTATTCCTCCAGCTGTTGTTTGTATTAATTGTCATGACAAACTTGTTAATGCAGATAATATTTCCTTTAGTAATGTACCATTACCTGTTGCAGTTCCATCAACATCTAATGTTCAGAATGTTCCTGATAACATAAGAGATTTTGTTTCTGAATCCATCAAGAAGGCTATGTCTGTTATTCCTCCTTCTAGTAAACATAAAAAATCTTTTAAAACTTCTCTTTATACAGATGAATTTTTAAATGAACATCATCATTCTGATTCTAATGACTCTTCTGGTTCAGAGGATTCTGTCTCAGAGGTTGATGCTGATAAATCTTCATATTTATTTAAAATGGAATTTATTCGTTCTTTACTTAAAGAAGTACTAATTGCTTTAGAAATTGAGGATTCTGGTCCTCTTGATACTAATTCTAAACGTTTAGATAAGGTCTTTAAATCTCCTGTGGTTATTCCAGAGGTTTTTCCTGTTCCTAGTGCTATTTCTGAAGTAATTTCCAGAGAATGGGATAAATTGGGTAATTCATTTACTCCTTCTAAACGTTTTAAGCAATTATATCCTGTGCCGTCTGACAGATTAGAATTTTGGGACAAAATCCCTAGAGTTGATGGGGCTATTTCTACCCATGCTAAACGTACTACTATTCCTACGTCAGATGGTACTTCGTTTAAGGATCCTTTAGATAGGAAAATTGAATCCTTTCTAAGAAAAGCTTATCTGTGTTCAGGTAATCTTCTTAGACCTGCTATATCATTGGCTGATGTTGCTGCAGCTTCAACTTTTTGGTTGGAAACTTTAGCGCAACAAGTAACAGATCATGATTCTCATAATATTATTATTCTTCTTCAACATGCTAATAATTTTATCTGTGATGCCATTTTTGATATTATCAGAGTTGATGTCAGGTTTATGTCTCTAGCTATTTTAGCTAGAAGAGCTTTATGGCTTAAAACTGATATGGCTTCTAAATCAACTCTACTTTCCATTTCTTTCCAGGGTAACAAATTATTTGGTTCTCAGTTGGATTCTATTATCTCAACTGTTACTGGTGGGAAAGGAACTTTTTTACCACAGGATAAAAAATCTAAGGGTAAAAACAGGGCTAATAATCGTTTTCGTTCCTTTCGTTTCAACAAAGAACAAAAGCCTGATCCTTCATCCTCAGGAGCAGTTTCAGTTTGGAAACCTTCTCCAGTCTGGAATAAATCCAAGCCTTCTAGAAAAGCAAAGCCAGCTTCTAAGTCCACATGAAGGTGTGGCCCTCATTCCAGCTCAGCTGGTAGGGGGCAGGTTACGTTTTTTCAAAGAAATTTGGATCAATTCTGTTCACAATCTTTGGATTCAGAACATTGTTTCAGAAGGGTACAGAATTGGTTTCAAGATGAGACCTGCTGCAAAGAGATTTTTTCTTTCCCGTGTCCCAGTAAATCCAGTGAAAGCTCAAGCATTTCTGAATTGTGTTTCAGATCTAGAGTTGGCTGGAGTAATTATGCCAGTTCCAGTTCTGGAACAGGGGATGGGGTTTTATTCAAATCTCTTCATTGTACCAAAGAAGGAGAATTCCTTCAGACCAGTTCTGGATCTAAAAATATTGAATCGTTATGTAAGGATACCAACGTTCAAAATGGTAACTGTAAGGACTATCTTGCCTTTTGTTCAGCAAGGGCATTATATGTCCACAATAGATTTACAGGATGCATATCTGCATATTCCGATTCATCCAGATCATTATCAGTTCCTGAGATTCTCTTTTCTGGACAAGCATTACCAGTTTGTGGCTCTGCCGTTTGGCCTAGCTACAGCTCCAAGAATTTTTACAAAGGTTCTCGGTGCCCTTCTGTCTGTAATCAGAGAACAGGGTATTGTGGTATTTCCTTATTTGGACGATATCTTGGTACTTGCTCAGTCTTTACATTTAGCAGAATCTCATACGAATCGACTTGTGTTGTTTCTTCAAGATCATGGTTGGAGGATCAATTCACTTAAAAGTTCATTGATTCCTCAGACAAGGGTAACCTTTCTGGGTTTCCAGATAGATTCAGTGTCCATGACTCTGTCTTTGACAGACAAGAGACGTCTAAAATTGATTTCAGCTTGTCGAAACCTTCAGTCACAATCATTTCCTTCGGTAGCCTTATGCATGGAAATTCTAGGTCTTATGACTGCTGCATCGGACGCGATCCCCTTTGCTCGTTTTCACATGCGACCTCTTCAGCTCTGTATGCTGAATCAATGGTGCAGGGATTACACAAAGATATCTCAATTAATATCTTTAAAACCGATTGTACGACACTCTCTAACGTGGTGGACAGATCACCATCGTTTAATTCAGGGGGCTTCTTTTGTGCTTCCGAACTGGACTGTAATTTCAACAGATGCAAGTCTCACAGGTTGGGGAGCTGTGTGGGGATCTCTGACGGCACAAGGAGTTTGGGAATCTCAGGAGGTGAGATTACCGATCAATATTTTGGAACTCCGTGCAATTTTCAGAGCTCTTCAGTCTTGGCCTCTTCTGAAGAGAGAATCGTTCATTTGTTTTCAGACAGACAATGTCACAACTGTGGCATACATCAATCATCAAGGAGGGACTCGCAGTCCTCTGGCTATGAAAGAAGTATCTCGAATTCTGGTTTGGGCGGAATCCAGCTCCTGTCTAATCTCTGCGGTTCATATCCCAGGTATAGACAATTGGGAAGCGGATTATCTCAGTCGCCAAACGTTGCATCCGGGCGAATGGTCTCTTCACCCAGAGGTATTTCTTCAGATTGTTCAAATGTGGGAGCTTCCAGAAATAGATCTGATGGCGTCTCATCTAAACAAGAAACTTCCCAGGTATCTGTCCAGATCCCGGGATCCTCAGGCGGAAGCAGTGGATGCATTATCACTTCCTTGGAAGTATCATCCTGCCTATATCTTTCCGCCTCTAGTTCTTTTTCCAAGAGTAATCTCCAAGATTCTGAAGGAATGCTCGTTTGTTCTGCTGATAGCTCCGGCATGGCCTCACAGGTTCTGGTATGCGGATCTTGTCCGGATGGCCTCTTGCCATCCGTGGACTCTTCCGCTAAGACCAGACCTTCTGTCGCAAGGTCCTTTTTTCCATCAGGATCTCAAATCCTTAAATTTAAAGATATGGAGATTGAACGCTTGATTCTTGGTCAAAGAGGTTTCTCTGACTCTGTGATTACTACTATGTTACAGGCTCGTAAATCTGTATCCAGAGAGATATATTATAGAGTCTGGAAGACTTATATTTCTTGGTGTCTTTCTCATCATTTTTCTTGGCATTCTTTTAGAATTCCGAGAATTTTACAGTTTCTTCAGGATGGTTTAGATAAAGGTTTATCCGCAAGTTCTTTGAAAGGACAAATCTCTGCTCTTTCTGTTCTTTTTCACAGAAAGATTGCTAATCTTCCTGATATTCATTGTTTTGTACAAGCTTTGGTTCGTATAAAACCTGTCATTAAGTCAATTTCTCCTCCTTGGAGTTTGAATTTGGTTCTGGGGGCTCTTCAAGCTCCTCCGTTTGAACCTATGCATTCATTGGACATTAAATTACTTTCTTGGAAAGTTTTGTTCCTTTTCTGATTTTTCATCAGGATAAAGCGGTGTTGCGAACTTCTTTTGAATTTTTACCTAAAGTTGTGAATTCCAACAACATTAGTAGAGAAATTGTGGTTCCTTCATTATGTCCTAATCCTAAGAATTCTAAGGAGAAATCGTTGCATTCTTTGGATGTTGTTAGAGCTTTGAAATATTATGTTGAAGCTACTAAGTCTTTCCGAAAGACTTCTAGTCTATTTGTTATCTTTTCCGGTTCTAAAAAAGGCCAGAAAGCTTCTGCCATTTCTTTGGCATCTTGGTTGAAATCTTTAATTCATCATGCCTATGTCGAGTCGGGTAAAACTCCGCCTCAAAGGATTACAGCTCATTCTACTAGGTCAGTTTCTACTTCCTGGGCGTTTAGGAATGAAGCTTCGGTTGATCAGATTTGCAAAGCAGCAACTTGGTCCTCTTTGCATACTTTTACTAAATTCTACCATTTTGATGTATTTTCTTCTTCTGAAGCAGTTTTTGGTAGAAAAGTACTTCAGGCAGCGGTTTCAGTTTGAATCTTCTGTTTATGTTTTTCATTAAACTTTATTTTGGGTGTGGATTATTTTCAGCAGGAATTGGCTGTCTTTATTTTATCCCTCCCTCTCTAGTGACTCTTGCGTGGAAAGATCCACATCTTGGGTAGTCATTATCCCATACGTCACTAGCTCATAAACTCTTGCTAATTACATGAAAGAAAACATAATTTATGTAAGACTTACCTGATAAATTCATTTCTTTCATATTAGCAAGAGTCCATGAGGCCCGCCCTTTTTTGTGGTGTTATGATTTTTTTGTATAAAGCACAATTATTCCAATTCCTTATTTTATATGCTTTCGCACTTTTTTCTTATCACCCCACTTCTTGGCTATTCGTTAAACTGAATTGTGGGTGTGGTGAGGGGTGTATTTATAGGCATTTTGAGGTTTGGGAAACTTTGCCCCTCCTGGTAGGAATGTATATCCCATACGTCACTAGCTCATGGACTCTTGCTAATATGAAAGAAATGAATTTATCAGGTAAGTTCTTACATAAATTATGTTATTACCCATTCCCCAGTTTTGCATAACCAACACAGTTATAATAATATACTTTCTCCTGTTAAGTGTAGTCAGTCCACGGGTCATCCATTACTTATGGGATTATAACTCCTCCCTAACAGGAAGTGCAAGAGGATCACCCAAGCAGAGCTGCTATATAGCTCCTCCCCCCTACGTCATATCCAGTCATTCTCTTGCACCTAACTAATAGATAGGATGTGTGAGAGGAGTGTGGTTATTAAATTTAGTTTTTATTTCTTCAATCAAAAGTTTGTTGTTTTAAACAGCACCGGAGTGTGTTGTTTCTTCTCAGGCAGTATTAGAAGAAGAATCTACCTGAGTTTGTGAATGATCTTAGCGGACGTAACTAAGATCCATTTGCTGTTCTCGGCCATTCTGAGGAGAGAGGTAACTTCAGAACAGGGGACAGCGGGCAGGGTTCACCTGCAAAGAGGTATGTTGCAGTATATTATTTTCTAAGGAATGGAATTGACTGAGAAAATACTGCTAATACCAATATAATGTAAGTACAGCCTTAAATGCAGTAGTAGCAACTGGTATCAGGCTGTTATGTATGTATGTTGGCACTAAAGTATTTCTGGGGAATGGCACTTCACTAAGAAAATACTGTATACATATAACTTATAGCCTTTCTGCAGTGATAGCGACTAGCAACAGGCTTTTTTTTTTTTAAATATTTTATTTTTCCAATGCCAAGTACATAGACAAACATCTAGAATTACAGAGTCATTCAGCTAAATACAGTATGATGGCATGTCTATTCAATACATTAGCATCTCAGTTTTCCAGTATTTTTCCTTGGAGATCCTTTCTCCATCCCTTTTAGGCTCCTTCTCACACCCCACCTAATTGTTATCATCACTCACTAAGTTAGATTATAACATAAATCAGTTCTTGATATGCAGGGTAACATGTTGGTACCATACCTACTGGATACTTAATCTGATTCTATCTCATTCTTCTAATATCCATCCTGCCAGTTCCCCTCCCTCCTCAGAGCTTACCTTATTCCTGGACCCCCCCCCCCCGGGTGCCACCCAGGTTCCTCTATGTGTCTGTCCCTGTACCGCCACCGGTCATGGTTGCTGATTCTGGTCTTTTAGGAAAATATGTTCCATTTCCCATGTAGTTGTGCATTCAGTATGTATTCTGTGTCTTTGAATGGATAGATTATTTGTTTTTGGTTCGCTGTGTCTAAAGTGGTGATGAAGGGTTCCCATTTGGTTATGAATTTTTTTGTTCTGCGTGTTATGTCTCCCTGAGTGTCCAGTTGCTCATAAATCATTTGTTTTCTCAGGGTGTCTTTGAGTTGTGTTAGGCTTGGTGATGCCTGTGACATCCAGTGCTGCAAGATGAGTTTTCTAGTGAGTAGAATTACATTGTTTATGAATCTTGTGTATCTCGGTATCTTCGTTTGATGGTTTAGAAATATCACTGACTCGTTTGATAAGTGAATTTTTTCCCCTGTGCATGTTTCCACCCACCTCTGCACCATGCCCCAGAATTTCGTTAGTTTCGGGCAGTTCCATATCATGTGAGTAATGTTTGGGTTAGGGTTGGAACATTTCGGGCACAGCCCTGATGTATCACTCTTCCACTTGTGGAATATTTTGGGGGTTATGTATGCATTGTGGACTAGTTTGGTGTGGGATTCTCTTATGTCATTTGAGAGCGATGCCTCCCTCACCTCGACAAAACTCTGCACTACACATGTATCTGTGATGTCATGTCCCACCAGGTTCCCCCAGGCAGTTTGTAAATGTGCGATATTGGCTTTGTGTGCTTTTGATTGGAGCGTGTTGTAGGTATGCGAGATGGAGGTCACCCCTCCCTTTGTCAACCTTAAGAGTTTATAAATGTCACAGTCTATTTCCATCATATTACCGGTTTTCAGTAGACCTTGCGCGTAGTGTTTTACCTGTAGGTAGGCGAAGTGGTGGGAGTTTGGTATGCCATAGTCATTCTGCAGTTCTATAAATGGTCTGACTGTGGACCCGTTACCTGATAAGACATGTTTTAGGGTTGTTACCCCCCATTTCTCCCATTGTTTAAATGGTTTAGTGGTAAATCCTGCGGGGAAATCTGGGTTACCCCCCAGGGGCAAGTAAACTGTACTGCCATGTGAGACTCCGAGAGTCCCACATAACTTCCACCAAGCCTTTATTGGATTACTAAAAAGGCCCGCCCCCCTGATAATGGGCTCTACCTGTGCCCTGTTCATGTGTGGGAGCATTTTAAGCGACCATGGTTTGATAAATGCTGTCTCCAGCGACTTGTTAGTAAATTGTCCCCCATCCACTAGCCAATCCATCACATATTTTGAAAGGGTTGCCCAGTTGTAATATTCTATGTTGGGGAGTCCTAGCCCCCCCCTGCTCTGGTTGACATGTTAGCTTTTGGTAACTGATTCTATGTTTTTTCCCCCTCCAAATGAAATTTAAAATGTCCCTATTTAGTGTCTTGAGATCTTGCTTATGAAGTAGCTCTGGCAGCATTTGTAGGGTGTAGAGAAGTTTGGGGAACAGGGTCATCTTTATCAGCCCTATCCTTCCTGTCAGGGTCAGTGGCAATGGTGTCCAATTCAGGAGCATTTGTTTGAGGTTCTGCAATAATGGTTTGAAATTTATTGTATACCATTGAGTGGGATCTTTTGTTAGTTTAATGCCTAGATATTTAAACGTGTTTGTGATTACTTTAAAGTTATCTTCCAATGGTGTGTTAGGGTCCCTATTTAGTAGCCATAATAGCTCTGATTTGTCCTAGTTTATTCGGTATCCTGATATGTCACTAAACTCAGCTATCGTCGTCAATAATTTAGGTATGTTCTCTCTGGGGTTTTCTGTGTACAGCACCATGTCGTCAGCGAAGAGCGACAGGTGTATGGTGTCTCTGCCTATGGTCAATCCCTCTGCTTCCTTCCTAATCTTAATCGCCAGTGGTTCAAGCGCCAGGTCAAACAGAAGTGGTGAGAGCGGGCACCCCTGCTGTGTTCCCCTTCTAAGGGGAAATACTTTTGATGGTGACCCATTTATCAAAATCGCCGCCTGGGGGGTACTGTAAATGGTCTCGATAGCTCTCATGTAGGATCCCTTCAGTCCGAATTTTTTAAGGGTGGTAAATAAATGGTCCCATAGTATCTTATCGAAAGCTTTTTCTGCGTCTACTAGAATCAAACATGCCTCCCCCGCACTCTTCTGCCTGTTTCCTCCCTCCTGCTCCCAAAAATGTGATAATACCAGTTGTAGTTTTCTCATGTTTTTTACTGCTGACCTCCCTTTTACAAACCCAGTTTGATCTTCATGAATTAGGAGGGGAAGGACTTCTGCTAATCTATTGGCCAGTATTTTCGTGAATAATTTGTAGTCAGAGTTTAGCAGGGAGATTGGCCTATAGGATGCCGTTAACAATGGGTCTCTGTCAGGTTTGGGAAGGACCGTAATGTTTGCCTCTGCAAATCTGTTGGATAAATTTGTTTTCCCTTCTAGAATTGCATTAAATAGTAGGGCTAGGGTGTCTGCAGTTTCTGTACTGAGCATTTTATAGAATTCTCCAGGAAGGCCATCAGGCCCCGGGGATTTCTCTAGAGGGAGTGAATCGATAGCCTTGGTGATTTCTAATGGTTGGATTGGGGCATTGAGTTTTTGTACGTGGTCTTCGCTTAGCTGTGGCAGTGTCAAGTCTCTCCAGAATTGTTCTTTCTTTCCTGGGTCAATGTCTTGTGAGTCATATAAGTTCGAGTAGTATGAGGTGAATGCTTGTTGTATTTCTGAGTCTTGGGTGAGTATGTTGTCTTTGTCCTTAATAGCTAAGATGTTGTTAGGTTTCCTATCTAACCTAGTGAGTCTTGCTAATAGTTTCCCAGTACGGTTTCCATACCTATAGAATTTGGCCTGTGAGCGGTTTTGAGCGGAAATCGTGGTTTGGATGAGGTAGGTGTCTCTAAGGTCTTTGGTCTTTCTATATTTGAGTCTGTTCTGTGTGGTGGGATTACGCAAGTATTTGTTTCTGGCATTAAGTAATTGCCGCAGAAGGAGTTCCCCTCTCGCTCTACATTTTTTCCTAACTTTGGCTGCATATGCTGTCACCACCCCCCTCAGGACTGCTTTTGCCGTTTCCCAGAAAAGTGAAATATTATTCACATGTTCGGCGTTGAGGTCCCTATACACCAGCCACTCTCCTATTAGGTGCCTGCGCAAGTTAAGATCATGGTATAGATGTGTCGGGAATTTCCATCTATGTCCTCGTTTGTGTGAAATATCAGTGTCTATTTGTACGGAGACTGGTGCATGGTCTGAGATTGTTATAGGATCAATTTTAGTATCTGTTATACGGGAGCAAAAGGATTTGGTGATCAGAAAATAGTCTATACGTGATAGGGTAGTTTTTGCTGGGTGTAGGCAAGTGTAGTCTCGCGCTTCTGGGTTTCTATCTCTCCAGACGTCTGACAGTGACAAGGAACCCTTGAAGTTATGTAGGATACGTGTTTCCCTCTTAGATCCTTTGTATTCTATTCGGTGTTGTGATGTGAAGTTTGGGTTTCGGAACCTATCTGCTGGCGTTTGTGGGGCAATATTGAAGTCTCCCCCTACCACCAATGGAAGGTCTGCAAACTGTATAAGCTTGGTCTGTAACTGTGTGAGAAAAGTTTTCTTTTCAGTATGTGGACCATACACCCCACAGATAACCATTCGAAGTTCCCCTATTGTCATATTTACCATTACAAATCTGCCTTCAGTATCAACTAGAGATTGCGAGATAGTGTAGTCTAGACCTCTGCGGAAGAGGATCGCCACTCCCCTGGCCCTTTTTTTTTCGTAAGTTGTGTGTAGCACTTCCCCCACCCAGCCCTGTCTGAGTTTTTGATGTTCTTTCTGCGAGAGGTGAGTTTCTTCAAGTATTGCTATGTCTGTCTTTAAGGTGTTCAAATGTCTGAGTATAGCCTTTCTCTTAATTGGGGATGTAATCCCACCCACATTCCATGTGGTCAGTCTCATTTTATATGTTCGTGTATATTTATTTATGGTGTTTTATCTTCGTGGGTGAATCTTATGCTTGTGTAGTGTTGCAGATTGATTTCAGAGTATACGTAAAGATGTGGTACTCACCGTTACTGTGCTTATTACCGATAATTCTACCCTCCCCTCCAAGGTGGCACCCAGAGGCAGGCCCGGTCAGCTCTTTTCCTAATACAGATAGTTAGTACATAAAATTGAGTGACACAAATGCGGTAAACAGTGCATACATTTAGAACTAAATTAACAATAACCTCCCCTCTTAACAAACCCAACAGTTCAACAATGGACTAACTTTCCTGTCCAACAATAAAGTGGGTCCCCCCCCCCTCACTTTGCAAGGATACATTTCTTCATTGCAATAATGTTGCTTATCCGTTAATGATCATTTTCTATCGACCAGGCAAAGAACCCAGTCCTAAGCATCAGAGTCATCTTCATTTTCATTTGCCCCTTGCCCTCTCTCCCCCTCTTTTTGCAGGTGAAGCTTGAGCAAGTTAGGCGAGTCAAAAAACAGTCCTCTCGAGGTTTGTAATCTCAATCTTGCCGGAAACAGTAAGGCTGCTGTTCTGCCCTGTTCTAACAGTTGCTTACAGTATGGTGAAAATTCTCGCCTCCTGGCTGCCACTGCCGCAGAGTAATCTTGGAAGAGGTATAGTCTTTTTCCATTGTATTCGAGAGTGGGAGCTTTCCTATAAGCTTGTAGAATTGAGATTTTGTCCTTGAAGTTGAGATATTTCACCATGACTTGGCGTGATGGTTGGTTATTTTCCTTGTGTTTGCTCTGGTCTCCCACTCTGTGCGCTCTTTCCACTGTGCAAGGGAGATAGTCTTTAGAGATATTAAGGAGTCCCGGCAAGGTGTTTTCTGCAAACTCCACCAATTGGGAGCCTGGGACTGACTCAGGGATGCCCACTATCCTTAGGTTGTTCCGTCGCGACCTATTTTCTAGGTCGTCAATCTTTGCCCACAGCCGTTCGTTCTGTTGTTGTAAGGTATGGACTTGGGATTCAGTTTCTCTGTGACGGGTCTCCCCTTCTGCCACCTGCTGCTCCACCCGTGTCAATCTGCCATTAAAGGATTTAACTTCGGCTGTAAGAGAATCCATACCTGTTTGGAGTTGGTCTATCTTGGGTAGGAACAACGCTGAGATTTGTGAGACAATTGGGTGGGCATCCATGAGACTATTGGGTCCAGCATCTTCCGCAGGCCCTGGAGCTTGGTGACTCTCCACCTGGTGCTTTCTTTTATCAGCGTTCTTTAGCCTGTTTGTCATTGTGTCCGTTTTCTTGGAGTATGAGTCGTAATACTTTTGCATACAGCGTTGAGAGTTCCACAGTTGTTGCTTCAACTGTACACATATATGGTGTAATGTATTTTATAAGGATAATGGACCGCTAGAAACAGGTCTGGGTGTCTCAGGTCTTTTAGAGGATCTTGCAATATTCAGTAAACATAAAGGAAGGGTGAGCGGGGGGGCGTGAGCCCATTCAGATTAGCCCTGCATTGTGGTGGGGTGCGTTATCACAGCTTTTTATATCAAATAAATGAATGAGAATGTCAGTGATGTCTTTGAGGGTGACCCTCTCTATGGGATCTGGCGAGAAGTAACTCTCAGCTGCGTATGTGGTTTTGTCTAGCGCAGCCTGTATGTTGCGCCTGTGTATACTCAACTTCCACAGAGAAAAAAATTAGTGACCATAGAGTTAGGCTTGATCTTGTAATCCCTCAGCTGTGGTATATGTAGAATATCTGTATAGGACTCTCCTGCCTTCTTCTGTGATATGTCTCTGCAGGTCCTGTCTTACACCTCCCCTGTTATATTGCTCAGCAAATTAGCAATCAACTATTATGCTTGACATGTGGCAGATGGGTTTGCTTATAGTCCTTTGTCTGGCTGTGTTTTTATTTGGGATTGTGTTGAATACTTCTTTGTTGTTTACCACCAGTGGGTGAGGCTGTTTGCTGCAGTAATAAAATAATAAAGTCCCAACACAGCACAGGCCCTGGCCTGTCGCTTGATATGCAGCAATAGCGTTTATAACTCTCAATCCTGTCACAATCTGGGGCCTTTCTCCCTTGTCTGTGTAAGTTTTGTGTTTGGCGTTTAGCTTCTCAGGCTTCTTATGGTGTATGTCTCTGCGGGGGCTAGCACTATGTAATATTGTGTGCGTCACTTCACCTTCCCCTCAGCTATGTCAAGATGGCGTTTTGCCGCCAAAGCTCCAACTCACCCCCTCACCCGGTCTTTTCTCCTTCCTTCTGCTTGGGGCACCTCGCTTGGAACTCTAGATCTTGAAGGAGCCCTCCGGTACAATTCTGGGGCTATTGTTATGCCCTGTCTTTCAGCCGCCCTTATTGCAGCCACTCTCCTCTGCCTTCCTCTCTAGTTGCGCTTCGCGGCGGGGGAGTCGGGTGTCAGACTCCTTACCGTAGTGCTCCGGACAGGGGTATTTATTCCCTGCCAAGGAATTTGGCTAGTTATGGGCCGTTTCTAGTGTTTCCAGCTCAAAGTAGGGGCCAAGGGTCCGGAGCTCCTTTCCCCTGCTTCCACTCTCAGCGCCCGCCCACCGGAAGTTCCTAGCAACAGGCTTTTATTATCATTTCATATTTTAAAACGTTTACTGGCAGGTTAATCGTTTTTCTCTCTGAGGTACTTGGTGAAAAATTTATGGGCATTATTTTCCACTTGGCTGTCGTTTATTTTGAATAAAATCAGTTTACTGAGCTTCCCCACTGCTGTATTATGAGTGGGAGGGGCCTATTTTGGCGCTTTTACTACGCATTAAAAATTCAGTCACAGTCTTCCTTATTGTCCCTGCATGATCCAGGACGTCTCTACAGAGCTCAGGGGTCTCCAAAACTAGTTTGAGGGAGGTAATCACTCACAGCAGACCTGTGAGACTGTGCTTTGACTGTGATAAAAACGTATATATTTTATTTGTTATTCGTTTTTTGGTATTAAGGGGTTAATAATCCATTTGCTAAAGGGTGCAATCCTTTGCTAAATTAATGCATTTCATGTGAAAAATTGATTGCTATAACTAAACCGGTTCATTGTTATCTCAATGTGACAGTTTTTGTGTGCTTCTTAAAGGCACAGTAACGTTTTTTATATTGCTTGTAAATTCATTTGAAAAGTATTTTCCAAGCTTGCTAGTCTAATTGCTAGTTTGTTTAAACATGTCTGACACAGAGGAATCTCTTTGTGCAATATGTTCAAAGGCCAATGTGGAGCCCAATAGAAATTTATGTACTAATTGCATTGATGCTACTTTAAATAAAAGCCAATCTGTACATGTTAAGAAAAATTCACCAGACGAGGGGGAAGTTATGCCGACTAACTTGCCTCACGTGTCAGTACCTGCATCTCCCGCTCAGGAGGTGCGTGATATTGTAACGCCAAGTACATCAGGGCGGCCATTACAAATCACTTTACAAGACATGGCTAATGTTATGACTGAAGTTTTATCTAAATTGCCAGAACTTAGGGGTAAACGAGACCACTCTTGGGTGAGAACAGAGTGCGCTGATAATGCTAGGGCCATGTCTGATACTGCGTCACAATTTGCAGAACACGAAGACGGAGAGCTTCATTCTGTGGGTGACGGATCTGATCCAAATAAACTGGATTCAGACATTTCAAATTTTAAATTTAAGCTTGAGAACCTCCGTGTATTACTAGGGGAGGTGTTAGCGGCTCTGAATGATTGTAACACGGTTGCAATCCCAGAGAAAATATGTAGGTTGGATAAATATTTTGCGGTACCGACGTGTACTGACGTTTTTCCTATACCTAAAAGACTTACTGAAATTGTTAACAAGGAGTGGGATAGACCAGGTGTGCCCTTCTCACCCCCTCCTATATTCAGAAAAATGTTTCCAATAGACGCCACCACACGGGACTTATGGCAAACGGTCCCTAAGGTGGAGGGAGCAGTTTCTACTTTAGCTAAGCGTACCACTATCCCGGTGGAGGATAGCTGTGCATTTTCAGATCCAATGGATAAAAAGTTAGAGGGTTACCTTAAGAAAATGTTTGTTCAACAAGGTTTTATATTGCAACCCCTTGCATGCATTGCGCCTGTCACGGCTGCGGCGGCATTCTGGTTTGAGTCTCTGGAAGAGACCCTTGACACAGCTCCATTGGATGAGATTACACACAAGCTTAAAGCCCTTAAGCTAGCTAATTCATTTATTTCTGATGCCGTAGTACATTTAACTAAACTCACGGCTAAGAATTCAGGATTCGCCATTCAGGCGCGCAGAGCGCTGTGGCTAAAATCATGGTCAGCTGATGTGACTTCTAAATCTAAATTGCTTAACATACCTTTCAAAGGGCAGACATTATTCGGGCCCGGTTTGAAAGAAATTATCGCTGACATTACTGGAGGTAAGGGCCATGCCCTGCCTCAAGACAGAGCCAAACCAAGAGCTAGACAGTCTAATTTTCGTGCCTTTCGTAACTTCAAGGCAGGAGCAGCATCAACTTCCTCTGCTCCAAAACAGGAAGGAACTGTTGCTCGCTACAGACAGGGCTGGAAACCTAACCAGACCTGGAACAAGGGCAAGCAGGCCAGAAAACCTGCTGCTGCCCCTAAGACAGCATGAAGTGAGGGCCCCCAATCCGGAAACGGATCTAGTAGGGGGCAGACTTTCTCTCTTCGCCCAGGCTTGGTCAAGAGATGTCCAGGATCCCTGGGCGTTGGAGATCTTATCTCAGGGATATCTTCTGGACTTCAAAACTTCTCCTCCAAAAGGGAGATTTCATCTTTCAAGGTTGTCAACAAACCAGATAAAGAAAGAGGCGTTTCTACGCTGTGTACAAGAACTTTTACTAATGGGAGTGATCCACCCGGTTCCACGGTCGGAACACGGACAAGGGTTTTACTCAAATCTGTTTGTGGTTCCCAAGAAAGAAGGAACCTTCAGACCAATCTTGGATTTAAAGATCCTTAACAAATTCCTAAGAGTTCCATCGTTCAAAATGGAAACTATTCGGACAATCTTACCCATGATCCAAAAGGGTCAGTACATGACCACAGTGGATTTAAAGGATGCCTACCTTCACATACCGATTCACAAAGATCATTACCGGTATCTAAGGTTTGCCTTCCTAGACAGGCATTACCAGTTTGTAGCTCTTCCCTTCGGGTTAGCTACTGCTCCAAGAATCTTTACAAAGGTTCTGGGTTCTCTTCTGGCGGTACTAAGACCGCAAGGAATATCGGTAGCTCCGTACCTAGACGACATTCTGATACAAGCTTTAAGTTTCCAAACTGCCAAGTCTCATACAGAGTTAGTACTGGCATTTCTAAGGTCACATGGGTGGAAAGTGAACGAAGAAAAGAGTTCTCTATTGCCACTCACAAGAGTTCCCTTCTTAGGGACTCTTATAGATTCTGTAGAAATGAAGATTTATCTGACAGAGGTCAGGTTAACAAAACTTCTAAATGCTTGCCGGGTCCTTCATTCCATTCCACACCCGTCAGTGGCTCAATGCATGGAGGTAATCGGCTTAATGGTAGCGGCAATGGACATAGTACCCTTTGCACGCCTGCATCTCAGACCACTGCAATTGTGCATGCTAAGTCAGTGGAATGGGGATTACTCAGATTTATACCCTATGCTGAATCTGGATCAAGAGACCAGAAACTCTCTTCTATGGTGGCTCTCTCGGCCACATCTATCCAAGGGGATGCCCTTCAGCAGGCCAGATTGGACGATTGTAACAACAGACGCCAGCCTGATAGGTTGGGGCGCTGTCTGGAATTCCCTGAAGACTCAGGGATCTTGGACTCAGGAGGAGAGTCTCCTTCCCATAAATATTCTGGAATTAAGAGCAGTTTTCAATGCCCTTCTGGCTTGGCCTCAGTTAGCAACTCTGAGGTTCATCAGGTTTAAGTCGGACAACATCACAACTGTGGCTTACATCAACCATCAGGGAGGGACAAGGAGTTCCCTAGCAATGATGGAAGTCTCAAAGATAATTCACTGGGCAGAGTCTCACTCTTGCCACCTATCAGCGATCCACATCCCAGGCGTGGAGAACTGGGAAGCGGATTATCTAAGTCGCCAGACTTTTCATCCGGGGGAGTGGGAACTTCATCCGGAGGTCTTTGCCCAAATACTTCGGCGTTGGGGCAAACCAGATCTGGATCTCATGGCGTCTCGCCAGAACGCCAAACTTCCTTATTACGGATCCAGGTCCAGAGACCCGGGAGCGGTTCTGATAGATGCTCTGACAGCACCTTGGGTCTTCAACATGGCTTATGTGTTTCCACCCTTCCCGATGCTTCCTCGATTGATTGCCAGGATCAAACAGGAGAGAGCATCGGTGATTCTAGTAGCGCCTGCGTGGCCACGCAGGACCTGGTATGCAGACCTAGTGGACATGTCGTCTTGTCCACCATGGTCTCTACCTCTGAGACAGGACCTTCTGGTGCAGGGTCCTTTCAAACATCCAAATCTAATTTCTCTGAGGCTGACTGCATGGAGATTGAACGCTTGATTCTATCAAAGCGTGGATTCTCTGAGTCAGTGATTGATACCTTGATACAGGCTAGGAAGCCTGTTACCAGGAAAATTTACCATAAAATATGGCGCAAATACTTGCATTGGTGCGAATCCAAGAGTTACTCATGGAGTAAGGTTAGGATTCCTAGGATATTGTCTTTTCTACAAGAAGGTTTAGAAAAGGGTTTATCCACTAGTTCGTTAAAGGGACAGATCTCAGCTTTGTCCATCCTTTTACACAAACGTCTGTCAGAAGTTCCAGACGTTAAGGCTTTTTGTCAGGCTTTGGCCAGGATTAAGCCTGTGTTTAAAACTGTTGCTCCGCCATGGAGCTTAAACTTAGTTCTTAACGTTTTACAGGGTGTTCCGTTTGAACCCCTTCATTCCATTGATATCAAGCTGTTATCTTGGAAAGTTCTGTTTTTAATGGCTATTTCCTCGGCTCGAAGAGTCTCTGAGTTATCTGCCTTACATTGTGATTCTCCTTATCTGATTTTACATTCAGACAAGGTAGTTCTGCGTACTAAACCTGGGTTCTTACCTAAGGTAGTCTCTAACAGGAATATCAATCAAGAGATTGTTGTTCCTTCATTGTGCCCTAATCCTTCCTCAAAGAAGGAACGACTTCTGCACAATCTGGACGTTGTCCGTGCCCTGAAATTTTATTTGCAGGCAACTAAAGATTTTCGACAAACTTCTTCCCTGTTTGTCGTCTATTCTGGACAGAGGAGAGGTCAAAAGGCTTCGGCTACCTCTCTCTCCTTCTGGCTTCGTAGTATAATACGTTTAGCCTATGAGACTGCTGGACAGCAGCCTCCTGAAAGAATTACAGCTCATTCTACCAGAGCTGTGGCTTCCACTTGGGCCTTTAAAAATGAGGCCTCTGTTGAACAGATTTGCAAGGCTGCGACTTGGTCTTCACTTCACACTTTTTCCAAATTTTACAAATTTGACACTTTTGCTTCTTCGGAGGCTGTTTTTGGGAGAAAGGTTCTTCAGGCAGTGGTTCCTTCCGTATAAAGATCCTGCCTGTCCCTCCCGTCATCCGTGTACTTTTAGCTTTGGTATTGGTATCCCATAAGTAATGGATGACCCGTGGACTGACTACACTTAACAGGAGAAAACAAATGCTTTATGCTTACCTGATAAATTCCTTTCTCCTGTAGTGTAGTCAGTCCACGGCCCGCCCTGTTTTTTATGGCAGGTCTAAATTTTAAATTATACTCCAGTCACCACTGCACCCTATAGTTTCTCCTTTCTCATTTGGTTTCGGTCGAATGACTGGATATGACGTAGGGGGGAGGAGCTATATAGCAGCTCTGCTTGGGTGATCCTCTTGCACTTCCTGTTAGGGAGGAGTTATAATCCCATAAGTAATGGATGACCCGTGGACTGACTACACTACAGGAGAAAGGAATTTATCAGGTAAGCATAAATTTTGTTTTTAACCTCTGTGATTATCTTGTATCTAAGCCTGCCCCTTTTTTCAGTTCTTTTGACAGACTTGCAGTCTAGCCAATCAGTGCCTGCTCACAGATAACTTCTCGTGCACGAGCACAGTGTTATCTATATGAAATACGTGAACTAACAGCCTCTAGTGGTGAAAAACTGTTAAAATGCAATCTGAAAGAGGTGGGCTTCAAGGTCTAAGAAACTAGCATATGAACCTCCTAGGTTAAGCTTTCAACTAAGAATACCAAGAGAACAAAGCGAAATTGGTGACAAAAGTAAATTGGAAAATTGTTTAAAATTACATGCTCTATCTGAATCATGAAAGTTTATTTTGGCCTAGACTGTCCCTTTAATGTTCTTCAAGGGGTTCCGTTTGAACCTATGCATTCCATAGATATTAAGTTTTTCTCTTGGAAAGTTTTATTTTTGGTTGCTATTTCTTCTGCTCGCAGAGTTTCTGAGCTTTCAGCATTACAATGTGATTCTCCTTATCTTATTTTTCATTCCGATAAGGTAGTATTGCTTGCTAAACATGGTTTTCTTCCTAAGGTTGTTTCCAACAAAAATATTAATCAGGAAATTGTTTTTCCTTCATTGTGTGCTAATCCTTCTTCAAAGAAGGAGCGTCTGTTACATAATTTGGACGTAGTCCGTGCCCTGAAGTTTTACTTGCAGGCGACTAAGGAATTTCGTCAATCATCTTCATTATTTGTTATTTTTTCTGGGAAACGTAAGGGTCAGAAAGCTACGGCAACCTCTTTCTTTTTGGCTGAAGAGTATCATCCGTTTTGCATACGAGACTGCTGGACAGCAGCCTCCTGAACGAATTACAGCTCATTCCACTAGGGCTGTGGCTTCCTCATGGGCATTTAAAAATGATGCTTCTGTTGAACAGATTTGCAAGGCTGTAACTTGGTTGTCTCTTCATACTTTTTCCAAATTTTCCAAATTTGATACCTTTGCCTCGTCCGAGGCGGTTTTTGAGAGAGAGGTTCTATAAGCAGTGGTGCCTTCTGTTTAGTTTCCTGTCTTGTCCCTCCCTTTCATCCATGTCCTATAGCTTTGGTATTGTATCCCATAAGTAAGGATGAAATCCGTGGACTCATCGTAGCTTGTAAACGAAAAGGAAATTTATGTTTACCTGATAAATTTATTTCTTTTACGATACGACGAGTCCACGGCCCACCCTGTCGTTTTCTAAGACAGGTTTTTATTTTCTCTTGTGCAGTCCACGGATTCATCCTTTACTTGTGGGATATTCTCCTTCCCAACAGGAAGTGGCAAAGAGAGCACACAGCAGAGCTGTCCATATAGCTCCCCCTCTAGCTCCACCCCCCAGTCATTCTCTTTGCCGGCTCTAAGCAATCGGAAGGGTAAAGTGAATGTGGTGTTAGAAATTTAGTTTTTATTTTCTACAAGCAAAAGTTTGTTATTTTAAATGGTACCGGTGTGTACTATTTACTCTCTAGCAGAAAGGAATGAAGAGTTCTGCAGGGAGGAAGATGATTTTAGCATGTTGTAACTAAAATCCACTGCTGTTCCCACATAGGACTGAGGAGTGCAAGAAAACTTCAGTTGGGGGGAACGGTTTGCAGGTTAGGCTGCAATAAGGTATGTTCAGTCATTTATTTCTAGACAAGACTGTGATAATGCTAGAAGAGACTGATAATATCCCCATGAGGGAAGGGTAAGCTGTATTCAGAGACTAAGTATGGAATTGCAAGCTTACATAACAGGGCTAGTTTATGCCAGTTGACACTACTTAATGGCAAATGGTCTTTATTGAAAAATTTCGTTTTTTGAGACACTTTGAAGGTTCCTTTGGGTTTCTTTCAGGAGTTATTACCCACATGTGTATTACTAAAACACTTGGGAGTGTTTCTTTAGGCCTCACAAGCACCGGAGTGAGGTGGGAGGGGCCTAATTTCGCGCCTCAGATGTGCAGTTATTTTGACTAGAAGTTCAGGCTGTTTCACATGGAGGGTCCTGCTGCAGTTTGAGGGCCTATAAGAAGCTTTTTCCCCACAAATCTGGTCCTAAGGGTGCAGGTAGGGCCACAGCAGAGCTGTGGCAAGGTGCTGAAGTTTCTTTAACGGTTTTTTTTTTTTACTACTGTCGATCCGGTTTGGGCATTAAGGGGTTAATCGTTTATATTGCTAGTGGTGCAATCTTACTAATGCTTTAGGTACATACTGTAAAAATTTCGAAAAGTTTGCTGCATTTTTTCACAGTTTTTGCAAGATTGTGTGCCTTTTTTATTTCTTAAAGGCACAGTACCGTTTTTTTTTTCAAAGTCTGTTTTTACTTGATTAAAGTGATTTCCAAGCCTGTTTATATTACTACTAGTCTGTTAAACATGTCTGACACCAAGGAAAGTCTTTGTTCAATGTGTTTAGAAGCCATGGTGGAACCCCCTCTCAGAATGTGTCCCACTTGTACTGATATGTCTATACACCTTAAAGAACATATTGTTGCACTTAAAAATGTGTCCCAAGATGATTCTCAGACAGAAGGTAACGAGGTTAGCCCGTCAACCTCTCCCCAAGTGTCACAACCAGTTACGCCCGCTCAAGCGACGCCTAGCACCTCTAGTGCGTCTAACTCTTTTACCTTGCAAGACTTGGCAGCAGTTATGGATAATACCCTCTCAGTGTTCTTATTTAAACTGCCCGTGTTACCTGCAAAGCGTGATAGCTCTGTTTTAAGAACAGATAATGAGCATTCTGACGCTTTAGTAGCCGTATCCGATATACCCTCACAACACTCTGAAGTGGGGGCGAGGGATGTGCTGTCTGAGGGAGAAATTTTCGATTCAGGAAAGGTTTCTCCTCAGACAGATTCAGATACGTTGGCTTTTAAATTTAAACTAGAACACCTCCGCTTATTACTCAGGGAGGTATTAGTTACTCTGGATGACTGCGACCCTATGGTGGTTCCAGAGAAATTGTGTAAAATGGACAAGTACCTAGAAGTTCCTGTTTACACTGATGTGTTCCCGGTCCCTAAGAGGATTGCAGATATCGTTACTAGGGAGTGGGATAAACCAGGTATTCCCTTCGTTCCCCCTCCTTTTTTTAAGAAAATGTTCCCCATATCTAACCCCTTATGGGACTAGTGGCACACGGTCCCTAAGGTGGAGGGGGCTGTTTCTTCACTTGCTAAACGCACAACTATACCTATAGAAGACAGTTGTGCTTTCAAAGACCCTATGGATAAAAAATTAGAGGGTTTACTTAAGAATTTTTTTGTTCAACAAGGTTTTCTTCTCCAACCTATTGCGTGCATTGTTCCTGTAACCACTGCAGCTGCTTTCTGGTTTGAGGCGCTGGAAAATGCGCTCCAGACGGAGACCTCATATGAGGACATTATGGACAGAATTAAGGCTCTTAAGCTGGCTAATTCTTTTATCACAGATGCCGCTTTCCAACTAGCTAAGTTAGCGGCAAAAAATTCAGGTTTCGCCTTTTTGGCGCGCAGGGCGCTATGGCTAAAGTCCTGGTTGGCCGATCTGTCGTCAAAATCCAAACTATTGAACATCCCTTTCAAAGGAAAGACCCTCTTCGGGCCTGAATTGAAAGAGATTATTTCAGAAATCACTGGGGGAAAAGGCCATGCTCTCCCCCAGGACAAGTCCTTCAAGACAAAGAATAAACAAAATAATTTTCGTTCCTTTCGGAATTTCAGGAGCGGTCTCGCTTCATCCTCCCCTACTGCAAAACAAGAGGGTAACACTTCACAACCCAGGGCAGCCTGGAAGCCTTACCAGGGCTGGAACAAGGGTAAACAGGCCAAGAAGCCTGCAGTTGCCTCCAAGACAGCATGATGGGGTAGCCCCAGATCTGGGACCTGATCTAGTAGGGGGCAGACTCTCTCTCTTCGCTCAGGCCTGGGCAAGAGATGTACACGATCCCTGGGCCTTAGAGATTGTATCTCAGGGATATCTTCTAGAATTCAAGGACTCCCCTCCAAGGGGAAGGTTCCACATTTCTCGTCTGTCTTCAGACCAGACAAAGAAAGAGGCGTTCTTACGCTGTGTAGAAGACCTACATACAATGGGAGTGATCCACCCAGTTCCAATTGCGGAACAAGGGCTGGGGTTTTACTCAAACCTGTTTGTGGTTCCAAAGAAAGAAGGAACTTTCAGACCAATCCTGAATCTAAAAATTCTAAACAAATTCCTCAGAGTCCCATCATTCAAGATGGAGACCATTCGGACAATCTTACCAATGATCCAGGAGGGTCAATATATGACCACCGTGGATTTAAAGGATGCGTATCTGCACATTCCTATCCACAAAGATCATCACCAGTTTCTCAGGTTCGCTTTTCTGGACAAGCATTACCAGTTTGTGGCTCTTCCTTTCGGGTTGGCCACTGCTCCCAGAATTTTCACAAAGTTGCTAGGGTCCCTCCTGGCGGTTCTAAGACCGCGGGGCATAGCAGTGGCGCCTTATCTAGACGACATCTTAATTCAGGCGTCGACTTTCCAAAGAGCCAAGTCTCACACGGAAATTGTATTGGCCTTTCTGAGGTCTCACGGGTGGAAGGTGAACATCAAAAAGAGTTCTCTCTCCCCCCTCACAAGAGTTTCCTTCCTAGGAACTCTAATAGACTCGGTAGAAATGAAAATATTTCTGACGGAGGTCAGAAAGCTAAAACTCTTAACCATTTGCCGAGCGCTTCATGCCATTCCTCGGCCATCTGTAGCTCAGTGCATGGAGACAATCGGGCTAATGGTAGCGGCAATGGACATAGTCCCTTTTGCACGGATACACCTCAGACCACTGCAACTATGCATGCTCAAACAGTGGAATGGGGATTATGCAGATTTGTCTACTCAAATACAGCTGGACCAGGGGACCAGAGATTCTCTTCTCTGGTGGTGGTCTCAGGATCACCTGTCTCAGGGAATGTGTTTCCACAGACCAGAATGGATCATTGTAACGATCGACGCCAGTCTGTTGGGCTGGGGCGCAGTCTGGGACTCCCTGAAAGCTCAGGGTTTATGGTCTCGGGAAGAAGCTCTTCTCCCGATAAACATTCTGGAACTGAGGGCGATATTCAACGCTCTCCAGGCATGGTCTCAGCTTGCTGCGGCCAAATTCATCAGATTTCAGTCGGACAACATCACGGCTGTAGCTTACGTCAATCATCAAGGGGTAACAAGGAGTTCCCTAGCAATGATGGAAGTAACCAAAATAATCAGGTGGGCGGAGGATCACTCCTGCCATCTCTCAGCAATTCACATCCCAGGAGTAGACAACTGGGAGGTGGATTTTCTAAGTCGTCAGACTTTGGGTATTTGCCCAGCTGAATCAGCTATGGGGCACTCCAGAATTGGATCTGATGGCGTCCCGTCAGAACACCAAGCTTCCTCTTTACGGGTCCAGATCCCGGGATCCCCAGGCGGTGCTGATAGATGCTCTAGCAGCGCCTTGGTCCTTCAATCTGGCCTATGTTTTTCCACCGTTTCCTCTCCTACCTCGTCTGGTTGCCAGAATCAAGCAGGAGAGGGCTTCGGTGATTCTAATAGCGCCTGCGTAGCCACGCAGGACCTGGTATGCAGACCTAGTGGACATGTCATCTGTTCCACCATGGACACTACCAATGAGGCAGGACCTTCTAATACAAGGTCCTTTCGAACATCCAAATCTAATTTCTCTGCGTCTGACTGCTTGGAGATTGAACGCCTAATTCTATCAAAGCGTGGTTTCTCTGAGTCGGTTATTGATACCCTGATTCAGGCTAGAAAGCCTGTCACCAGGAAAATCTACCATAAGATTTGGCGAAAATATCTTTTTTGGTGCGAATCCAAGGGTTACTCATGGAGTAAGATTAGGATTCCCAGGATATTGTCCTTTCTCCAAGAAGGATTGGAGAAAGGATTATCAGCTAGTTCCTTAAAAGGACAGATATCTGCTTTGTCTATTCTTTTACACAAACTTCTGGCAGAGGTACCAGAGCGTTTAGTCAGAATCAAGCCTGTTTATAGACCTGTGGCTCCGCCATGGAGTCTGAATTTAGTTCTTTCAGTTCTGCAAGGGGTTCCGTTTGAACCTTTACATTCCATAGATACTAAGCTTTTATCTTGGAAAGTTTTGTTTTTGGTAGCTATCTCTTCTGCTCGAAGAGTTTCAGAGTTATCTGCTTTACAGTGTGATTCACCTTACCTGGTGTTCCATGCAGATAAGGTAGTTTTGCGTACCAAACCCGGTTTTCTTCCTAAGGTTGTATCTAATAAGAATATTAACCAGGAAATTGTTGTTCCTTCTCTGTGTCCTAATCCTTCGTCGAAGAAGGAATGTCTGTTACACAATCTTGATGTGGTTCGTGCTTTAAAGTTCTATTTACAAGCAACTAAGGATTTCAGACAAACAACCTCTTTGTTTGTTATCTATTCTGGTAAGAGGAGAGGTCAGAAGGCGACCGCTACCTCTCTTTCCTTTTGGCTGAAATGCATCATCCGTTTGGCCTATGAGACTGCTGGCCAGCAGCCTCCTGAAACAATTACTGCTCATTCTACCAGAGCAGTGGCTTCCACATGGGCTTTTAAAAATGACGCTTCTGTTGAACAGATTTGTAAGGCAGCGACTTGGTCTTCACTGCATACTTTTTCCAAATTTTCCAAATTCGATACTTTTGCTTCTTCGGAGGCTATTTTTGGGAGAAAGGTTTTACAAGCAGTGGTGCCTTCCGTTTAAGGTACCTGTCTTGTTCCCTCCCTTCATCCGTGTCCTAAAGCTTTGGTATTGGTATCCCACAAGTAAAGGATGAATCCGTGGACTTGATACACCTTACAAGAGAAAACAGAATTTATGCTTACCTGATAAATTTATTTCTCTTGTGGTGTATCCAGTCCACGGCCCACCCTGTCATTTTAAGACAGGTGGTTTTTATTTTTAAACTACAGTCACCACGGCACCCTATGGTTTCTCCTTTTTCTTCCTAACCTTCGGTCGAATGACTGGGGGGGTGGAGCTAGAGGGGGAGCTATATGGACAGCTCTGCTGTGTGCTCTCTTTGCCACTTCCTGTTGGGAAGGAGAATATCCCACAAGTAAAGGATGAATCCGTGGACTGGATACACCACAAGAGAAATAAATTTATCAGATAAGCATAAATTCTGGGGGGGTTTTAAACTTCAGTCACCTCTGCACCTTGGCTTTTCCTTTCTCTTCCTAACTTCGGTCGAATGACTGTAGTGGGAGGGAAGGGAGGAGCTATATATTCAGCTCTGCTGTGGTGCTCTTTGCCTCCTCCTGCTGACCAGGAGGCGATATTCCATAAGTAAGGATGAAATCCTTGGACTTGTCGTATCGTAAAAGAAATAAATTTATCAGGTAAGCATAAATTTCCTTTTTGCTTTCCATTGCTTCAGAATTAAGGATCTCTCTATCAAAATAACTGTATTTATAAATTTAAGATTGACCTGCATTCTGGGGGTTTGATACATAAAAAAAAATATCCTCTCTATCTAACTTGATCTCTTTCTTATTCATTTTGTTTAACCAATAATTAAGTTTGCACCAAAATTTAACCACATTGTATTTTAACTACACATTTAATAAACATTTTTTGAGGATAGTTAGTTTTTTTTGTCCCTTTTAAATATTACTTCCCTACGATTTAAGATTAGATATGATAAGAAAGGAAATTATGAGCAGCGGGCGAGAGAAGCTCCGCACAGACCAGCAAAGAAAAACTGTTTAAAATCTCTTTTGGACTGCTTTTTTCTTGCTGCTGTAAGCGCTGTTCCCACTAATAATTCCTAGGCAGAGCCTGCTGCCCGGAGTGGAGGGGAAGGGTGAGAGACTACCTCCATATTTATTATAGGAGCTGTGCATCGCTCCACCACCGGAGTCATCAGCCTACAAGAAGCGCTGCAACGGCGCACAACGGATCTACTGTACTAAAGACAGTGGCTAGACCCGACTGACATCACCGGCTAGTGGTGTGACACAGGTGGAGACCGACCTCGCTGGAGGGGCATTAGCCGAGAAGAAGGCGCCATTGCAATCTCGCGTGGGCCGCAACTTACATCTCCCGCCACACCGCTGCAGGGACTACTACCCGATCTGCTCCGGGTACTCACCTACTGCTCGATTCCGAAGCGGATCTGCCGAGCACTGAGCACGTCACCGGCTGCCTTGTCCGGGCTATATCTGCTGGAGAGGAGACTGCACGGGAGAATTGTCTGGCGCGAAATCAGGCGCCATCTTGAAAACGGAGTTTCCATTCCTGGTGCCTGGCACAAAGTCTGGAGAGCGGAGGGGGTAAAGTATTGTACACACTCACTGCCCAATGAACCCCTGACAACATCACCAACACCTTTGCTCATTGGGACACACGAACACACCAAAGCCCCAATATAGATCTGAGGGGTCGGGATCAGCGGTTCTGCCACACTCCCTGCTGCAATCCAAATATATTATACCTCTAATAGTGGACATTTGGCCCAACACAGTGTGGGGGAGAAGAGACCCTGTTTGGGGAAATTGACAGTGCTACTGGCGAAGCCCGCCCCAGGGGACACTACAAAGGGCAGAAAGCTTGGACCTTGCAAAGCCCCACACTGACAGAACACGGGGGCATATTGCTCCCTGACTTTTAACAGTGCCACCTAACTCAATTGAATTGCCCTTCTCACTTCTTATAGTAGAATTGTGAATCCAGGCTATTCTGACACCTCAAGTCAGTATTTAAGAGAACATTTGGCCTCTATTCCTTTGAGGGGACATTCGAAAGACTCTGTGCTGACAGACCTATGCTGATATCCTTCCTCCCTGGAGGGGGGGGAAGAACTGTATAACTATTATTGTATTGAATGCATGCACTAACCCATGTTTTTCTCCCCTGATAGGACACTGTTATTATCATTTTGAGTAACCCATATGCACTGTGTCACATACTGGTTAAAGGGGGTTTAGCAATCTATCATTAGAGCACCATTTGCATAGGTAAACAGCACTGTTATTTTCAGAGGTATATGGAGAGATACTTAACTAATACTCCCATGGCAAGCCGCAGCAAAGTTAGTTCAGGCAGAAACAAATCTGGAGCTGAACCCTCTAACCAGGGAACTAGCGCGGAAGCCTGCCCAGACAATATTCTGATTGACACCCATCCTATGGTTAAGCAGATATCTTTACTTTTTATGCCCAAAATTGATAATCTACAGAGAGGTGTTGATACACTCACAGACGACGTCAAACAGTTTTCCGCCCGTGTAGCGGAAGCGGAGAATAGAATCTCTGACTTAGAAGATTCTAATGTATCAAACTCTAATAAAATTGAAACTTTAGAAAGACAAGCTATGAACCTGCAATTAAAAGTAGAAGACCTAGAAAATAGGTCGAGACGCAATAACGTGCGCCTCTTAGGTCTCCCTGAAACAATAAAACAAGCAGACATCATTCATTTTGTTGAAAATACGCTCCCCTCGCTGTTAAAAACTCCCACACAGGATCTTATGGGGGGGGGGTAGAGCGAGCTCATAGAGTGGGCCCAGAGAGAGCTGGCTTAGACAATATGCCCCAACCCCGGCCGATAATGATCAAGTTCCTGCATTTCCAGACCAAAACGGCGCTGCTAAGAGCTTACAGAAAAATGGATAGTGTAATGTATGAAAATACATGCTTGCTCCTATTTCAAGATTTCTCGGTGGATCTTATGAAACGCCATAGGGAATTTTCCCCAATTTGTTCAAAGCTTCATAGGGAGGGTAGACAAGCCTTCTTACTTTACCCAGCCAGGCTTAAAATTATGACCCCCAGAGGCCCAAACTTTTTTGTCACTCCCACCGCAGCCCAGCACTTTCTAGAGGGTGGGGGGGCCTCCCCACGCAGTCCACGCCAGAACTACCCAAGAGGGGATGAGGGTTGAGGGCCATAGCCGGGCAAGAGTTATTCCCCTTAAACAGGGTTTCACTTTAGGACTTAAATTAAGTATTCTGCCCTAATGGCTACAGATATAATTGTAAGTGGGTCTGCGGATACACGCGGACACAGAACTTTGGAGTTAAGTTTGAGTTTTGTATGTTTATATATTGTCATAGGTTACTTTCACGGTTTAGGCTACTTAAAATGCATAAGTAGAAGGTATAGATTGTTTGTGTGTGAACAGGGACAGGCTGCAAACCTCTGTAATTCACTTACTTTAAACATAGCCCAAGCACTGATTATACCAGAGTGCGCTATATTGATGAGAGATTTATTATGTTCGCTTGATTGTCGGAAAGACATAAATTATCCGTTAAATGTTTCACTGTCTTTTAACACGTGTCCATTTGTATCACTTACAGATCGTAAATTATTTGGCCATAGCTCTGCATGTGAACTCTATGACAATCTGTTTGAAAGTTATTACTGTTCTTTTTTGTATGCTCCATTACTCGCATATCAAAGAGGTTACAAAGTATGTCAAGATAACAAATCTTCTTTTTTTTTCCATCCTAGAATTCTTTTTAATTCAGAATGTTGGTGGGGGCCTGGCGGTGGCTCACTGTGGTGGAGGACTAAACCGGGAGTCTGTCTACTGCGGTGTAAGGTTTTTTTTTGTTTTTTTTTTATTTCTATCACCTCCCTTTCCCCTTCGGGTCTGTACTCTTGGAATACTATGCACACACCTATACACCAGATGCCAAAACAGGAGTTCAGGATCCAATTAAAAAAAAACCTCTATTCCTGGAATATTGGGGGTATCCACTCCCCAATAAAAAGGAAAACAATCCTCACACAACTAAGGAAAAAGAAAGCGGAGATCGCGTTTCTCCAAGAGACGCATCTCCTAGACACAGAACATGAGAAGTTGAGATCTGATTGGGTGGGGAGAGTTGAATACGCCTCATATAGCTCTGCTAGTAGAGGGGTGGCAATACTTCTAGGTAAGAGGTTGGAATATGAGGTCAGGGAGGTGCTTAAGGACCCGGAAGGTAGATACATAATAGTGCAAATCTGTGTGGCAGAGAAAATCTACACACTATGCAACATTTACGCCCCGAACTTGAGAGATAGAGGTTTCTGGAACAATATTGTGGCAGTTATTTCCCCCTACTTGGACACCCACATCATACTGGGAGGAGATTTTAACCTCACGCCTAATCCTCACTGTGATAGACTGAGAGGGACACATAGTGGGAAGGCTAAAAAGACACATAGAATCTCAGAAAAATTTGAAAAGGATATCTTTGCACTACTGGGAAGCTCCCTGGATGTGGTGGATATATGGAGGCAATTAAATCCAGATGGGAAAGATTATACTTGTGCGTCGCGTGCCTCACCCTCCTTGTCCCGCATCGATATGTTCCTGGTCTCCAATTCTCTCATTACACACATCATTGACACCAAAATTGGGGAAGTGGCGGTCTCAGACCACGCGCCCATAGCGCTTTTTGTAGATAAGAACCCGTCAGTATGCAACAGGCGGACCTTACGATTCCCGAAATATTTATTGTACTCACAGGAATTTCAGAGCTACCTGACACATTGTTGGGACGACTACCGGATGAATAATGCTCAGCATATAGATTCACCGGAGCTATTCTGGGCAACAGCCAAGGTGGAGAGAGTTAGGAGACTGAGGGAACGCTTAGCGGAGACTTACTGCACCTACTGCGCAACGCCCTCTAGCCTTAACTACCGCAATTACATTGACACAAAGAAGGAATATGATGCCTTACTGGCCAATCAAGCCTCGCAGGCTCTTTTCCGAACTAGGGGTAAATATTATAGATTTGGAGATAAGTCGGGGAAGCTCATGGCGGCATTGGTAAATATAAATACCTCCTCTAAACACGTTGCAGCCCTGAAAAGTCAGGGCAAGCTTGTGAGAGATGCTGAATCAATAGCAGAAGCGTTCGCGTCTTATTACTCCACTCTATACACCAGTGATGGCTCCCCAGGAGCCGAGCTAAAAGATAAGTTCTGGGAAAATATCAATATCCCGCGGATCTCAGAACCTCAACTGGAGAAGTTGAACGCCCATATAGGGGAAGAAGAGATCCAGAGGACAATAATGTCCATGTCGCTGGGTAAAGCCCCAGGCCCAGACGGGCTGCCAATAGAATTCTATAGGCTGTTAAAGATGCAGGTCTCCTCGACGTTGGCTAACTTATATACTTCTTATTTTGACGGGGAGAGAGCTCTGGTGCCGGAATTCTCTGCAGCGTATATCACTCTAATTCCTAAGCCAGGGAAGGACAGCATGCTACCAGAGTCTTACCGGCCGATCTCCTTATTAAACTCAGATTACAAGATACTAACCAAACTACTGGCAGAAAGGCTAAAATTTATATTGCCTGATATCATACATATGGATCAAACGGGATTCATGTATGCAAGATCATCGGTGGTCAATGTTCGCAGGGTCCTGCAGGTCGTACAACATTTTCGGACTGAAAGAGGTAGTGACTCTGTGAGAGATGGCGCGGAGGCCTTCCTGCTGTCCCTCGACGCAGAGAAGGCCTTCGACCGAGTGGAGTGGGATCACCTCTTTTACACTATGGCTAAGGCCCATTTCTCTGGCCCCTTTCTAACTTTTATAAAAAATTTGTATTGAGCCCCCTTTGCTAATATACTAGTCAATAATATATTCTCAGCAAACATCCACTTACATAGAGGGACCCGACAGGGATGTCCATTATCGCCCCTCCTTTTCAATATCGCCCTCGAACCACTGGCTATCAAACTTAGACAAGCTTTTCCTGGCATAGATTTAGCAGGGCACCCACAGCACTTAGCGCTCTACGTGGATGATATGCTCCTCTTTGTCCAAGATCCTCAAACGCATATTCCGCATATACTAGAGACCCTTACTGACTTTGGCCTGTTTTCAGGTTACAGGGTCAATATGCAGAAATCGGAGATCCTGTGGCTGCTCAGAAAGACCGGCACTGATGAAGATTTCCCATTCTCGGTAGCTAAACATGACATCACATATCTTGGCATCAAGATCTCCGCTAACCCCAATAAGTTGTATGTGAATAATCTGACGCCCCTATGCGCAAAATTGCAGGCACAAATGAATAGCTGGAGATTGCTACCTTTGTCACTCTCGGGTAGGATCAATCTTCTCAAAATGGTGATACTCCCCCGCCTTCTCTACCCGCTTCTCATGCTACCTCTACTCTTAAATAAAGCGGATGTCAAACTGTTAAACTCGGCAGCGACCCGCTTCATTTGGAAGGGGGGTAAGCCACGAATTTCGAGAGAGAAACGGAGTATGGGTTTCCTTAATGGGGAGGATAGGTGAGAATTGGCACTTATATCAACCCTAATGCCAAGTATAGAAGGGTCTCTCTCTAAGAACCCAGAGGAGGATAGTAGAATAATTTAAGCGGAAATACTGGCGCTGAAAGCAGGATAGTACACAAATACAATATACGGTTATATTTCTGCTAAGGTAGACCCTTTTAGGTTACCCGTATATTGTATTTGTGTACTATCCTGCTTTCAGCGCCAGTATTTCCGCTTAAATTATTCTATTTTCCTTAATGGGGGACTGGCTCTGCCTGACTTCAGACTGTATATTGGGCGGCCTTAATACGCCTAGTGGTGGACTGGCAGGTGGGCACTCATCACTTTTGTCGGCCCTCCCTGGAACAAGCGGTTCTGGGAGACGTCTCCTTAGCATATTTACCACATATCACAAATATGAGATCTGTGAAGGCCCTTGGTCTCAATACGCTGTTCAGCGAACCACTTAAGGCCTGGCACCAGGCTCACAAGTTCTTGAAGAAATCGTGCCATGCCTCAAGCTACTTGCCCATTCTCAAAAACCCAGACTTTCCAGCGGGTTCGGAAACTCAGCCCTTCTTAGTCTGGGAGCAAAAGGGACTAAGATCACTCAAACAATTGCTAGATCCGCTCTCAAAAGAGGTTAAGAATTTTGGTACCTTACAGAGAGAGTTTGGACTACCAAGGGCTCACTTCTTTGCCTTCTTACAGGTACGCCATTACATTGGCACCCTGGTTCGGAACCTCGTCTGAATTCTGGGAGGGTTCCCCCTTCCGCATCATGCAAACGTTGTACAAAATGGGAAAATTTTCCTTATCTGAAATCTATCAAACGCTTCTACAGCAGCGCGCACAGAACACACTGGATTCGGTACAAATGGGATAGGCACGAGAGGGAATTAATGGCATTGCATGGGAAGACATACGAGGAGGCCTAGAAAGAACAAAATCAGCCACATTGTCCACCATTTATGGAGGCAGGGTTGAGGGGGGAATGGGAACATTTATTCTAAGCGACAATAGCTCAATACTGGACATGATTCTCCCCCCCTTCCTCGCCCCTCTTCTTGTTTCCCCTCCACCGGAATCTACTTCCTAACCCGCTGACACTCCGGATCCCCCTCCTTCTCTCTTCTCCCTTATTTTATTTTATTTCCCTCCCCCCCTCTCCTTTTTTTTTTTTTTTTTTTGCCACCGCTGGGTCTCATAACTAATAACTATAGGTTAGGTTAGTTTGGTTAATAATTAGGTTTAGTATGGTATAGATTTAGTTTTAAACTTGAGCAGATAATGGAAAATGGGTAAGTTGGGGAAGTGCAATCACACAGACTGGAAAATTGTTACTTGTGATGGAATCAGAATGTATGTAATCAAGAAATATGTCATGCCCTCAATACTTAGACCCTATTATGTACTATTCTGTATATATTGGAGACATTGATGATTAATATGTGAATCATACCAAGACTTGTAGCATACAGCATATTGCCTTCATAGGCTGTTATAGTAAGAAAATGTGTATTGCCTTGCCTGACAACAATAAAAAGATATTTAAAAAAAAAAAAAAAGGAAATTATATAATGTACCTAAATATACATATATGACAGGATATTTATATTTATCTTCCCTTCTTGCTTAGACTTTTTCTATAATTTGTCCCCTCTGCAGCCCCCATCAGCGTGCTGAGCTCACCCGCCTCTCGCAGACTCTGCTACTGGTCCCAGCACTGCACTGGATCCTTGTAGAGGATTCTGCACAACGTTCTAACCTTGTGTCAAACCTTCTGGCGCAGAGTGGTTTGCGGTACACTCACCTGCACGCTCTAACACCACAACCTATGAAACTCAAAGAAAGTGACCCAAACTGGTTAAAGCCAAGGGGCGTAGAACAGAGAAATGAGGCATTGCGTTGGCTTCGGGAGACTCGGCCGCAAGGAAGACGCGCAGTTGTGTACTTTGCAGATGACGATAATACATATAGTGTCCGTCTCTTCCAAGAAGTAAGTAATTAATTTCTGACCCTGCTGCTCTTGCTTTGTCCAGATCTTATATTTGTTGTTCACCAGGGGCGTATCATGGTCTAGGCCAGTGATGGCAAACTTTGGCACTCCAGATGTTTCAGAACTACATTTCCCATGATGCTTAGGCATTCTGCAGTGCAGTCGCACATCATGGAAAATGTAGTTCTGAAACATCTGGAGTGCCAAAGTTCACTATCACTGGTCTAGGCCAACAAGGCCCGTGCCTAGGGCGACAGATTTAGGGAGGATGGGAAGTAGTATGTTTTGCATCTGTATTTATTTATTTATTTATTTATTAACCCTGTGAGGACTTTTGTAGGGAGAAGGAGTGGGAGGGCAGAGGTGACGTCTCTAATAGCTGTCACTTCAGCTTTCTTTTTTTAAGATACGATTATTCCACGGATTTCATCCTTGTGGGATATTCACCTCCTGGTCAGCAGGAGGCGGCAAAGAGCACCACAGCAGAGCTGTATAAATAGCTCATCCCTTCCCTCCCACTCTAGTCATTCTCTTTGCCTGTGTTAGTAAGATAGGAGATGGCAAAGGGAGGTGTTAGTTTAGTTTCTTCAATCAAGAGTTTATTTTTTTTAAAGTAGTGCCAGAGTGTGTTACTTTGTTCTAGGGTGTAGCCTAGACCTAATCAGTCTCTACAGTAGGGCAATTGGTGGCTTTAAAGCAATGGGAACTGGTGGGACATAATTCTCACTGCGCCTCCCATACTGATGCTGCCCTGCTTGTAAAGTCTGAGGGAAGAGTAAAACTCAGTACTTTTTATTTCCACAGGCCAATGTGAGGGGTGTGTGGGGGTGAAGCATCTCAGAAAAAAGACCTGTGCACTTTATTTTTCTATACCTCTTGGAAATACATGGTAGTTTCTCCTAGCTTATTAGGAGAATTAAGGCAGCTAAGGACACTTAGGTTTACATGTGTCTCATCTCCCGGTGGTCTCATATGTAGTATTGAGACAGACCGGGAGCTTTGATATTGAGCTCTAATGTATCATGCTCACAGTAATGCTGTATGTTGTGCATTGGATGCAGTATGTTGGGAAATATTGCGACTGTTGGTCACAATTGTGTGTCTTGTTAGAGCCTATATTTTGTGTTTTATACTTGTCTCCCGGTGCCTATATCTAAAGCAGGGTGACCGGGAGATTGCATAGAGAACAGTTATCATACGACTTCTCTGGGTAAAGTAGATGTTTAACAAGTAACAGCAATATACACTTTTTTTCTTTACTCACGGCGCCTATACTTAAACAATGGCGACCGGGCTTGTCAAATGGCGCTAGTATGTGCGCTCTGCTTTTGAGCCTTCGGTCTATGCTGCAGCTGCGGCGTAGGGCTATCTCTGATGACAGCCAGGTTGTAGGCAGCACTCAGAGGTTTTTTACTAAGTGACATAAACAATATTTTACAAGGGCGTTGTTAACTTTTCTCACTGAAAGGTGTTAAAAGACGAAACAAGTCTAACAGCCGTCAGGGAGCCTTATTTTATTGCGCATACAAAATGTTATATTAACAAATAAGACGGCTGACAGGGAGATTTATTTGATTATACATGAAATGTGTTTTACATGTCACCACTCCCTACGGCTTAAAGAGGCATCTGACAGGGAGAATTCCTTGAAGGGGTTATATGACTTGTTCACCGTTCCCTACAGTTGGTATTACATTGCGAGCTGACTAAGGGGGGTTTGTTTATTTTTCATACATGTCCATGACGGTGTTAATTTTGTCGACTAAAACTAGACTAAAATGAGCATAAAACTAAAGAAATTCTGATGACTAAAATGCGACTAAAACTAAAATGGCATTTTAGTCAAAAGACTATGACTAAAACTAAATCAAAATTTGCTGTCAAAATTAACAGTTTCTAAATCTGTGTCTGTACTGCATGTTTAAACCTTAATACAATAAATAATAACAGGTGTTATGTTTACTCCTGGAGTATATAATGAGTTTGATAGAGAAATGCTGACATAATACATTACACTTTAACTAAACCCCTTAGATTTTAGTTGACTAATATCTACTGAAGATTTAGTCGACTAAAACTAGACTAAAACTAAAACAATTCAGATGACTAAAATACAACTAAAACTAAAATGGCATTTTAGTCATAAGACTAAAACTAAGACTAAATTGAAATTTGCCGTCAAAATTAACACTGGTCCATGAGAGTGGTTCTCCCGACAGCTTCATTTTGTTCAAATTAGCAGACCGGGAGATTTTACTTGATGCGCCCACGATGGGCGGAGCTATGGTTCGCGCCTTTGTTTGCGCGCCTTTTTGTACAAAATTGTAGGATGGACGCCAGATGCCTTCTCTGCTGCATTATAGCGTATAGTTGAGAGGCTTTGCGCTCTTTATATGTGAATGTTTTTCAGTGAGCTGGATATTGTTCTCTGCTGCGTTAGGCATTTAGCAGAGAAGCTTCACAGACATGCAGTATGTAAGGGGGGTTATAACTAATCCGGATGCATGTTCTCTGTCAGTGTCCCATCCAATTGCAGACTGATTCCTATAGGTTAAGTTGAAGTCTGGGGGTTCTGTGTTATACGCCACATATAACAGCACATTTTAATTTTTGATGCAAAAACATGGTGATGGTGTTCCTTTACTTTTTGCTTTACGTGCCATTTCAAGTCACAGTACTACTCTGTCTCTCTTTAGATTGAATAAATCTTTTGCCTTTTCTAAAGATTTTCATGGAGGGAAACAACCTTGAGTATTTGATACATTCCAGCTGTTTGAGTATTTCAGCTTTGTGTTTAAAGTGGAATATGTACACACATAAATTAATGTTACGTTTAAAGTGACACTAACGTTTTTTTGTGTCAATTTTTCATTAAAATATTGCACTTCCTTTTTTTTTTATGCACCTTCTCCCTTTTAGGCGTTTGCCATTTGGAAGTATGTTGGTAATACTCATTTTTATGCCACAAACCTATAGTGTTCGAGTATTTGTTCGGGCACTATCCTGATGTAATCTGTCCTAGTACGTCCAGGGTGAAGGACTGCATTCCTTATATTTAGGGAGGGTTTTCCCATAACCACCTTTGTTAAGGGGACTGGGTAGACTTTACCTAGGGTGAAAGGAGTAGTTTCCAACATAGGTAAGTAAACCACTTTTTTCCTTAGGGAAGAGTTGGGTTTTTCAAAGGTTATATAGACCAACGGTGTACTCAATACCCTTAACACTGTCGTTAGTGCGGCAGTATTTTGATGTGATGCATTGTCTGATACTATTGAGTCAGAAACTCCTTTGGGTCAGGATAGAAGTTCTGTTTCCCAGCTCTCTGAGCTTTAGGGTTAGAGCCTTGATACTCATAGGTATGCTCTAAGTTTGATTTTTTAACAATTCCACTACAAGAGGGCCTTGTTGGATCCTGGCTTAATGGGGATTTTTTGTTCATCTGGTTGAAGTTCCCAAAAAGGAGGGAATATTCAGATCTATCTTAGGCCTCTAGAGTCTAAACTTGTTTTTCAGAGTTCCATCTTGCAAGATGGAAACTATTCGTTCCATTCTTCCATTAATCCAAGAGGGTTATTTTATGATGACAGTGGATCTAAAGGATGCATATCTTCATGTTCCTATCCACAGAGATCATCGCAAATTCCTACTGTTTGTCTTTCTGGACAAACGTTTTTAGTTTGGGACTCTTCCTTTCAGTCTGACCACGGCACCCAGATTTTCATAAGGGTTCTGGGGCCGCAACTGGCGGTACTAAAACCGCGGGGCCTTGCGGGGGCGCCTCTGTCCTACAATGGACTAGTGGTAGACTTTGCTGCTTTTTGAGCTGAAGGTTGAGAGTTCGAATCCAGCTGTGGCTAGGTGTTCCACACAGCGGGTCTTCTTTCGCTGGTGGGTTACAATTAACATAATCTAAACAATGATTGGCAAGCTACTGAATTTGTCTATATTCTAATCCAGGCATCATCTTATCAACTAGCAAAGTCCCATACCGACATTGTACTATCCCTCCGGGGAATGCACGGGTGGATACATCTAGAAGAGAGTTTAATTCCTCAGACAGCGGTACCCTTCCTGGGAAATCTAATAGACTCTATATCCATGATTTTATTTCTGACAGAGGTCAGAAGGTCAAGGATTCTGAGTACATGTTGAGTCCTTCGGTCCACTCCTCGGCCATCAATTGTCCAGTCCATGGAGATAATCGCATTGATGGTGGTGGCTATGGTCATCATACCGTTTGCTCGTTTTCATCTCAGATAGCTAAGCAGGCTCAGGCAGTGGAATGAAGATTATACAGGTTTGTCTCCTCGAATAAAAAGGATCAGGAGACAAATTACTCTCTTCAATGGTGGTTGTCTCTGGATCATCTATACCAGGGGACATGCTTTCGCTGTCCTTTATGGGTCGTTATGTCAACAGATATTAATCTTTTATGAGCGTAAGCAGTCTGTAGCTTCTTAAGAGCTCAGGGAGTATGGACTCAGAGTCTCTCCTTTCCAGCAACTTTCTAGCGCTGAGGACGATCTTCATTGCGCTTAGAGCCTGGACTCAGTCGCCTTCGGCCCAAGTCATCAGATTCCAGGCGGACAATAACGACGGTGGTTTACATCAATCATCAGGAAGGAGCAAGGAGTTCCTTAGCGATGACCGTAGTGGCCAAGATAATCCATTGAGCAGAGGCCCGGTCTTGACATCTGTCGGCGATCCACATCTCAGGGGTGGACAACTGGGAGGCAGTTTTTCTGAGCAGGTGAACTTTTCTTCCAGGAGAGTGGGATTTCCATCCGGAAATTCTCTTCAACCTAATTCTCAGATAGGGTCGGCTGGAGTTGGATCTCTTGGCATCTCTTCAGATTGCCAAGCTTCCGAGATACTGGTCCAGGGATTCCAGGCCGAGCTGATGGATGCTTTGGCAGTTCCTTGGTCTTTCAGCCTAACATATATTCTCCCCGTTTGCATTCCTTTTCCAGGTTATTGCTTGAATCTAACAGGAGAGGGCATCAGTGATCCTCCTTGATCCGGAGTGTCCTCGCAGGATTTGGTATACCGCTCTGGTGGACATGTCTTCTTTGCCACCTTGGAGGCTACCATTGAGGACGGACCTTTTCATTCAGGGTCTTTTCAGTTGCCTGAATCTAGTTTCTCTACAGCTGACTGCTTGGAGATTGAATGCTTGGTCCTGTCCAAGCGAGGGTTTTCTATTTAGGTTATATCTACCTTTATTCGGGGGCGTAAGTCTAGTAAGATTTACCATAAGATATGGCGCAAATATCTTCTTTGGTGTGAATCCAAGGGCTACTCCTGGAGTAGTGTTAGGATTCCCAGGATTTTGTCTTTTTCTCCAAGAAAGGATTGGAGAAGGGGTTATCAGTAAGTTCCCTGCCTTATCTATTTTGTTACGCTAGCGTCTGCCAGATGTACCAGATATTCTATCCTTTTGTCAGGCTTTGATTAGAATCAGGCCTGTGTTTAAATCAGTTGCTTCTCTATGGAGGTTGAATTTAGTTCCTCGAGGGGTTCCGTTTGCACCTATGCATTTTATAAATATTAAATTATTATTGTGGAAAGTTTTGTTTCCTGTTGCCTTTTCTTCTGCTCGAAGAGTGTCTGAGCTTTCGGCATTACTGTATAACTCTCCTTACCTTGTTTTTCGTTCAGTTAAGGTGGTTTTATGTACTTACCTTGGTTTTCTTCCTAAGGTTGTTTAAAACAAAGAGTTTATTCACTGGGATAGTTATGAATCACTACTTTAATCCTAGCTAAGCTTATCAGCTGTATGAACAGAAAAACTCTACTGAAAAATGGACAAAGGGAAATTGTTGTTCCGTTCTTGTATCCTAATCCTTCTTCTTAGAAGGAGCGACTTCTACACAATTTGGCTGTAGTCAGTGTTTTAAAATTTTACTTATATGCGACTAAGGACTTTTGTCAATTGTCTCCTTTATTTGTTGTTTTTTCAGGGAAACATACGGGTCAGAAAGCTACGGCTACCTCGCTTTCCTTTTGGCTATGGAGTTTCATCCATTTTGTATATGAGACTGCTGGACAGCAGCCTCCTGAAGGAATTAAGAGTCATTCCACTGTTTCTTCCTCATGGGCATTCAAAAATGATGCTTCTGTTGAACAGATTTGCAAGGCTGCAACTTGGTTCTCTCTTCTAATTTTTTCTAAATTTTACTAAGGTTCTTCAAGCAGTGGTGCCTTCTGTTTAGGTCCCTGTCTTGTCCCTCCCTTTTCATCCGTGTACTATAGCTTTGGTATTGTATCCCACAAGTATGGTTGAAATCCGTGGACTCATCGTATCTTAAAAAAGAAATGAAAATTTATGCTTACCTGATAAATTTATTTCTTTTTGGATACGATGAGTCCACGGCCCGCCCTGTTCTTTGGGACAGGTTGTTATTATTATTATTTTTTGTTAAACGTCAGACACCTCTGCACCTTGGCTTTTCCTTTCTCTTCCTAACTTCGGTCGAATGACTGGAGTGGGAGGGAAGGGAGGAGCTTTTTATACAGCTCTGCTGTGGTGCTCTTTGCCGCCTCCTGCTGACGAGGAGGTAAATATCCCACAAGTAAGGATGAAATCCGTGGACTCATCGTATCCAAAAAGAAATAAATTTATCAGGTAAGCATAAATTTTCTTTTTAATGTCTTCCGGAGAGCAGCAGCATATTGAGCTGCCCTCTTCCTTCCACCAATCAGTAAAGAAAAAGCTTATGCAGGGCAAGGGTTGGGTACTTTGTGTGTGTGCGCTAATGGAGTTCAGTGAGGCCTAACGTACATTTCAAGCAATATTTTTTTTAAACCCCTTGGCTTCCAAAGGGGGAAGCATATACAGGTTTTTTACCTTCATGTTTTATTTTATGGTGAGCCAATTTATATATGGGGTTTTCATTAAAAAATATTTCTTCTGTTATGTGTGATCAGTCCACGGGTCATCATTACTTCTGGGATATAACTCCTCCCCAACAGGAAATGCAAGAGGATTCACCCAGCAGAGCTGCATATAGCTCCTCCCCTCTACGTCAGTCCCAGTCATTCTCTTGCACCCAACGACTAGATAGGATGTGTGAGAGGACTATGGTGATTATACTTAGTTTTTATGACTTCAATCAAAAGTTTGTTATTTTACAATAGCACCGGAGCGTGTTATTACTTCTCTGGCAGAGTTTGAGGAAGAATCTGCCAGAGTTTTTTTACTATGATTTTAACCGGAGTTGTTAAGATCATATTGCTGTTCTCGGCCATCTGAGGGAGGTAAAGGCTTCAGATCAGGGGACAGCGGGCAGATGAATCTGCATTGAGGTATGTAGCAGTTTTTATTTTCTGAATGGAATTGATGAGAAAATCCTGCCATACCGTTAAAATGACATGTATGTATACACTTCAGTATTCTGGGGATGGTATTTCACCGGAACTACTCTGTTAAAGGTCACTAATCCTTTTAATAACTATTTATCATGTTAAACGTTTTTGCTGGAATGTAGAATCGTTTACATTGCTGAGGTACTGTGTGAATAAATATTTGGGCATTATTTTCCACTTGGCAGCCTTTTTTGCTTTTATTTGTGACAGTTTCGTTTCTCTTCACTGCTGTGTGGGAGAGGGAGGGGCCGTTTTTGGCGCTCTTTGCTACGCATCAAAAAATTCCAGTCAGTTACTTTTATATTTCCTGCTTGATCCGGTTCATCTCTGACAGATCTCAGGGGTCTTCAAACTTCTTTGAAGGGAGGTAAATTCTCTCAGCAGAGCTGTGAGAATTCTTATAGTGACTGTGAATAAAAACGTTGCTTTGTATTTTTTATATCAAATTTAATTATTGTTATTTTACTAATGGGAACAAACCTTTGCTAAAAGTTGTGTTGTTTTAAAGTTTGATGCTATAACTGTTTTTCAGTTCATTATTTCAACTGTCATTTAATCGTTTAGTACCTCTTTGAGGCACAGTACGTTTTTGCTAAAAAAGATTATAACCAAGTTGTAAGTTTTTTTGCTAGTGTGTTAAACATGTCTGACTCAGAGGAAGATATCTGTGTCATTTGTTCCAATGCCAAGGTGGAGCCCAATAGAAATTTATGTACTAACTGTATTGATGCTACTTTAAATAAAAGTCAATCTGTACAATGTGAACAAATTTCACCAAACAGCGAGGGGAGAGTTATGCCGACTAACTCGCCTCACGCGGCAGTACCTGCATCTCCCGCCCGGGAGGTGCGTGATATTATGGCGCCTAGTACATCTGGGCGGCCATTACAGATAACATTACAAGATATGGCTACTGTTATGACTGAAGTTTTGTCTAAATTACCAGAACTAAGAGGCAAGCGTGATCACTCTGGGGTGAGAACAGAGTGCGCTGACAATGCTAGGGCCATGTCTGATACTGCGTCACAGCTCGCAGAGCATGAGGACGGAGAGCTTCATTCTGTGGGTGACGGTTCTGATCCAAACAGATTGGACTCAGATATTTCAAATTTTAAATTTAAATTGGAGAACCTCCGTGTATTACTAGGGGAGGTCTTAGCAGCTCTCAACGATTGTAACACCGTTGCAATACCAGAGAAACTGTGCAGGTTGGATAAATACTTTGCGGTACCGGCGAGTACTGAAGTTTTTCCTATACCTAAGAGACTAACTGAAATTGTTACTAAGGAGTGGGATAGACCCGGTGTGCCGTTCTCACCCCCTCCAATATTTAGAAAGATGTTTCCAATAGACGCCACCACTCGGGACTTATGGCAAACGGTCCCCAAGGTGGAGGGAGCAGTTTCTACTTTAGCTAAGCGTACCACTATCCCGGTGGAGGATAGCTGTGCTTTCTCAGATCCAATGGATAAAAAATTAGAGGGTTACCTTAAGAAAATGTTTGTTCAACAAGGTTTTATATTGCAACCCCTTGCATGTATCGCGCCGATTACGGCTGCGGCAGCATTTTGGATTGAGTCGCTGGAAGAGAACCTTAGTTCATCTACGCTAGACGACATTACGGACAGGCTTAGAGTCCTTAAACTAGCTAATTCTTTCATTTCGGAGGCCGTAGTACATTTAACCAAACTTACGGCTAAGAACTCAGGATTCGCCATACAGGCACGTAGGGCGCTGTGGCTAAAATCCTGGTCAGCAGATGTTACTTCTAAGTCCAAATTACTTAATATACCTTTCAAGGGGCAGTCTTTATTTGGGCCCGGTTTGAAAGAAATTATCGCTGACATTACAGGAGGTAAGGGCCACGCCCTACCCCAAGACAAAGCCAAAGCTAAGGCTAGACAGTCTAATTTTCGTCCCTTTCGGAATTTCAAAACAGGAGCAGCATCAACCTCCACTGCACCAAAACAGGAAGGAGCTGTTGCTCGTTACAGGCAAGGCTGGAAGCCTAACCAGGCCTGGAACAAGAGCAAGCAGGCCAGGAAACCTGCTGCTGCCCCAAAGACAGCATGAATCGAGAGCCCCCGATCCGGGACCGGATCTAGTGGGGGGCAGACTCTCTCTCTTCGCCCAGGCCTGGGCAAGAGATGTTCAGGATCCCTGGGCACTAGAGATCATATCTCAGGGATACCTTCTAGACTTCAAATTATCTCCCCCAAGAGGGAGATTTCATCTGTCAAGATAAAGAAAGAAGCGTTTCTACGCTGCGTACAAGATCTGTTATTAATGGGAGTGATCCATCCGGTTCCGCGGTCGGAACAAGGACAAGGGTTCTACTCAAACCTGTTTGTGGTTCCCAAAAAAGAGGGAACTTTCAGGCCAATCTTAGATTTAAAGATTCTAAACAAATTCCTAAGAGTTCCATCGTTCAAAATGGAAACTATTCGGACAATTTTACCCATGATCCAAGAGGGTCAGTACATGACCACTGTGGATTTAAAGGATGCTTACCTTCACATTCCGATCCACAAAGATCATCACCGGTATCTAAGGTTTGCCTTCTTAGACAGGCACTACCAGTTTGTAGCTCTTCCATTCGGATTGGCTACGGCTCCAAGAATCTTCACAAAGGTTCTGGGTGCCCTTCTGGCGGTACTAAGACCGCGAGGGATTTCGGTAGCTCCGTACCTAGACGACATTCTAATACAAGCTTCAGGCTTTCAAACTGCCAAGTCTCATACAGAGTTAGTTCTGGCATTTCTAAGGTCGCATGGATGGAAAGTGAACGAAAAGAAGAGTTCTCTCTTTCCTCTCACAAGAGTTCCATTCTTGGGGACTCTTATAGATTCTGTAGAAATGAAGATTTACCTGACAGAAGACAGGTTAACAAAGCTTCAAAATGCATGCCGTGTCCTTCATTCCATTCAACACCCGTCAGTAGCTCAATGCATGGAGGTGATCGGCTTAATGGTAGCGGCAATGGACATAGTACCTTTTGCACGCCTACATCTCAGACCGCTGCAATTATGCATGCTAAGTCAGTGGAATGGGGATTACTCAGATTTGTCCCCTACTCTGAATCTAAATCAAGAGACCAGAAATTCTCTTCTATGGTGGCTTTATCGGCCACACCTGTCCAGGGGGATGCCATTCAGCAGGCCAGACTGGACAATTGTAACAACAGACGCCAGCCTACTAGGTTGGGGCGCTGTCTGGAATTCTCTGAAGGCTCAGGGACTATGGAATCAGGAGGAGAGTCTCCTGCCAATAAACATTCTGGAATTGAGAGCGGTTCTCAATGCCCTTCTGGCTTGGCCCCAGTTAACAACTCGGGGGTTCATCAGGTTTCAGTCGGACAACATCACGACTGTAGCTTACATCAACCATCAGGGAGGGACAAGAAGCTCCCTAGCAATGATGGAAGTATCAAAGATAATTCGCTGGGCAGAGTCTCACTCTTGCCACCTGTCAGCAATCCACATCCCGGGAGTGGAGAACTGGGAGGCGGATTTCTTGAGTCGCCAGACTTTTCATCCGGGGGAGTGGGAACTTCATCCGGAGGTCTTTGCCCAAATACTTCGACGTTGGGGCAAACCAGAGATAGATCTCATGGCGTCTCGCCAGAACGCCAAACTTCCTCGCTACGGGTCCAGATCCAGGGATCCGGAAGCAGTTCTGATAGATGCTTTGACAGCACCTTGGAACTTCGGGATGGCTTATGTGTTTCCACCCTTCCCGCTGCTTCCTCGATTGATTGCCAAAATCAAACAGGAGAGAGCATCAGTAATTCTAATAGCACCTGCATGGCCACGCAGGACTTGGTATGCAGATCTAGTGGACATGTCATCCTGTCCGCCTTGGTCTCTACCTCTAAGACAGGACCTTCTGATACAGGGTCCATTCAAACATCAAAATCTAACTTCTCTGAAGCTGACTGCTTGGAAATTGAACGCTTGATTTTATCAAAACGTGGTTTTTCTGAGTCGGTTATTGATACCCTGATTCAGGCTAGGAAGCCTGTTACCAGAAGGATTTACCATAAAATATGGCGGAAATACCTATACTGGTGCGAATCCAAAGGTTACTCCTGGAGTAAGGTTAGGATCGCTAGGATATTGTCTTTTCTACAAGAAGGCTTAGAAAAGGGTTTATCAGCTAGCTCATTAAAGGGACAGATTTCAGCTCTGTCCATCTTGTTACACAGGCGTCTGTCAGAAGATCCAGACGTCCAGGCCTTTTGTCAGGCTCTAGCTAGGATCAAGCCTGTGTTTAAGGCTGTTGCTCCGCCATGGAGTTTAAACTTAGTTCTTAACGTTTTACAGGGTGTTCCGTTTGAACCCCTTCATTCCATTGATATAAAATTGTTATCTTGGAAAGTTCTGTTTTTAATGGCTATTTCCTCGGCTCGAAGAGTTTCTGAGTTATCAGCCTTACATTGTGATTCCCCTTATCTGATTTTTCACTCAGACAAGGTAGTTCTGCGTACTAAACCTGGGTTCTTACCTAAGGTAGTCACTAACAGGAACATCAATCAAGAGATTGTTGTTCCATCCCTGTGTCCAAATCCTTCTTCAAAGAAGGAACGTCTTCTACACAATCTGGATGTAGTTCGTGCCCTCAAGTTCTACTTGCAGGCAACTAAAGATTTTCGCCAAACTTCTTCCCTGTTTGTCGTTTATTCTGGACAGAGGAGAGGTCAAAAAGCTTCTGCTACCTCTCTCTCTTTTTGGCTTCGTAGCATAATACGTTTAGCCTATGAGACTGCTGGACAGCAGCCTCCTGAAAGAATTACAGCCCACTCCACTAGAGCTGTGGCTTCCACTTGGGCCTTTAAGAATGAGGCCTCTGTTGAACAGATTTGCAAGGCTGCAACTTGGTCTTCGCTTCATACTTTTTCCAAATTTTACAAATTTGACACTTTTGCTTCTTCGGAGGCTATTTTTGGGAGAAAGGTTCTTCAGGCAGTGGTTCCTTCTGTATAATGAGCCTGCCTATCCCTCCCGTCATCCGTGTACTTTTGCTTTGGTATTGGTATCCCAGAAGTAATGATGACCCGTGGACTGATCACACATAACAGAAGAAAACATAATTTATGCTTACCTGATAAATTCCTTTCTTCTGTTGTGTGATCAGTCCACGGCCCGCCCTGTTTTAAGGCAGGTAAATATTTTTTAAATTATACTCCAGTCACCACTTCACCCTTGGTTACTCCTTTCTCGTTGATTCTTGGTCGAATGACTGGGACTGACGTAGAGGGGAGGAGCTATATGCAGCTCTGCTGGGTGAATCCTCTTGCATTTCCTGTTGGGGAGGAGTTATATCCCAGAAGTAATGATGACCCGTGGACTGATCACACAACAGAAGAAAGGAATTTATCAGGTAAGCATAAATTATGTTATTATACAGGCAGAACCCAGTTCATAAATAAATATATATAGTGAATATTAACTTTGAAATGACATGAAAAATAAAAAATTTAATGTTACACCCTAACCAAAACAATATTATGGATAAAAAGGGCCTAAAATCTGGATGGAGGGGGGGGGGGGCAGCTCAAAACCTAAATATGCCACTAATTTACATGCATTATTACAAATTATGCAGACACGGATCCAGTGTATGAACTGAGGCAATAGATAAAACTTTAGTTTAGTTTGCAATCCATAAATACAAAGACAAGCTGAGCATACATTTTTTAATCTGATGCCTTTTATGCCTATTTCGCCACTTTGTCACAAAGTAATACTAATCATTGCTTTGCATTTAGCGAAACGCGTAATGTATAAGTTAATAATTATTTGTATCTAAGGTTTTCAGAGTGTTTTCTAACATAAAACTATTCCCTTTTATATGGGACTATTAAAATTGATGGTAAATTGAAATCAGTTAATGAATTGATTAAAAAGCCAAAGACAGTCACAAGCCAATATTGTCATTACCAGAAATAATTTAATTTTAAGATTTTCACAGTCATTCTAAACTTTTAGGGAAAAAAGTAATTATGTACAGACATTATAATCCATTTATTTTTCCTGGGAAGACTGGATAACATTTTTAAGAATTGTTCTTTAATGAGTTTTCAATAAAGCTTTTGCGTTTCTGGATCTATAACCCTGAGTGCAGCTGTATCTTTATTTTCATATATTGGCAAAGGCTTTTCTCCAACATTGGTGTGTCCGGTCCACGGCGTCATCCTTACTTGTGGGAATATTCTCTTCCCCAACAGGAAACGGCAAAGAGCACAGCAAAAGCTGCCCATATAGCCCCCCCTCTGGCTCCGCCCCCCAGTCATTCTCTTTGCCGCTCTGAACAAGTAGCATCTCCACGGAGATGGTGAAGAGTATGTGGTGTTAGTTGTAGTTTTTTATTCTTCTATCAAGAGTTTGTTATTTTAAAATAGTGCCGGTTTGTACTATTTACTCTAAAACAGAAAAGGATGAAGAGTTCTGTTTAAAAGAGGAGTATGATTTTAACAGCAGTAACTAAAATCAATTGCTGTTCCCACGCAGGACTGTTGAGCCCAGAGAACTTCAGTTGGGGGGAACAGTTTGCAGACTTTTCTGCTCAAGGTATGACTAGTCCATTTTCTAACAAGACTTAGTAATGCTAGAAGACTGTCATTTTCCCTCTTTGGGATCGGTAAGCCATTTTCTTAGACTCATAACAGAATGAAGGCTTATTAATGGGCTATATACTGGTTGACACTATTGTGGGCAAGATCGATTGATTTATTCGATATTTATATGTTGTTTGAAGTGTTTTAAAACTTGAAAATACTTTGGTAACGTTTTTAAGCGCCAGGCAGTCGTTTAGACACCTTTTCCAGTCAGGAAGGGCCTTTCACTCTAGTAGGCAGAGCCTAATTTTCGCGCCTTAATTGCGCAGTTTCTTCTGGATGCAGTGCATGCAGCTTCATGTGAGAGGGTCTGGTGGCCATTAAAAACGTTTCTGGAAGGCTTATTTCTGTGGCGAATAACCCCCAAGGACAGGTGAAGCCGCAGCAAACGCTGTGACTGGGACTGTAGTGGGTTTAAAATTGTTAATTTGATAAAATAGCTCCGGTTTCCTCATTTAAGGGGTTACAAACTTAAAAATTGGTGTGCAATACTTTCAAAGCATTAAGACACTAGGGTGCAAATTTGGTAAGGATCGGATATTTCCTTCATAGTTTTTCACACATTCAGAAATAAAGTGTGCTCTGTTTAACATTTAAAGAGACAGTAACGGTTTTGTTTAAAAACGGTTTTATTGCATTAATAGCCTGTATAAGCCTGTCTAACATGTCTGTACCTTCAGATAGAACATGTTCTGTATGTATGGAGGCCAAGGTGGCCCCCCCTTTAAATGTATGTGAAAATTGTGCCATGGCGTCCAGACAAAGTAAGGACAGTACTGTCACATTTAATAAGGTTGCCCAAGATGATTCCTCAAATGAAGGTAGTGGGGGTAGTTCACTATCCTCTCCTTCTGTGTCAATACCAGTTATGCCCGCGCAGGTGACACCTAGTACATCTAGCGCGCCAATGCTTGTTACTATGCAACAATTAACGGCAGTAATGGATAATTCTATAGCTAATATTTTATCCAAAATGCCAGCATTTCAAAGAAAGCGTGATTGCTCAGTTTTAAATACAGTGGAAGAGCAAGAATGCGCTGACGATAATTTATCTGTCATACCCTCACACCAGTCAGAATTGGCAGTGAGGGAGGGTCTGTCGGAGGGAGAAATTTCTGATTCAGGAAGAGTTTCTCAACAGGCAGAACCTGATGTTGTGACGTTTAAATTTAAGTTAGAGCATCTCCGCGCCTTACTTAAGGAGGTACTAACTACTCTGGATGATTGTGACTCTTTGGTCATTCCAGAAAAATTGTGCAAAATGGACAAATTCCTAGAGGTCCCTGTGCACCCTGATGCCTTTCCGATACCTAAAAGGGTGGCGGACATAGTGACTAAGGAGTGGGAGAAACCAGGCATACCTTTTGTCCCACCTCCTATATTTAAGAAAATGTTCCCCATGGTCGACCCAAGGAAGGACGCATGGCAAACAGTCCCTAAGGCTGAGGGGGCAGTTTCTACGCTAGCCAAACGCACGACTATTCCCATTGAGGACAATTGTGCTTTCAAAGATCCTATGGATACAAAATTGGAGGGTTTGCTTAAAAAGATTTTTGTTCAGCAAGGTTTCCTCCTCCAACCAATTTCGTGCATTATTCCTGTCACTACGGCGGCGTGTTTTTGGTTTGATGAACTAGAAAAGTCGCTCAATAAGGAGACTCCATATGAGGAAGTCATGGACAGAATTCACGCACTTAAGTTAGCTAATTCCTTTATTTTAGATGCCGCTTTGCAGTTGGCGAGGTTAGCGGCGAAAAATTCAGGTTTAGCAATTGTGGCGCGCAGAGCGCTCTGGCTAAAGTCTTGGTCGGCGGATGTGTCTTCCAAGACAAAATTACTTAATATTCCTTTCAAAGGTAAGACCCTTTTTGGGCCAGAATTGAAGGAGATTATTTCAGACATCACTGGGGGAAAGGGCCATGCCCTCCCACAGGATAGGCCTTTTAAGGCTAAGAATAAGTCCAATTTTCGTAACTTCAGGAACGGACCGTCTCCTAACTCTGCAGTCTCTAGACAAGAGGGTAACACTTCCCAGGCTAAGCCAGCTTGGAAACCAATGCAAGGCTGCAACAAGGGCAAACAGGCCAAGAAGCCTGCTGCTGCTACCAAGACAGCATGAAGGAGTAGCCCCCGATCCGGGACCGGATCTAGTAGGGGGCAGACTTTCTCTCTTTGCTCGGGCTTGGGCAAGAGATGTTCCGGATCCCTGGGCACTAGAAATAGTCTCTCAGGGTTATCTTCTAGAATTCAAGGAACTTCCTCCAAGGGGAAGGTTTCACATGTCTCGCTTATCTTCAGACCAGATAAAGAGACAGGCATTCTTAAATTGCGTAGGAGACCTTTTAAAGATGGGAGTGATACACCCAGTTCCAACAGCGGAACAAGGTCAGGGGTTTACTCAAACCTGTTTGTAGTTACCAAAAAAGAGGGAACTTTCAGACCAATTCTGGATTTAAAAATTCTAAACAAATTCCTCAGAGTTCCATCGTTCAAAATGGAAACCATTCGAACAATTTTACCTACAATCCAGGAGGGTCAATATATGACTACCGTGGATGCATACCTACATATTCCTATCCACAAAGATCATCATCAGTTCCTAAGGTTCGCCTTTTGTCATGGTCCTATCTTACACATTCCACCTTAATATATACTTTGCCATATCAAGCCTATACCACCTTAACATTGTCTCCTCCTGCCTATAAAGCCTGCACTGTCTAATTACTCTTTGCTGGTTTATTGAAGTGATTAACTCACAACTCCAGCTTGTATCCTGGTGAAAGAAAGTACTCGGCTGCATTTAAACTACTTCACTTGCACACCTTGGCAAAAGCGCTGCTTGTTGTCTTCCTACCTGGCTTCCTCTGACGTCACTGCAAGCCATTCACTCCTCACACGCTGCTCAGGCCTGGCAGCGTTCCAACTTCACAGCGTGCACAGACTTCCAGCTGCTCTGACACAGCCTTCCGGATCTCAAGCACTCACAGTGCCTTCAGCTTGCAACAAGTATAGCGACACATGAGGTTATCAGGTTCCGTATAAGCTTTTACTTGTAGTGTTCTAAGTCTGCTACTCTCACTACTTCCATATTTAAGCTTGCCATAATATTGACATTCCTCTATGTGTTACACTGTATAAATCTGCCAGCAAGCTACTAGTACTACCATTACTAAATGGTTATATTAACTCCTCACCTGCAGTGTGCCATATTAAACATGCTATGAGTACTAATCAGGGTATTTTCCTTAACTAGTTACTGCTCCTGTCTTGAGAAATATATATCCTTTGTTCTGCCTCTAAAGCATTCCTGTATTCATTACTCTTTGATATTGGAAGCTTATTGAGGCAATATAAATACAGATTAGGATTATATGCTTCCTTACTAGCAAGCATATTTCCCAGTTTGTTACATTAACATATTACCACAGTTCTACTTCTAAAGTACTAAAGATAAGTAAAGAATTGTCACATAAACAAGTGATTTCTTACATAATAAACCAGCCTTAAAAAAAAAAATAAAAAAAAAAAAAATTTGTAACTATGGAGCCATCAGATGTGGCCCCCCAGCTACATAATTTAAACCAGCGCCTGGACAACTTAACTCAGGCATTTAGAGATATACAGGTGGAAAACCAAAGTCTCAAAGCCTGTCTTAGAGAAGTGTTGGCCAATAGGAATGCTGGAAATGACCACCAGGCTGAGCCCCAGGTTTCTTACCCTGAGAAATTTACTGGTGATAGATCCACTTTTTGCCAGTTCAGAAACGCCTGCCTGTTGTTATTCGATTTAAAACCGAGAACTTATCCTACAGACAGATCCAAAGTATTAACTGTTCTCTCATACCTGCGAGGGGAACCTCGGGCCTGGGCTGACTCATTTTATGAGTCCCAGGACCCAATTCTGAATTCTTTTGATGCCTTCTTAAAGGCTTTATCCAACCTTTATGATGATCCTTATCGTCAGATTACTGCTGAGACTAAACTCAGAGGACTCAAACAGTTAAAAGCTCCAGTGGAGGAGTATATTACTCGTTTCAAGATTTGGGCCAGAGATTCGCTCTGGAATGAGGTCTCTCTCAAGAATCAGTATCGAATGGGGTTGTCAGAGGAAGTAAAGGACGAACTCTCCAGAACTGGCATACCAGATCGCCTAGAGGATTTCTATACTTTAACAACTACTATAGATCGCAGGCTCCGAGAGCGAAGGCAGGAAAAAGGTAGTTCTAGCCACCCCACACGCCGCTTGCTCCCGACTCCGCCTACTGCTACTGCTCCCCCTGACCAGCCTATGGACATTAGCTTTCTGAGAGGACCTCTCACTATGCAAGAAAAGACCAGACGCCGTAATCTCAATCTGTGTATGTATTGTGCTGGTACGCAGCATGTGGTTAAGGATTGTCCCCTGCTTCTGAAGCAAAAGCGAGGTAAGACAAAATCAAATAGTAACTGTCTTCACACAAAGTCAGCTACATCAACTTACTTTACCTTACCTTTACAATTACAGTGGGATCAGCACAGGATCAGCAGTAACGCCATCGTTGATACAGGCGCTTGTACCAATTTCATTGATGTTCGTTTGGTTCATTCTAATAAAATTCCTTTTCAGTTAAAAAGCATTCCACTGCCTCTCAAAGTCATTGACGGGTCACATTTAGCTTCTGGTCCGGTGTCACATCAAACTGTCCCTCTGTTAGTCACAACTCCCTCTGGTCACACTGAAACAATTACTTTCAATATCATATCCTCTCCTATTTACCCTATTGTACTGGGAATCTCTTGGCTTCGTTTACACCAACCCACTCTGCATTGGTCCACTCTTTCTCTCTCCTTCCCCTCCTCTTACTGTTCTAACACTTGCTTCCCTAGGAAACATATTTTGATCACATCCACTCCTGTCATACCAGTTGAATATTCTGATTTTTCAAACGTTTTCGATAAAAAAGAGGCAGAGGTATTGCCTCCCCATAGGGCCTATGATTGCCCCATAGATCTGCTGCCTGGTGCAACCATACCTCATGGTCATATTTATCCCCTCTCAAGACCTGAGTTACAACACCTTAAAACTTATATTACTGAGAATTTAAAAAAAGGGTTCATCCGTCCCTCCACCTCACCTGCAGCAGCAGCTATGCTTTTTGTAAAGAACAAGGATGGGTCTTTACGCCCGATAATAGATTATCGCGAGCTGAACAAAATAACAATAAAAAACAGATACCCACTACCTCTCATCCCAGAACTGATTGAGAGGTTACGTGGCGCCACAGTGTTCACTAAACTAGATCTGAGGGGTGCCTATAACCTTGTCAGAATAAGAGCCGGGGACGAGTGGCTGACCGCATTTAGGACTAGGTATGGTCTCTATGAGTATACGGTTATGCCATTCGGTCTGTGCAATGCCCCGGCGACATTCCAGAACTTCATTAATGATATTTTTAGAGATGTCCTTGACACGTTTTTGGTTGTCTACTTAGACGACATTCTTATTTACTCACCCTCTTTGACAGAACATATACAACATGTCAGGCTTGTGTTGTCTAGACTACAAACACATAGACTCTATGTTAAATTAGAAAAATGTTTGTTTCACGTCACAGAGGTGTCTTTCTTGGGTTATCACATCAGTAAGGGTCAGATAAAGATGGAGGATAACAAAATTTCAGCCATATCATCATGGCCTATACCCTCTTCTGTGAAAGAAGTTCAAAGGTTCTTGGGCTTCGCAAATTTTTATAGACGCTTTATTCAAAACTTTGCTGCCATCACAAAACCCCTGACAAATCTGACTAAGGGAAAGACTCCATTTTGTTGGACACCTGAGGCTCAAACCGCCTTTGACCAATTAAAGCATCTCTTTACCACCTCTCCGATACTCCATCTACCAAACACAAAGTGTCAATTCGTATTAGAGGTTGACGCATCAGAATATGCCATTGGCTCCGTGTTATCCCAGAGATCCACTCCTAAGGACTCATTACATCCTGTGTCTTATTTCTCTAGGCTCCTGACACCAGCTGAGCTGAATTATCCAGTTGGTGAAAAGGAGTTGTTGGCTATTAAGTCATCCTTTGACCAATGGAGGCATTTATTGGAGGGTACGGAGCAACCTATAGTGATATTTACTGATCATAAGAATCTACAGTATCTCCAGACAAACAGAACTCTTTCTGCTCGACAGCTCCGCTGGAGCCTCTACTTCTCTCGTTTCTCCTTCCACATTGCCTACCGTCCTGGCATACGGAATGGAAAGGCAGATGCTTTATCTAGAAGGGATAAAAAGCCTGAGTCTACTCAATTTCCATCCACCATCATTCCAAAATCTTCTTTTGTAGGTCTTCTATCAAATGATCTCACAGATCTAAAAACACATCAACAACAAGACATTACTAAGACCGCTTACACGCTTACCCCTGATAATGCTGGAATCCTCTACAAGGATTCAAGGCTATATGTTCCACCCTCGCTGCGAGATCAGGCAGTGTCCATTGCCCATGCTTCATTATTAGCAGGTCATATGGGTATACACAAGACACTTGACCTTCTACAGAGGTATTTTTGGTGGCCTTCTATGAGAACCACTGTTAAAGAATACATCAAACTCTGCGTTACCTGTCAAACCTGTAAGCCCTCACACCAACCACCTCTGGGTTTACTACAGAACCTCCCTATTCCCGAATTTCCGTGGACTTCTGTCTCCATGGACTTTGTAGTTGATTTGCCTAAATCTGAAGGTTACACCGTCATTTTTGTTGTTGTGGATCTCATGTCAAAGATGGCACATTTCATTCCAACCGAAACTCTACCCACTGCACAAAAATCAGCTCAGTTATTTCTTAGAGAGATTATTCGTTTACATGGAATACCCACTACAGTACTCAGCGACAGAGGCTCACAATTCACCTCAAAATTTTGGAGACATCTTTGTAGCTCACTAGACATACATCAGTGTTTGACCACATCGTACCACCCACAGACCAATGGACAGTGTGAGAGAACCAACCAGTGGCTGGAGCAATTTTTACGTTGCTACTGTTCCCACAAACAAGAATCTTGGGCCACGTACCTCCCACATGCTGAGTTTGCATATAATAATACCACCAATACTTCTACGGGGTTTTCTCCCTTTTATATCAATTCAGGCTACCATCCCCGATTTCATCCATTGCCTATGACACACTCACCTTGTCCTCAGGTGAATGATCTCGTCAATTCCATCAAGCAGACTTACGTCGCCATACAGGATAACATCAAGCAAGCACAGGCCACCCAAAAGAGGTTCTATGACCTACGCCATCGCCCTCATCCTACCTACGCTGTAGGACAAAAAGTCTGGTTATCGGCAAAGAATCTGAGGATTCCAACTCCTTGCAAGAAGTTTAACAAGCTTTTTGTTGGTCCTTTTTCTATCATTGCTCTTCCAAACCCGGTTACGGTGACTCTACAGCTTCCTCCCACTTACCGCATTCACCCGACATTTCATGTGTCCCTCATCAAGCCTTGCTACTCTTCTACCCCTCTATCAGCCACTTCCCTGGGTTCTCCTACCCCGGATCCTGAGTACGAGGTCCAGGCCATTCTGGACTCTAGACGTTGGCATGGTGAACTGCAGTATCTGGTTCATTGGTCCGGGTACGACTCTTCGGAGGACTCTTGGGAACCCGCTTCAAATCTCTCTGCAGATAGGTTGGTCTCTTTGTTTCATCTGAGGCATCCGGATCGTCCTTCTCCCTGAAACCTCTTTGATGTTTCCTTGGGGGGGGAGTATGTCATGGTCCTTTCTTACACATTCCACCTTAATATATACTTTGCCATATCAAGCCTATACCACCTTAACATTGTCTCCTCCTGCCTATAAAGCCTGCACTGTCTAATTACTCTTTGCTGGTTTATTGAAGTGATTAACTCACAACTCCAGCTTGTATCCTGGTGAAAGAAAGTACTCGGCTGCATTTAAACTACTTCACTTGCACACCTTGGCAAAAGCCCTGCTTGTTGTCTTCCTACCTGGCTTCCTCTGACGTCACTGCAAGCCATTCACTCCTCACACGCTGCTCAGGCCTGGCAGCGTTCCAACTTCACAGCGTGCACAGACTTCCAGCTGCTCTGACACAGCCTTCCGGATCTCAAGCACTCACAGTGCCTTCAGCTTGCAACAAGTATAGCGACACATGAGGTTATCAGGTTCCGTATAAGCTTTTACTTGTAGTGTTCTAAGTCTGCTACTCTCACTACTTCCATATTTAAGCTTGCCATAATATTGACATTCCTCTATGTGTTACACTGTATAAATCTGCCAGCAAGCTACTAGTACTACCATTACTAAATGGTTATATTAACTCCTCACCTGCAGTGTGCCATATTAAACATGCTATGAGTACTAATCAGGGTATTTTCCTTAACTAGTTACTGCTCCTGTCTTGAGAAATATATATCCTTTGTTCTGCCTCTAAAGCATTCCTGTATTCATTACTCTTTGATATTGGAAGCTTATTGAGGCAATATAAATACAGATTAGGATTATATGCTTCCTTACTAGCAAGCATATTTCCCAGTTTGTTACATTAACATATTACCACAGTTCTACTTCTAAAGTACTAAAGATAAGTAAAGAATTGTCACATAAACAAGTGATTTCTTACACCTTTCTAGACACGCATTACCAGTTCGTGGCTCTTCCGTTCGGTTTAGCCACTGCTCCCAGAATCTTCACAAAGGTGCTAGGGTCCCTTCTAGCGGTTCTAAGACCGAGGGGCATTGCAGTGGCACCTTACCTAGACGACATTCTAATCCAAGCGTCGTTCCTTTACAGATCAAAGGCTCATACAGACATTGTATTAGCTTTTCTCAGGTCTCACGGGTGGAAGGTGAACGTGGAAAAGAGTCCCCTGTCCCCGTCTACAAGAGTTCCCTTTCTGGGAACAATAATAGATTCTGTAGAAATGAAGATCTTTCTGACAGAGGTCAGAAAATTAAAGCTTCTAAAGGCTTGTCAAGTTCTTCAATCTATTCCTCAGCCTTCCATAGCTCAGTGCATGGAAGTAATAGGTCTAATGGTTGCAGCAATGGACGTGGTTCCTTTTGCTCGAATTCTTCTAAGACCATTGCAACTGTGCATGCTCAGACAGTGGAATGGGGATTATGCAGACTTGTCTCCCCAGATTCAAGTAGACCAGTTAACCAGAGACTCACTCCGTTGGTGGTTGACTCAGGATCACCTGTCTCAGGGAATAAGTTTCCGCAGACCAGAGTGGGTCATTGTCACGACCAACGCCAGTCTATTAGGCTGGGGCGCGGTCTGGGACTCCCTGAAAGCTCAGGGTCTATGGTCTCGGGAAGAGTCTCTTCTCCCGATAAACATCCTGGAACTGAGAGCGATATTCAATGCGCTCCGGGCTTGGCCTCAACTAGCGAAGGCCGGATTCATAAGATTCCAGTCGGACAACATGACGACTGTAGCTTACATCAACCATCAGGGAGGAACAAAGAGTTCCTTGGCGATGAGAGAGGTATCCAAGATCATCAAATGGGCGGAGGATCACTCCTGCCATCTATCTGCAATTCACATCCCAGGAGTAGACAACTGGGAGGCGGATTATTTGAGTCGTCAGACTTTCCATCCGGGGGAGTGGGAACTCCACCCGGAGGTCTTTGCCCAGTTAACTCAACTATGGGGCATTCCAGACATGGATCTGATGGCGTCTCGTCAGAACTTCAAGGTTCCTTGCTACGGGTCCAGATCCAGGGATCCCAAGGCGGCTCTATTGGATGCATTAGTGGCGCCTTGGTCGTTCAACCTAGCTTATGTGTTTCCACCGTTTCCTCTCCTTCCCAGGCTCGTAGCCAGGATCAAACAGGAGAAGGCCTCGGTGATTCTGATAGCTCCTGCTTGGCCACGCAGGACTTGGTATGCAGACCTGGTGAATATGTCATCGGCTCCACCATGGAAGCTACCTTTGAGACAGGATCTTCTAGTTCAAGGTCCATTCGAACATCCAAATCTAGTTTCTCTGCAGCTGACTGCTTGGAAATTGAACGCTTGATTTTATCCAAGCGTGGGTTTTCAAATTCAGTGATAGATACTCTGGTCCAAGCCAGAAAACCTGTGACTAGAAAGATTTACCATAAAATATGGAAAAAAAATATCTGTTGGTGTGAATCCAAGGGATTCTCCTGGAGTAAAATTAAAATTCCTAAGATTCTTTCCTTTCTCCAAGAGGGTTTGGATAAAGGGTTGTCAGCGAGTTCTCTTAAAGGACAGATTTCTGCTTTATCTGTTTTGTTACACAAACGTCTGACAGCTGTGCCAGATGTACAAGCTTTTGTACAGGCTTTGGTCAGAATCAAGCCTGTTTACTGACCCATGACTCCTCCTTGGAGTCTAAATTTAGTTCTTTCAGTTCTTCAAGGGGTTCCGTTTGAACCTTTACATTCCATAGATATTAAGTTACTATCTTGGAAAGTTCTGTTTTTGGTTGCTATTTCTTCTGCTAGAAGAGTTTCTGAATTATCTGCTTTGCAGTGTGATCCACCCTATCTGGTGTTCCATTCAGATAAGGTCGTTTTGCGTACCAAGCCTGGTTTTCTTCCAAAAGTAGTTTCCAACAAGAATATTAACCAGGAAATAGTTGTTCCTTCTCTGTGTCCGAATCCAGTTTCAAAGAAGGAACGTTTGTTACACAATTTAGATGTGGTCCGTGCTTTAAAGTTCTATTTAGACGCAACAAAGGATTTCAGACAAACTTCATCTTTGTTTGTCGTTTACTCTGGTAAGAGGAGAGGACAAAAAGCTACTGCTACCTCTCTTTCTTTCTGGCTGAAAAGCATCATCCGATTGGCTTATGAGACTGCCGGACGGCAGCCTCCTGAACGAATCACAGCTCACTCTACTAGGGCTGTGGCTTCCACATGGGCTTTCAAGAACGAGGCTTCTGTTGATCAGATATGTAAGGCAGCGACTTGGTCTTCTCTGCACACTTTTGCCAAATTTTACAAATTCGATACTTATGCTTCTTCGGAGGCTATTTTTGGGAGAAAGGTTTTGCAAGCCGTGGTGCCTTCCGTTTAGGTAACCTGATTTGCTCCCTCCCTTCATCCATGTCCTAAAGCTTTGGTATTGGTTTCCACAAGTAAGGATGACGCCGTGGACCGGACACACCAATGTTGGAGAAAACAGAATTTATGCTTACCTGATACATTTCTTTCTCCAACGGTGTGTCCGGTCCACGGCCCGCCCTGGTTTTTTAATCGGGTTTGAAAAATTTCTTTCTCTATACACTACAGTCACCACGGCACCCTATAGTTTCTCCTTTCTTTCATGTAATTAGCAAGAGTCCATGAGCTAGTGACGTATGGGATATACATTCCTACCAGGAGGGGCAAAGTTTCCCAAACCTCAAAATGCCTACAAATACACCCCTCACCACACCCACAAATCAGTTTTACAAACTTTGCCTCCTATGGAGGTGGTGAAGTAAGTTTGTGCTAGATTCTACGTTGATATGCGCTCCGCAGCAGGTTGGAGCCCGGTTTTCCTCTCAGCGTGCAGTGAATGTCAGAGGGATGTGAGGAGAGTATTGCCTGTTTGAATTCAATGATCTCCTTCTAGGGGGCTATTTCATAGGTTCTCTGTTATCGGTCGTAGAGATTCATCTCTTACCTCCCTTTTCAGATCGACGATATACTCTTATATATATATACCATTACCTCTGCTGATTTTCGTTTCAGTACTGGTTTTGCTTTCTACAAACATGTGAGTGTCCTGGGGTAAGTAA
>NC_069505.1:12163965-12186465 GCF_027579735.1 Bombina bombina
TCCTCTCCCCCTCGCTCTCTCTCTCTTCCCCTCCCTCTCTCTCTCTCCCCCCTCCCTCCCTCTCTCTCTGTCTCCCCCTCCCTCTCTGTCTCCCCCTCCCTCTCTCTCTCTCTCTCTTCCCCTCCCTCTCTCTCTCCCCCCCCTCTCTCTCTCTCTCTCTCTCTCTCTCTCTCCCCCCCCCTTCCCCCCCCTCTCTCTCCCCCTCCCTCTCTCTCTCTCTCCCCCCCTCTCTCTCACTCTCTTCCCCCCTCTCTCGCTCTCTTCCCCACCTCTCTCGCTCTCTTCCCCCCCTCTCCCCCCCTATTCCCCCCCTCTCCCCCCCTCTCTCTCGCTCTCTCTCTCCCCCTCCCTCTCTCTCTCTCTCTCTCTCTCTCTCTCTTCCCCTCCCTCTCTCTCTCTCTCTCTCCCCCTCCCTCCCTCTCTCTCTGTCTCCCCCTCCCTCTCTCTCTCCCCCTCCCTCTCTCTCTCCCCCTCCCTCTCTCTGTCCCCCCCCCCTCTCTCTCTCTCTCTCTCTCGCCCCCTCTCTCTCTCCCCCCCCCCCCTTTCTCCCCCCCCCTCTCTCTGTCGCTCTGTGTTACAGGTATGGGTCTGGCACACACGTACTGAGAAACCGAAGCTGAAGCAGGAGGATGCCTTAGAAAAGCAGGGAAGGGGCTCAAACCCTAATATAGAGGTGTGACCTAATGCAGAGGTCAGACACTGATGTGATGCTGGGACCCTGCTGCAGCCATACTGTACGGCTGAAATACAGAGGTCTGGTCTTACTACAGAGATCAGACAATGATATACTTATGTGATCTCAATAATAGTGTTGTACAGGAATGCACCTAATACAGAGGTCAGGTATACTGGTGTGATGATAATGCGTTTATATTAATATATACTGATCTGTCAGCCCCTTGTGTACTTACACGATCTTAATACAGAGGTCAGACCCTAGTGTACAAATCTGATCCCAATACAGAGGTCAGGTCCTAGTGTACAGATCTGATCCCAATACAGAGGTCAGGTCCTAGTGTACAGATCTGATCCCAATACAGAAGTCAGGCCCTAGTGTACATACACAATCCTAATACAGAAGTCAGGTCCTAGTGTACATGCACAATCCTAATACAGAGGTCTGGCCCTAGTGTACATGCACAATCCTAATACAGAGGTCAGGTCCTAGTGTTCATAATGATTCTAATACAGAGGTCAGGCCCTAGTGTTCATAATGATTCTAATACAGAGGTCAGGTCCTAGTGTTCATAATGATTCTAATACAGAGGTCAGGCCCTAGTGTTCATAATGATTCTAATACAGAGGTCAGGCCCTAGTGTTCATAATGATTCTAATACAGAGGTCAGACCCTAGTGTTCATACATGATCTTAATACGGAGTTCAGGCCCTAGTGTACAGTTCTGATTTTGATAAAAAAAGGTTAGGCCCTGGTGTACATACATGATCTTAATACAGAGAGTGGGCCCTGGTATACATACATGATCTTAATACAGAGAGCAGGCCTGGTGTACATACATGATCTTAATACAGAGAGCAGGCCCTGGTATACATACATGATCTTAATACAGAGAGCAGGCCCTGGTATACATACATGATCTTAATACAGAGAGCAGGCCTGGTGTACATACATGATCTTAATACAGAGAGCAGGCCTGGTGTACATACATGATCTTAATACAGAGAGCAGGCCTGGTGTACATACATGATCTTAATACAGAGAGCAGGCCCTGGTATACATACATGATCTTAATACAGAGAGTGGGCCCTGGTATACATACATGATCTTAATACAGAGAGCAGGCCCTGCTGTACATACATGATCTTAATACGGAGTTCAGGCCCTAGTGTACAGTTCTGATTTTGATAAAAAAAGGTTAGGCCCTGGTATACATACATGATCTTAATACAGAGAGTGGGCCCTGGTATACATACATGATCTTAATACAGAGAGCAGGCCCTGCTGTACATACATGATCTTAATACAGAGAGTGGGCCCTAGTGTACAGCTTGAAGCCACATGTTCAGCTGCGATCTTTATATAGGTGCCATTTTATTAGAAGATGATGTCCCATTAGACTATTTAAATGATTTATCTTATTGGGTAGATAGCGGGTGGGTAGGTAAGTAGCGAGGCGGGTGGGTGGTAGCGGGGCGGGTGGGAAGATGGTACCTCATTTAGCAGAGTGTGTTAGGATATGAGATGTTTTTTATGGAGCTTTAATCATGTTTTAGCCTTTAAAGGTGTATTTATTTATATGGACCATGAGCCAAATAAAGTAATTTCTCTGCATCCTTCGTTGTGCCCTTCTTATACAGGTTGAGATCATGTTGCGTATTGTGCCAGTCGTCTAGAACTGATGATATTGTGTGTTTGTGCTAATGATGATTATTACTGGGTTATTACCATGTGTGTCAGGACAGTAATCGTATCTGTGTGTCTGTACCTTACGTGAGTCTATGGACGTCCTTACTGTAAAGACAAAATCGTGTTACGTTTCCCTTCACCTTTTCTAGCATTTCCATATCAGACGGCAACTATGAAAACCCTATTCAAATTAAATACCATCAGAATGTTCGTTAACGGTCACAAGAAATACTTGGGTGTTAAATAAAAAAAGAAGTTAATCCTAAAGTAACCTAAAGGGATATAAAACAATAGACTTTTGCATTCAGACTTTTCGGCACTAAACAAATGCCGAAGATGAAGGCCGCAAGCTGCATTTGGCAATTTTCAGAGCCAGATTTATTCTTGAGAAACTGTAAAACGCACAATCGGTTCAAATCCAGACCTTAATGTGTAGCACTTTCATAAGAATAAATCTGTCTTCGAAAATTGCCAATAGCAGCTTGCGGCCCCTTATCTTCGGCATTTGTCCGAATTCACAAGTCTATAAAACAGGCTGTTTCATTGTTATACAAAAGCACTAAGCAGTGGGTTATACTTAATAGAAATTGTTGCAAATATGTTTTATTCGTCATTTTAAAAGGATTTTACCTTTTTATTTCTTTTTTTAACTTAATTGTCCAGGGTTTATTACTTCCTATCACAGCACCACAAGGGGGCTGTGGTCCCTACTCGAAGGCAAAGGAGCAGCATTTCCTTTGAAGTGTTGCTAGGAGACAACATAAAATAGCTTCAGTCAATTTATTGCCCTGCTCAGTAAACAACTGCTGCTGCAAAATAAACATCATAGGATTAAAAAATCCCCCAAACTACTTTATATATAAATAGCAGCTCTTCCAAAAGACAATACAAAGTATGTACAACTACTGAAAATGATTTTCTGATCCTTACTACTATTATTATTTACAGTAGTAGTTTTTACCTTCAACTGCTATCAGAATATGTGGAACTGAATAAACAGGAAGCCAGATTCTTGCTCATGCTCAGTAGAGAACTTTAACTGTAAAAATCATGTGACAGGAAGCCACAGTAGAGCTTAAGTTCCATCGTGGTAGCTCCCTTATCTTCTAAAGAAAACAAGTAAGTTGATTGCTCTTTTTAAAAACAAACTGTTTTCTCTTGTTAAGTGTATCCAGTCCACGGATCATCCATTACTTATGGGATATTCTCCTTCCCAACAGGAAGTTGCAAGAGGATCACCCACAGCAGAGCTGCTATATAGCTCCTCCCCTCACTGCCATACCCAGTCATTCTCTTGCAACTCTCAACTAAGATGGAGGTCGTAAGAGGACTGTGGTGTTTTATACTGAGTTTATTTCTTCAATCAAAAGTTCTTCAAGAAGTTCCGTTTGAACCCCTTCATTCCATTGATATTAAACTTTTATCTTGGAAAGTTCTGTTTTTGATGGCTATTTCCTCGGCTCGAAGAGTCTCTGAGCTATCTGCCTTAAAATGTGATTCTCCTTATCTGATTTTTCATGCAGATAAGGTAGTTCTGCGTACCAAACCTGGGTTTTTACCTAAGGTGGTTTCTAACAAGAATATCAATCAAGAGATTGTTGTTCCATCATTGTGTCCCAATCCTTCTTCAAAGAAGGAACGTCTCTTACATAATCTGGACGTAGTCCGTGCCTTGAAGTTTTACTTACAAGCTACTAAAGATTTTCGCCAAACATCTTCCCTGTTTGTCGTTTACTCTGGACAGAGGAGAGGTCAAAAATCTTCGGCAACCTCTCTTTCCTTTTGGCTTCGGAGCATAATTCGCTTAGCCTATGAGACTGCTGGACAGCAGCCCCCTGAAAGGATTACAGCTCATTCTACTAGAGCTGTGGCTTCCACCTGGGCCTTTAAAAATGAGGCCTCTGTTGAACAGATTTGCAAGGCTGCGACTTGGTCTTCGCTTCACACCTTTTCAAAATTTTACAAATTTGATACTTTTGCTTCTTCGGAGGCTGTTTTTGGGAGAAAGGTTCTTCAGGCAGTGGTTCCTTCCGTTTAATCCTGCCTTGTCCCTCCCATCATCCGTGTACTTTAGCTTTGGTATTGGTATCCCATAAGTAATGGATGATCCGTGGACTGGATACACTTAACAAGAGAAAACATAATTTATGCTTACCTGATAAATTTATTTCTCTTGTAGTGTATCCAGTCCACGGCCCGCCCTGTCCTTTTAAGGCAGGTCTAAATTTTAATTAAACTACAGTCACCACTGCACCCTATGGTTTCTCCATTCTCGTCTTGTTTCGGTCGAATGACTGGATATGGCAGTGAGGGGAGGAGCTATATAGCAGCTCTGCTGTGGGTGATCCTCTTGCAACTTCCTGTTGGGAAGGAGAATATCCCATAAGTAATGGATGATCCGTGGACTGGATACACTACAAGAGAAATAAATTTATCAGGTAAGCATAAATTATGTTTCTTTCATGTAATTAGCAAGAGTCCATGAGCTAGTGACGTATGGGATATACATTCCTACTAGGAGGGGCAAAGTTTCCCAAACCTCAAAATGCCTATAAATACACCCCTCACCACACCCACAAATCAGTTTTACAAACTTTGCCTCCCATGGAGGTGGTGAAGTAAGTTTGTGCTAGATTCTTCGTTGATATGCGCTTCGCAGCAGGCTGGAGCCCGGTTTTCCTCTCAGTGTGCAGTGAATGTCAGAGGGATGTGAAGAGAGTATTGCCTATTTGAATTCAATGATCTCCTTCTACGGGGTCTATTTCATAGGTTCTCTGTTATCGGTCGTAGAGATTCATCTCTTACCTCCCTTTTCAGATCGACAATATACTCTTATATATACCATTACCTCTACTGATTCTCGTTTCAGTACTGGTTTGGCTTTCTATTACATGTAGATGAGTGTCCTGGGGTAAGTAAGTCTTATTTTTGTGACACTCTAAGCTATGGTTGGGCACTTTTATATAAAGTTCTAAATATATGTGTTTAAACATTTATTTGCCTTGATTCAGGATGTTCAACATTCCTTATTTCAGACAGTCAGTTTCATTATTGGGATAATGCATATGAATAATAATTTTTCTTACCTTTAAATTTGACTTTTTTCCTGTGGGCTGTTAGGCTCGCGGGGGCTGAAAATGCTTCTTTTTATTGCGTCATTTTTGGCGCTGACTTTTTAGGCGCAAACATTTTCTTTGTCATTTCCGGCGTCATACTTGTCGCCGGAAGTTGCGTCATTTTTTTGACGTTTTTTGCGCCAAAAATGTCGTCGTCACCGGATGTGGCGTCATTTTTGGCGCTTTAAGCATTTAGGCGCCAAATAATGTGGGCGTCTTTTTTTTGGCGCTAAAAAATATGGGCGTCATTATTGTCTCCACATTATTTAACTCTCATTGTTTATTTGCTTCTGGTTGCTAGAAGCTTGTTCATTGGCATTTTTTCCCATTCCTGAAACTGTCATTTAAGGAATTTGATCAATTTTGCTTTATATGTTGTTTTTTCTATTACATATTGCAAGATGTCTCAGATTGACCCTGAATCAGAAGATACTTCTGTAAAATTGCTGCCTGATGCTGGATCTACCAAAGTTAAGTGTATTTGTTGTAAACTTGTGGTAACTGTTCCTCCGGCTGTTGTTTGTAATGAATGTCATGACAAACTTGTTAATGCAGATAATATTTCCTTTAGTAATGTTCCATTACCTGTTGCTGTTCCATCAACATCTAATATTCAGGGTGTTCCTGTTAACATAAGAGATTTTGTTTCTAAATCTATTAAGAAGGCTATGTCTGTTATTCCTCCTTCCAGTAAACGTAAAAGGTCTTTTAAAACTTCTCATTTTTCAGATGAATTTTTAAATGAACATCATCATTCTGATTCTGTTTCTGATAATGATTTTTCTGGTTCAGAGGATTCTGTTTCAGAGGTTGATACTGATAAATCTTCATATTTATTTAAAATGGAATTTATTCGCTCTTTACTTAAAGAAGTTTTAATTGCATTAGAAATAGAGGAATCTGGTCCTCTTGATACTAAATCTAAACGTTTGAATACGGTTTTTAAACCTCCTGTAGTTATTCCGGAGGTTTTTCCCGTCCCTGATGCTATTTCTGAAGTAATTTCCAGGGAATGGAATAATTTGGGTAATTAATTTACTCCTTCTAAACGGTTTAAGCAATTATATCCTGTGCCATCTGACAGATTAGAGTTTTGGGACAAAATCCCTAAGGTTGATGGGGCTATCTCTACTCTTGCTAAACGTACTACTATTCCTAAGACAGATAGTACTTCCTTTAAGGATCCTTTAGATAGGAAAATTGAATCCTTTCTAAGAAAAGCTTACTTATGTTCAGGTAATCTTCTTAGACCTGCTATATCTTTGGTTGGAAGCTTTAGCACAACAAGTAACAGATCATAATACTCATAGCATTGTTAATCTTCTTCAACATGCTAATAACTTTATTTGTGATGCCATCTTTGATATCATTAGGGTTGATGTCAGGTATATGTCTTTAGCTATTTTAGCTAGAAGAGCTTTATGGCTTAAAACTTGGAATGCTGATATGTCTTCTAAGTCAACTTTGCTTTCCCTTTCTTTCCAGGGTAATAAATTGTTTGGTTCACAGTTGGATTCTATTATTTCAACTGTTACTGGGGGGAAAGGAACTTTTTTACCACAGGATAAAAGATCTAAGGGTAAATTTAGGTCTGCTAATCGTTTTCGTTCCTTTCGTCACAATAAGGAACAAAAACCTGATCCTTCCCCTACAGGAGCGGTATCAGTTTGGAAACCATCTCCAGTCTGGAATAAATCCAAGCCTTTTAGAAAGCCAAAGCCAGCTCCCAAGTCCACATGAAGGTGCGGCCCTCATTCCAGCCCAGCTGGTAGGGGGCAGATTACGATTTTTCAAAGAAATTTGGATCAATTCAATTCACAATCTTTGGATTCAGAATATTGTTTCACAAGGGTACAGAATAGGCTTCAAGATAAGGCCTCCTGCAAAAAGATTTTTTCTTTCCCGTGTCCCAATAAATCCAGTGAAGGCTCAAGCATTTCTGAATTGTGTTTCAGATCTAGAGTTGGCTGGAGTAATTGTGCCAGTTCCAGTTTTGGAACAGGGGCTGGGGTTTTACTCAAATCTCTTCATTGTACCAAAGAAGTAGAATTCCTTCAGACCAGTTCTGGATTTAAAAATATTGAATCGTTATGTAAGGATTCCAACATTCAAAATGGTAACTATAAGGACTATTCTGCCTTTTGTTCAGCAAGGGCATTATATGTCTACAATAGATTTACAGGATGCATATCTGCATATTCCGATTCATCCAGATCACTATCAGTTTCTGAGATTCTCTTTTCTAGACAAGCATTACCATTTTGTGGCTCTACCGTTTGGCCTAGCAACAGATCCAAGGATTTTTACAAAAGTTCTCGGTGCCCTTCTATCTGTAATCAGAGAACAGGGTATTGTGATATTTCCTTATTTGGACGATATCTTGGTACTTGCTCAGTCTTCACATTTAGCAGAATCTCATACGAATCGACTTGTATCGTTTCTTCGAGAACATGGTTGGAGGATCAATTTACCAAAGAGTTCATTGATTCCTCAGACAAGGGTCACCTTTTTAGGTTTCCAGATAGATTCAGTGTCCATGACTCTATCGCTGATGGACAAGAGACGTCTGGAATTGGTTTCAGCTTGTCGAAACCTTCAGTCTGAATCATTCCCTTCGGTAGCCTTATGCATGGAAATTCTAGGTCTTATAACTGCTGCATCGGACGCGATCCCCTTTGCTCGTTTTCACATGCGACCTCTTCAGCTCTGCATGCTGAACCAGTGGTGCAGGGATTATACAAAGATATCACAATTAATATCTTTAAAACCGATTGTTCGACACTCTCTGACGTGGTGGACAGACCACCTTCGTTTAGTTCAGGGGGCTTCTTTTGTTCTTCCGACCTGGACTGTGATCTCAACAGATGCAAGTCTGACAGGTTGGGGAGCTGTATGGGGGTCTCTGACAGCACAAGGGGTTTGGGAATCTCAGGAGGCGAGATTACCAATCAACATTTTGGAACTCTGTGCGATTTTCAGAGCTCTTCAATCGTGGCCTCTTCTAAAGAGAGAGTCGTTCATTTGTTTTCAGACGGGCAATGTCACAACCATGGCATATGTCAATCATCAAGGAGGGACTCACAGTCCTCTGGCTAAGAAAGAAGTATCTCGAATACTTGCATGGGCGGAATCCAGCTCCTGTCTAATTTCTGCGGTTCATATCCCAGGTATAGACAATTGGGAAGCGGATTATCTCAGTCGCCAAACATTACATCCGGGCGAATGGTCTCTTCACCCAGAGGTATTTCGTCAGATTGTTCAAATGTGGGGACTTCCAGAAATAGATCTGATGGCTTCTCATCTAAACAAGAAGCTTCCCAGGTATCTGTCCAGATCCTGGGATCCTCAGGCGGAAGCAGTGGATGCATTGTCACTTCCTTGGAAGAATCATCCTGCCTATATCTTTCCGCCTCTAGTTCTTCTTCCAAGAGTGATTTCCAAGATTCTAAAGGAGCGTTCGTTTGTTCTGCTGGTGGCTCCAGCATGGCCTCACAGGTTTTGGTATGCGGATCTTGTCCGGATGGCTACTTGCCAACTGTGGACTCTTCCGTTAAGACCAGACCTTCTATCGCAAGGTCCTTTTTTCCATCAGGATCTCAAATCCTTAAATTTGAAGGTATGGAGATTGAACGCTTGATTCTCAGTCATAGAGGTTTCTCTGACTCCGTAATTAATACTATGTTACAGGCTCGTAAATCTGTATCTAGGAAGATATATTATCGAGTCTGGAAGGCTTATATTTCTTGGTGTTCTTCTCATCATTTTTCTTGGCATTCTTTTAGAATTCCTAGAATTTTACAGTTTCTTCAGGATGGTTTGGATAAAGGTTTGTCTGCAAGTTCCTTGAAAGGACAAATCTCTGCTCTTTCTGTTCTTTTTCACAGAAAGATTGCTAATCTTCCTGATATTCATTGTTTTGTACAGGCTTTGGTTCGTTTAAAACCTGTCATTAAGTCAATTTCTCCTCCTTGGAGTTTGAATTTGGTTCTGGGGGCTCTTCAAGCTCCTCCGTTTGAACCTATGCATTCGCTGGATATTAAATTACTTTCTTGGAAAGTTTTGTTTCTTTTGGCCATCTCTTCTGCTAGAAGAGTTTCTGAATTATCTGTTCTTTCTTGTGAGTCTCCTTTTCTGATTTTTCATCAGGATAAGGCGGTGTTGCGAACTTCATTTAAATTTTTACCTAAGGTTGTGAATTCTAACAACATTAGTAGAGAAATTGTGGTTCCTTCATTGTGTCCTAATCCTAAGAACTCTAAGGAAAGATTGTTGCATTCTTTGGATGTAGTTAGAGCTTTGAAATATTATGTTGAAGCTACTAAAGATTTCCGAAAGACTTCTAGTCTATTTGTTATCTTTTCTGGTTCTAGGAAAGGTCAGAAGGCTTCTGCCGTTTCTTTGGCATCTTGGTTAAAGTCTTTGATTCATCATGCTTATGTTGAATCGGGTAGATCTCCGCCTCAAAGGATTACAGCTCATTCGACTAGGTCAGTCTCTACTTCCTGGGCATTTAGGAATGAAGCTTCGGTTGATCAGATTTGCAAAGCAGCAACTTGGTCTTCTTTGCATACTTTTACTAAATTCTAGCATTTTGATGTGTTTTCTTCTTCTGAAGCAGTCTTTGGTAGAAAAGTACTTCAGGCAGCTGTTTCAGTTTGATTCTTCTGCTTATAATTTCAGTTTTTTTCATTATAAGATTTAAACTTTGTTTGGGGTGTGGATTATTTTTCAGCGGGATTGGCTGTCTTTATTTTATCCCTCCCTCTCTAGTGACTCTTGCGTGGAAGATCCACATCTTGGGTATTCATTATCCCATACGTCACTAGCTCATGGACTCTTGCTAATTACATGAAAGAAAACATAATTTATGTAAGAACTTACCTGATAAATTCATTTCTTTCATATTAGCAAGAGTCCATGAGGCCCACCCTTTTTTGAGGTGGTTATGATTTTTTTTGTATAAAGCACAATTATTCCAATTCCTTATTTTATGCTTTCGCACTTTTTTCTTATCACCCCACTTCTTAGCTATTCGTTAAACTGATTTGTGGGTGTGGTGAGGGGTGTATTTATAGGCATTTTGAGGTTTGGGAAACTTTGCCCCTCCTGGTAGGAATGTATATCCCATACGTCACTAGCTCATGGACTCTTGCTAATATGAAAGAAATGAATTTATCAGGTAAGTTCTTACATAAATTATGTTTTTTTTATGTTTACTTCACTATATATACATAATATAGATATATATATTTACTAATGGAGCACTGTTTCTCTTGTAAAGTTGTATACAGTCCACGGATTCATCCATTACTTGTGGAATATTCTCCTTCCCAACAGGAAGCTGCAAGAGGACACCCACAGCAGAGCTGTCTATATAGCTCCTCCCCTAACTGCCACCCGCAGTCATTCTCTTGCAGCTCTCGACAAAAAAGGAAGTATCAAGAGAGATGTGGTGACTTAGTGTAGTTTTTACCTTCAATCAAGAGTTTGTTATTTTTAAACGGTACCGGCGTTGTACTGTTTTTACTCTCAGGCAGAAATTGGAAGAAGAATTCTGCCTGGAGGTTTGATGATCTTAGCAGTTTGTAACTAAGGTCCATTGCTGTTCTCACACATAACTGAAGAGTATGGAAAGAAAACTTCAGTTGGGGGGACGGTCTGCAGATTGCCTGCTTTGAGGTATGTTCAGTATATTTTTTTCTAGAGAAGGTCTAGAAAATGCTGACAGTGCCTGGTATATTTAAGGTAAGCCTGATACAGTGATTTAACAACAACTGGGATCATGCTTGCAAAAAGGGATAATATTCATGTTAATACCTATATTACTTAGTGTAAAAACGTTTGCATGATTTATAAATAATGTTTTTTCTCTGAGGGTGATAAATCTTTATTTGGGGCCTAGTTTCCACATGGCTTGTTAGATTACTCCTAGGAGTACTTTTTTAAGGCCCTCTGACTTTGAGTGCATGGTGGGAGGGGCCTATTTTCATTTTCAGTCTGAGACATCCAGCTTCCCTGAAGGAGTCCTCTGGCTTATAGGACCTCTATAGAGGGTTTTGTTCCTGCAAAAATCGTTTTTAAGGGCAGGTAGGAGCCACAGCAGAGCTGTGGCAGTGTGTTTGACTGTTTGTTAACAGGTTTAATGTTTTTCTAATTCATTTTTGGGCCTGAGGGGTTAATCATCCATTTGCAAGTGGGTGCAATGCTACTTTAGTCCCTTACACACACTGTAAAAAATTTGTAGCGTTTACTACTTTTTATCACTGTTTTGCAGTTTATGTGGTAGTTTTTTTTCTCTTAAAGGCACAGTACCGTTTTTTATTATTGCTTTTTTCACATTTATTAAAGTGTTTTCCAAGCTTGCTGGTCTCATTACTAGTCTGTTAAACATGTCTGACATAGAGGAAACTCCTTGTTCATTATGTTTAGAAGCCATTGTGGAACCCCCTCTTAGAATGTGTACCAAATGCACTGACCTTTCTATAATTTTTAAAGATTTATCACCTGAGGTTTCTGAGACTGACAAAAGGGAGGTTATGCCATCTAGCTCTCCCCACGTGTCAGAACCTATAACTCCCGCTCAAGGGATGCCAAGTACATCTAGCGCGTCCAATGTGTTTACTTTACAAGACATGGCGGCAGTTATGAATCATACCCTCACAGAGGTATTGTCCAAACTGCCAGGGTTACAAGGAAAGCGAGACAGCTCTGGGGCTAGAACAAACACAGAGCTTTCTGACGCTTTAGTAGCTATGTCTGACATACCCTCACAATGTGCAGAAGCCGAAGCAGGAGAGCTTCTATCTGTGGGTGACATTTCTGATTCAGGGGAGGTGTTACTTCAGTCTGACTCTGAAATGACATCATTTAAATTTAAGCTTGAACACCTCCGCGTGTTGCTCAGGGAGGTTTTAGCGACTCTGGATGACTGTGACACCATTGTAGTCCCAGAGAAATTGTGTAAAATGGACAAATACTTTGCAGTGCCTGTTTACACTGATGTTTTTCCAATCCCTAAGAGGTTTTCAGAAATTATTACTAAGGAATGGGATAGACCAGGTGTTCCGTTCTCTCCCCCTCCTGCTTTTAAGAAAATGTTTCCTATAGATGCCGCTACACGGGACTTGTGGCAGACGGTCCCTAAGGTGGAGGGAGCAGTCTCTACCCTAGCTAAGCGTACAACTATTCCTGTCGAGGACAGTTGTGCTTTCCTAGATCCTATGGATAAGAAATTAGAGGGTTTCCTTAAGAAAATCTTTATACAACAAGGTTTTATTCTCCAGCCTCTGGCATGCATTGCCCCAGTCACTGTTGCAGCGGCTTTCTGGTTCGAGTCTCTGGAGGAGGCTTTACAGGTAGAGACCACGTTGGATGATATCCTTGACAGGCTTAAAGCTTTTAAGTTAGCCAATTCATTTATTTCTGACGCCGTTTTTCATTTAACCAAGCTAACGGCTAAAAATTCAGGTTTTGCCATCCAGGCACGTAGGGCGCTATGGCTTAAATCCTGGTCAGCTGATGTCACTTCAAAGTCTAAACTTCTCAAGATCCCCTTCAAAGGGCAGACCCTATTTGGGACTGGACTGAAGGAGATCATTTCTGATATTACTGGAGGAAAAGACCACGCCCTTCCCCAGGATAGGTCCAACAAGTTAAGGACCAAACAGACTAATTTTCGTTCCTTTCGAAACTTCAAGAGTGGCGCAGCTTCATCTTCCTCTTCTACAAAACAAGAGGGAAATTTTGCCCAGTCCAAGCCAGTCTGGAGACCTAACCAGGCTTGGAACAAGGGGAAATAGGCCAAAAAGCCTGCTGCTGCCTCTAAGACAGCATGAAGGAATAGTCCCCGATCCGGGACCGGATCTAGTGGGGGGCAGACTTTCTCTCTTCACCCAGGCTTGGGCCAGAGACGTCCAGGATCCCTGGGCTCTGGAGATTGTTTGCATACAAAGAGAGAAGCGCTCTACCAGGAACGAACAACAGCTCAGTGGCTTGTTCTATGGCGATTTACCACCCGGAAGCAGCCTCTTTTAGACCAGTGTGCTTTTCACAGAAGAAAACTTTCCTGAAGTATATCAGTCTGATCCCGCCAAGTAAGGTCAGTCCAGCCCCGAAATACCAGGCAATTCTCCTCTGAACAAGGAACATGACAACCCCAGACGATCGTTTCGGCCTCCTATGGGCCTCGTCAGTGAGGTGCAGCCACATTCCTCTAAGCACACTGGGCAAGGAGTCCACGTCTGGTTTCCCCCATCACCCATAGGGAGACTTCCCCAGGGTCATAATAATTTGCATACAAAGAGAGAAGCGCTCTACCAGGAACGAACAACAGCTCAGTGGCTTGTTCTATGGCGATTTACCACCCGGAAGCAGCCTCTTTTAGACCAGTGTGCTTTTCACAGAAGAAAACTTTCCTGAAGTATATCAGTCTGATCCCGCCAAGTAAGGTCAGTCCAGCCCCGAAATACCAGGCAATTCTCCTCTGAACAAGGAACATGACAACCCCAGACGATCGCTTCGGCCTCCTATGGGCCTCGTCAGTGAGGTGCAGCCACATTCCTCTAAGCACACTGGGCAAGGAGTCCACGTCTGGTTTCCCCCATCACCCATAGGGAGACTTCCCCAGGGTCATAATAATTTGCATACAAAGAGAGAAGCGCTCTACCAGGAACGAACAACAGCTCAGTGGCTTGTTCTATGGCGATTTACCACCCGGATGCAGCCTCTTTTAGACCAGTGTGCTTTTTACAGAAGAAACTTTCCTGAAGTATATCAGTCTGATCCCGCCAAGTAAGGTCAGTCCAGCCCCGAAATACCAGGCAATTCTCCTCTGAACAAGGAACATGACAACCCCAGACGATCGTTTCGGCCTCCTATGGGCCTCGTCAGTGAGGTGCAGCCACATTCCTCTAAGCACACTGGGCAAGGAGTCCACGTCTGGTTTCCCCCATCACCCATAGGGAGACTTCCCCAGGGTCATAATAATTTGCATACAAAGAGAGAAGCGCTCTACCAGGAACGAACAACAGCTCAGTGGCTTGTTCTATGGCGATTTACCACCCGGAAGCAGCCTCTTTTAGACCAGTGTGCTTTTCACAGAAGAAAACTTTCCTGAAGTATATCAGTCTGATCCCGCCAAGTAAGGTCAGTCCAGCCCCGAAATACCAGGCAATTCTCCTCTGAACAAGGAACATGACAACCCCAGACGATCGTTTCGGCCTCCTATGGGCCTCGTCAGTGAGGTGCAGCCACATTCCTCTAAGCACACTGGGCAAGGAGTCCACGTCTGGTTTCCCCCATCACCCATAGGGAGACTTCCCCAGGGTCATAATAATTTGCATACAAAGAGAGAAGCGCTCTACCAGGAACGAACAACAGCTCAGTGGCTTGTTCTATGGCGATTTACCACCCGGAAGCAGCCTCTTTTAGACCAGTGTGCTTTTTACAGAAGAAAACTTTCCTGAAGTATATCAGTCTGATCCCGCCAAGTAAGGTCAGTCCAGCCCCGAAATACCAGGACAATTCTCCTCTGAACAAGGAACATGACAACCCCAGACGATCGTTTCGGCCTCCTATGGGCCTCGTCAGTGAGGTGCAGCCACATTCCTCTAAGCACACTGGGCAAGGAGTCCACGTCTGGTTTCCCCCATCACCCATAGGGAGACTTCCCCAGGGTCATAATAATTTGCATACAAAGAGAGAAGCGCTCTACCAGGAACGAACAACAGCTCAGTGGCTTGTTCTATGGCGATTTACCACCCGGAAGCAGCCTCTTTTAGACCAGTGTGCTTTTCACAGAAGAAAACTTTCCTGAAGTATATCAGTCTGATCCCGCCAAGTAAGGTCAGTCCAGCCCCGAAATACCAGGCAATTCTCCTCTGAACAAGGAACATGACAACCCCAGACGATCGTTTCGGCCTCCTATGGGCCTCGTCAGTGAGGTGCAGCCACATTCCTCTAAGAACACTGGGCAAGGAGTCCACGTCTGGTTTCCCCCATCACCCATAGGGAGACTTCCCCAGGGTCATAATAATTTGCATACAAAGAGAGAAGCGCTCTACCAGGAACGAACAACAGCTCAGTGGCTTGTTCTATGGCGATTTACCACCCGGAAGCAGCCTATTTTAGACCAGTGTGCTTTTCACAGAAGAAAACTTTCCTGAAGTATATCAGTCTGATCCCGCCAAGTAAGGTCAGTCCAGCCCCGAAATACCAGGCAATTCTCCTCTGAACAAGGAACATGACAACCCCAGACGATCGTTTTGGCCTCCTATGGGCCTCGTCAGTGAGGTGCAGCCACATTCCTCTAAGCACACTGGGCAAGGAGGAATGTGGCTGCACCTCACTGACGAGGCCCATAGGAGGCCGAAACGATCGTCTGGGGTTGTCATGTTCCTTGTTCAGAGGAGAATTGCCTGGTATTTCGGGGCTGGACTGACCTTACTTGGCGGGATCAGACTGATATACTTCAGGAAAGTTTTCTTCTGTGAAAAGCACACTGGTCTAAAAGAGGCTGCTTCCGGGTGGTAAATCGCCATAGAACAAGCCACTGAGCTGTTGTTCGTTCCTGGTAGAGCGCTTCTCTCTTTGTATGCAAATTATTATGACCCTGGGGAAGTCTCCCTATGGGTGATGGGGGAAACCAGACGTGGACTCCTTGCCCAGTGTGCTTAGAGGAATGTGGCTGCACCTCACTGACGAGGCCCATAGGAGGCCGAAACGATCGTCTGGGGTTGTCATGTTCCTTGTTCAGAGGAGAATTGCCTGGTATTTCGGGGCTGGACTGACCTTACTTGGCGGGATCAGACTGATATACTTCAGGAAAGTTTTCTTCTGTGAAAAGCACACTGGTCTAAAAGAGTATGCTTCCGGGTGGTAAATCGCCATAGAACAAGCCACTGAGCTGTTGTTCGTTCCTGGTAGAGCGCTTCTCTCTTTGTATGCAAATTATTATGACCCTGGGGAAGTCTCCCTATGGGTGATGGGGGAAACCAGACGTGGACTCCTTGCCCAGTGTGCTTAGAGGAATGTGGCTGCACCTCACTGACGAGGCCCATAGGAGGCCGAAACGATCGTCTGGGGTTGTCATGTTCCTTGTTCAGAGGAGAATTGCCTGGTATTTCGGGGCTGGAGTGACCTTACTTGGCGGGATCAGACTGATATACTTCAGGAAAGTTTTCTTCTGTGAAAAGCACACTGGTCTAAAAGAGGCTGCTTCCGGGTGGTAAATCGCCATAGAACAAGCCACTGAGCTGTTGTTCGTTCCTGGTAGAGCGCTTCTCTCTTTGTATGCAAATTATTATGACCCTGGGGAAGTCTCCCTATGGGTGATGGGGGAAATCAGACGTGGACTCCTTGCCCAGTGTGCTTAGAGGAATGTGGCTGCACCTCACTGACGAGGCCCATAGGAGGCCGAAACGATCGTCTGGGGTTGTCATGTTCCTTGTTCAGAGGAGAATTGCCTGGTATTTCGGGGCTGGACTGACCTTACTTGGCGGGATCAGACTGATATACTTCAGGAAAGTTTTCTTCTGTGAAAAGCACACTGGTCTAAAAGAGGTTGCTTCCGGGTGGTAAATCGCCATAGAACAAGCCACTGAGCTGTTGTTCGTTCCTGGTAGAGCGCTTCTCTCTTTGTATGCAAATTACTCTGGAGATTGTTTCCCAGGGATATCTTCTGGATTTCAAAGCTTCATCTCCTAAGGGGAGATTTCATCTCTCACAATTATCTGCAAACCAGATAAAGAGAGAGGCATTCTTACATTGCGTTCAAGACCTACTAGTTATGGGAGTGATCCACCCAGTTCCAAAGGAGGAACAGGGGCAGGGCTTCCATTCAAATATGTTTATAGTTCCCAAGAAAGAGGGAACTTTCAGACCAATCTTGGATCTCAAGATCCTAAACAAATTTCTCAGGGTCCCATCCTTCAAGATGGAGACTATTCGAACCATCCTACCTATGATCCAGGAAGGTCAATATATGACTACCGTGGATTTAAAGGATGCTTATCTACATATTTTCCGATACACAGGGATCATTATCAGTTTCTCAGGTTCGCCTTCCTAGACAGGCATTACCAGTTTGTGGCTCTTCCCTTCGGGTTAGCCACGGCACCAAGAATCTTTACAAAGGTTCTAGGGTCCCTTCTGGCGGTTCTAAGACCGCAGGGTATAGCAGTAGCCCCTTACCTAGACGACATCCTGATACAGGCGTCAACTTTTCAAATCACCAGGTCCCATACGGACATTGTTCTGGCATTCCTAAGGTCTCACGGGTGGAAGGTGAATGAAGGAAAGAGTTCTCTCTCACCTCTCACAAAAGTTTCCTTCCTAGGAACTCTGATAGATTCAGTAGAAATGAAGATTTATCTGACAGAGGTCAGGTTGTCAAAACTTCTAACTTCCTGCCATGCTCTTTATTCCATTTCTCGTCCGTCAGTGGCTCAGTGTATGGACGTAATCGGATTAATGGTAGCGGCAATGGACATAGTTCCGTTTGCCCGCCTACATCTCAGACCACTGCAACTTTGACATGCTCAATCAGTGGAATGGGGATTACACAGATTTGTCCCCTCTACTAAATCTGGATCAAGAGACCAGGGATTCTCTTCTCTGGTGGCTGTCTCGGGTCCATCTGTCCAAGGGAATGAGTTTCCGCAGGCCAGAATGGACTATAGTAATGACAGATGCCAGCCTTCTGGGCTTGGGTGCAGTCTGGAACTCCCTGAAGGCTCAGGGTTCGTGGACTCAGGAGGAGGCCCTCCTTCCGATAAACATTCTGGAACTAAGAGCAATATTCAATGCTCTTCAGGCTTGGCCTCAGCTAGCTGCGGTCAGGTTCATCAGATTTCAGTCGGACAACATCACGACTGTAGCCTATATCAGCCATCATGGGGGAACAAGGAGCCCCCTGGCAATGTTGGAGGTTTCAAAGATAATTCTATGGGCAGAGGTTCACTCTTGCCATCTCTCAGCTATCCATATCCCAGGAGTAGAGAACTGGGAGGCGGATTTTCTAAGTCTGCAGACTTTTCATCCGGGGGAGTGGGAGCTCCATCCAGAGGTATTTGCCCAGTTGATCCAACTTTGGGGCAAACCAGAACTGGATCTCATGGCGTCTCGTCAGAATGCCAAGCTTCCTTGTTACGGGTCCAGGTCCAGGGATCCCAAGGCAGCGCTGATAGATGCTCTAGCAGCGCCCTGGTCCTTCAGCCTGGCTTATGTGTTTCCACCATTTCCTCTGCTCCCTCGTCTGATTGCCAAGATCAAGCAGGAGAGAGCTTCGGTGATCTTGATAGCCCCTGAGTGGCCACGCAGGACTTGGTATGCAGATCTGGTAGACATGTCATCCTTTCCACCATGGACTCTGCCGCTAAGGCAGGACCTTCTACTTCAAAGTCCCTTCAAACATCCAAATCTAATTTCTCTACGTCTGACTGCTTGGAGATTGTATGCTTGATTCTATCAAAGCGTGGTTTTTCCGAATCGGTCATTGATACCTTAATTCAGGCTCGAAAGCCTGTCACCAGGAAAATCTATCATAAGATATGGTGTAAATATCCTCATTGGTGCGAATCCAAGGGTTACTCATGGAGTAAGGTCAGGATTCCTAGGATATTATCTTTTCTCCAAGAAGGATTGGAGAAGGGTTTGTCAGCTAGTTCCTTAAAGGGACAGATTTCTGCTCTGTCTATTCTTTTGCACAAAAGTCTGGCTGAGGTTCCAGACGTTCAGGCGTTTTGTTAGGCTTTAGTTAGGATCAAGCCTGTGTTTAAACCTGTTGCTCCGCCATGGAGTTTAAATTTAGTTCTTAAAGTTCTTCAAGGGGTTCCGTTTGAATCTTTGCATTCCATAGATATTAGCTTTTATCTTGGAAAGTTCTGTTTTTAGTAGCTATCTCCTCGGCTCGAAGAGTTTCGGAGTTATCTGCTTTACAATGTGATTCCCCTTATCTGATTTTCCATGCAGATAAAGTAGTGTTACGTACCAAACCTGGGTTTCTTCCTAATGTGGTATCTAATAAGAATATCAATCAGGAAATTGTTGTTCCTTCTCTATGTCCTAATCCTTCTTCAAAGAAGGAACGTCTATTACACAATCTTGATGTGGTTCGTGCTTTAAAGTTTTATTTACAAGCTACGAAGGATTTTCGTCAAACATCTGCTTTGTTATCTACTCTGGACAAAGGAGAGGCCAAAAGGCTTCGGCAACTTCTCTTTCTTTTTGGCTAAGAAGTATAATACGCTTAGCTTATGAGACTGCTGGCCAGCAGCCTCCTGAAAGAATTACAGCTCATTCTACTAGAGCAGTAGCTTCCACATGGGTTTTTAAACATGAGGCCTCTGTTGAACAGATTTGTAAGGCGGCAACTTGGTCTTCGCTTCATACCTTTTCTAAATTCTACAAATTCGATACTTTTGCTTCTTCGGAGGCTATTTTTGGGAGAAAGGTCTTACAGGCAGTGGTGTCTTCCGTTTAAGTTCCTGCCTTGTCCCTCCCTTCATCCGTGTCCTAAAGCTTTGGTATTGGTATCCCACAAGTAATGGATGAACCCGTGGACTGGATACACCTTTACAAGAGAAAACAAAATTTATGCTTACCTGATAAATTAATTTCTCTTGTGGTGTATCCAGTCCACGGCCCGCCCTGTCATTTTAAGGCAGGTGTTTTTTATTTTTAAACTACAGTCACCACTGCACCCCTATAGTTTCTCCTTTTTTTCTTGCTTGTCTTCGGTCTAATGACTGGGGGTGGCAGTTAGGGAGGAGCTATATAGACAGCTCTGCTGTGGGTGTCCTCTTGCAGCTTCCTGTTGGGAAGGAGAATATCCCACAAGTAATGGATGAACCCGTGGACTGGATACACCACAAGAGAAATAAATTTATCAGGTAAGCATAAATTTTGTTTTCATATGTCTTTATCCCCTTAAGGACAGCTGAAGTAAAGAGAACTTCGGCTGTCATTTAAATATGTCCTCTTATCGGCTTGCTTATAGCACAGAGCTTGCTGATGTCAGCAAGAATGCTCTATATCTCGATGCCTCCGTTGTCGGCAAAGCTGCTCTAGTAAACTCATTAAAGTGATGGTAGACTTTCCACTTTTTATAATCAGTTCCTGGATGTTAGTGACATTTAATTGATCACTTCTAATGAAGATGCGCTATAACTTACTTTTTAATCTAGCTGTGCCATTCTAATACCCCGCACTACGGCCACCCACTTCAAAAGTAATATTTTTGTAAACTAACGGTTTGAACTGTTGTCCAATCAGCGCTCTAGCTACAATTAAAGTGCCATAGGGATAAAAGTAAGTTATAGCAAACCTTCATTAGACGATGCGTCCGTGTGTGGCTGTTCAGTGTATATCACACTGTAGTTTTTGTTCTAGTGTTATTTTTTTAAATTTTTGGTTGTGTGTGTTACTGATAAACCCCGATATCACCTGACTGTGAGACAACCGGTGAGCTCTGTAATCATTACGGTGTACAGGAATTCATTGCCTATACTGCGTATAGCGGCACAGTCTCCAAGTACTGTCAGTGGAGACGGATTAACGCCAATATATTTTGCAGTGATTGGTTTTTAACCATCATGCAACTGGTATACCACCAAGCGGATTGGCCTGCATTCATCACATGACTGTCATCTGATAGAGGGAGTGTAACAGCTGAGTCAGGATCATCAGGGGAATGGCTGCCATATACTACTCCTGCACGGAACCATTTTGTTTGGCTTTGCAAGGTGCTTTTATATCTGCCTATTAAAGGGCCATGATACCCAAATGTTGAAGCACTTGAAAGTGATGCATCATAGCTGTAAAAAGCTGAGTAGAAAATATCAACTGAATGTCTACTATATATATATATATATATATATATATATATATATATACACACAGTATATATATCACACTTTAAGCAGCCAATCAGGATATTAGTCTCAGGACTAGAAAGGAAGCGTGCATCTGGCATATGCAGACACAGTCATGTTATTTTCCTTTTCAGTTTAAGGAAGTTTAATATGAAATCACACGAGATTTCAGTTAAATCTCATGAGATCACAGTAAAGCAAAGCATGACCTCAGCACTACTGATGCTGATTGGCTGTTGTTGTTTTTTTCAACCTGCAGCTGAATTATAACTGATCACAGACACTTCTGGGTATATTTATTATAGTGCGAGCGGACATGATACGAAGTAGCATATCATGTCCACTGCACATCGATAAATGCAGACCGCATACAGTAGTACGCTGTTAGCATTTATCATTACACCAGCAGTTATTGTGAACTGTTGGTGCAATGCCGCCTCTTGCAGATTCGCGGCCAATCGGTCGCTAGCAGGGGGTGTCAATCAACCCGATCGTTGATTTCTGTCCGCGGCCTCAGAGCAGCGGTCTTTAGACCAATGCTTCATAACTCCTGTTTCTAGCGAGCCTGAAGTCTTGTGGGATGATGACATTGTGAGGTAAAATATCTTCCTTTTTACATAGAGATGCTCTGGGGATATTTTCCTTTCTGCTTTTTACAGCTATACTGCATCAGTTTCAAGTGATTTAGTCATTATGTCCCTTTAAATAGATGTATTCTGTGTGACCAATCACAATTGAGAGACAAATAAAAATGTTACCTGACCGTCCATGGTTTTTAAATGCACCTTATTATATTGTTTGGTGATGTCACACTCATTGTAGGCATCTTATAGGAGAGCTCTTTTATATTTAAATTAGCATTAAATGCATTTTTCTGTCAGGATTCAGATAGAGCAGAAATCTTAGCTTTTTAATTTACCTCGATTATCACATTTTCTTTGTTCTCTCTGTATCTTGTTGAAAAGCAGTGACATAAGCTTAGGAGCGTGCACGTGTCGGGGCACTATATGCAGCAGTTTTTGCATTTGTAAGAGCACTAGAGGGCAGCACTATTCCCTACTATATAGTTCCCAGACACCTACTGAGTCATATCCCTTTAACGTACTGCGTGCTATGTATATTTATATTTTCTCATATCCGTTGTTGTTAT
>NC_069505.1:12536018-12611651 GCF_027579735.1 Bombina bombina
TAGTAGTCAATGAACGACTGGGGAACTTCAGTTCTCGGAGCCCGAATTACTGTGCATTGTTGCATGAGCGGCAATGAGCTACTCGCATACTACATCTGTCGTAGTTAAAGTGATAGTAAATCCTAGCGATTTACCAGTGGAACAAATAAAGAGGTATAAAATACTTCATGCTGAAAGTTCCTTTATTTGCCTGTAGCGTTTGCTGCACTGAGAGCCTCAGGCCGCTTTTAGCAGTACACTATTTTGCTGTGACGGGACGTTTCCAACTCTTAGCTAATAACTGTGCGAGCCAGCTGGCGACATGCCGGATAACTAGCGCGCTATTGGATAAGAGGTGAAAACGTCCCCTCACAGCAAAATATCGTTCTGCTGAGGTCTGCCTGAAGCAGTCAGTGCGGCAAACGCTTCAGACAAATAAAGGAACTTTCAGCATGAAGTATTTTATACCTCATGACTGAAAGTCTCCTTTATTTGTTCCACTGGTAAATCCCAGTGTTTCACAAACGCTAGTATTTATCATCACTTTAATATTACTGGGCCTTGTGCGCATGTGTGCGACGCAGTGTATGGAGCTTAGTGTCTGCAACTCTTGAGCAGAAGAGTTTAGTAGAAACATATTTATTTCTTTTGTCATGTACTGACAGCATCACTGTAACGGGTAACTCAGTCGTGTTTTAGACACTTGATAAATGTTTTTTTTAAATCAGTCTGTGTTAACTAATGCATATGTCATCTTTTTAGCAACTAGCGCAGGGACTTTACTTTTTTTTTTTTTTTAAATATATTGGATTGTTTAAAAAAAAAATGAATACACACGGCTGGAAAAACATTTCAGTAATTTACCAATTAGTTGATTCATTTCTAGTGCAGCAACGAGAAAATTACCAGAACAATCTACTGAATGTAGGAAAAATGCTATTTTTTCTTAATTGTCTCTGATGTACAATAAGCACAGTTACTGCTCGGGACCAGCTCCGTTGGTTTCAATTGGTACTTTTACTGTGTTTAACCCCCTTTGCTGGGTTTAAACACACAGCAGTGTAGTGTCGTTAGCCAAGTTAGAGCAAGTTGTTTTTCTACTAAAATTAACGTTCTATAATTTTAACTTAATCAGACGGGCAGTAAAATGATTAAAAGGAGAACTCTGTGTATGTATATATGTATATATGTATGTATGTATGTGTGTGTGTGTATGTATATATGTGTGTGTGTATGTATATATGTGTGTGTGTATGTATATATGTGTGTGTGTATGTATATATGTGTGTGTGTATGTATATATGTGTGTGTGTATGTATATATGTGTGTATGTATATATGTGTGTATGTATATATGTGTGTATGTATATATGTGTGTGTGTATATATGTGTGTGTGTATATATGTGTGTGTGTATATATGTGTGTGTGTATATATGTGTGTGTGTATATATGTGTGTGTATATATGTGTGTGTGTATGTATATATGTGTGTGTGTATATATGTGTGTGTGTATATATGTGTGTGTGTATGTATATATGTGTGTGTGTATGTATATATGTGTGTGTGTATGTATATATGTGTGTGTGTATGTATATATGTGTGTGTGTATGTATATATGTGTGTGTATGTATATATGTGTGTATGTGTATGTGTCTGTGTCTATGTGTGTGTGTATGTGTCTATGTGTGTGTGTGTGTGTCTATGTGTGTGTCTATGTGTGTGTGTGTGTGTGTCTATGTGTGTGTGTCTATGTGTGTGTGTCTATGTGTGTGTGTCTATGTGTGTGTGTCTATGTGTGTGTGTGTGTGTGTCTATGTGTGTGTCTATGTGTGTGTGTGTGTGTGTCTATGTGTGTGTGTCTATGTGTGTGTGTCTATGTGTGTGTGTGTGTGTATGTGTGTGTGTGTGTGTGTGTCTATGTGTGTGTGTGTGTCTGTGTGTGTGTGTGTGTCTGTGTGTGTGTGTGTATCTGTGTGTGTGTGTGTGTGTGTGTGTCTGTGTGTGTGTGTGTGTGTCTATGTGTGTGTGTGTGTCTGTGTGTGTGTGTGTGTCTGTGTGTGTGTGTGTATGTGTGTGTGTGTGTGTATGTGTGTGTGTGTGTCTGTGTGTGTGTCTGTGTGTGTCTGTGTCTGTGTGTGTCTGTATGTATGTGCATGTGTGTGTGTATATGTGTGTATGTATGTATGTATATATGTATGTATGTATGTATGTATGTATGTGTATATATATATATATATATACACAATATTTTGCTGCAGTGCAAATATCCTGCTGATATTGATATGCATAGACTGCACTATTCCACGCCAGCTGTTATGATAGAAACCCTTCTGGGTAATTATCAGTTATAGAGGGTATTGTTTTGCTGAATTATTTGCAGTTCTTTATGCTTAGGACAGTAATGACTCCTCTCCAATTACATTCCTGAGCAGAGGTAGCTAACTCCAGTCTAAGGTTTCTCTTCTTGCCAAATACTGAGATTGACACAGGAGATTGAAAAATCCTGATGTGCTTGTGGCCCTTGGGGGCTCGAGTTGGATGCCTCTGATCTAGAGGAGTGTATGTACAAAGAAAGGGAATTTTAACGATAAAACATACAAAATATCTTAAAATTGCAGTTTGAGAATATTTGCCATGCTCAATAACATGATTGTAGCTTTCACAGACACGTTCAGAACCTGATCTCACAGAGCACCTTGTAGCGATCTGCGCTTGTCAGTTTTACGTGGGAATGCTGTCCGCTGTTCTACTCCATTCCATAAGATCTATTTAACTTGTTTAAAGGGACAGTCTAGACAAAATTAAACTCATGATTGTTAGGGCATGTCATTTTAAACAACTTTCCTATTCACTTTTATCATCAAAATTGCTTTGTGCTCTTGGTATTCTTAGTTGAAAGCTAAACCTAGGTAGGCTCATTTGCTTACAATTGGCAACATATAAGCTGCGCTTCTTTACACAGAGTAACTGGTATATCTCATAGGGTTAGTACCTCATAAAATCAGCAACTGATATATTGTATAAAGCTATAAAGCAAAATTTGCTCTAGTATTAATATACTCAAATATAAGTATATATATAAAAAAAGAAAGAAATAGAAAGTCCCAAGTGAACACTCAGTCCATAGGAATAAATACTTTTAACATACGAACATTTGTATTATATACACCCGAAAGTGCCAAGGAGTGTCAGAAGTACGTTTAAATGTTATACTTCCCAGGTGTTATAGGTAGACCGGTAGGCGCTGCTCTCATAAAACAATCAGGGCTGTGCTCCTGATGTCAAGGCACGCTGTAAAGATATGAAAAGAAAGAGAGCGCAACCCACTCTAAGGGTAATATTGTTTTAATAAAATATACAGATAAAAACTAGTGCTATGAATGCACGTACAAGATAAAAGTTTAAACAGGCACAGTCATATCACCACAGTCCGATTCGCCAGCGTCAGTGTGTATCTCCGATATTTGAGCGATCTGTGATTTCCTTCCTACACTTTCCGGAAAGTCTCAGGATCTCACGACAGATGCAGGAGAGTTTGCTGCAACCGAGCCGGTATCTTCTAACTGTGACGGGAGACAGTGTCCAAATCTCTACGCGTTTCGTCAGGCACCGGCCTGACTTTCTCAAGAGGATGTGTTTGTTCCGATAGCTGGTAATTTAAAAGTCACAAGAGAAGCGCGCCCTTAGCTTCTCAGTTTCTCATTGGGCTGACACTTCCCGTTGTGAATGGCTGATTGTCCAGACAACTCCCATACTATATGGGCCAATAGTTAAAGTTCATTGTCGCTATTACAAGTATAAGGAAAAGAGATAATAAATAGCAGATTATATACAATTATATATCATAACAAAAAAACATCGTACAATAAAATAAAAATAAAAAGGACATATAAAAGATTCAAATAGTTAATTTTGGAAAATTAATTAAATTTTTTGATTAAATTTATTGATTTTAAATAGTTATTAAAAGATTGCTTGGTAAGATATTTACTTGTAGCTATGCTATAGAAAATATTAAAAAATAGAATTTTATCACATAAATGCTTGCAGATCTAAGTCTATGTTCAGACCTTTATCATTAATTGTATTTAAGGTCTGGAGCTCGTGAATCCAGAACGTTTCATGTTGCTTAAGACTTCTAAGTCCATTTTTAGAACTATTGGGGGGTATCCATTCTAGCACCATAATTTTTAATCCCAATGGATCTGCTCCGTGATGACTTAAAAAATGGAGAGGGACACTATGATTTTCCATTTTATTTTTTATATTATTGTAATGTTCATTGAACCTATTTCTAATAAGTTTTTTTGTACGCCCTATATAATAACACTGGCAATTACATTTTAATAGACCACAAACGTGGATTTACATGAGAATTGATTTTTAACTTTAAAGGTCTTTGAATTGGTCATGTTATTAAAAGAATCACCTCTAATTATCTTATTACACATGTTACAATTCTTTGTACCACATGGCCAAGTTCCATTTGTTCTACTCAGCCAGTGTTTTTTCTCTATATGTGTCGGTCCATGTGTTGTTTTAAATTTAGAAGGTGCTAAAATATTTTTAAAATCCTGATTCTTCTTATAAGTTATGGTTGGTTTATCTGGTAGTGTGTAACCCAATATAGGGTCAGAAGTTAAAATTCCCCAATGTTTGTTAAGGATATGTTCTATGTCTTTGCTTCCCTGATTATAGGTAGTGATGGACCTTGTACATCTATTTGGATTATTATCTTTGGGCATAAGCATTGTGGTTCTATCCATATTGGTAACCTTTCTTTCTTCTGTTATGTGTGATCAGTCCACGGGTCATCATTACTTCTGGGATATAACTCCTCCCCAACAGGAAATGCAAGAGGATTCACCCAGCAGAGCTGCATATAGCTCCTCCCCTCTACGTCAGTCCCAGTCATTCTCTTGCACCCAACGACTAGATAGGATGTGTGAGAGGACTATGGTGATTATACTTAGTTTTTATGACTTCAATCAAAAGTTTGTTATTTTAAAATAGCACCGGAGCGTGTTATTACTTCTCTGGCAGAGTTTGAGGAAGAATCTGACAGAGATTTTTTACTATGATTTTAACCGGAGTCGTTAAGATCATATTGCTGTTCTCGACCATCTGAGGGAGGTAAAGGCTTCAGATCAGGGGACAGCGGGCAGATGAATCTGCATTGAGGTATGTGGCAGTTTTTATTTTCTGAATGGAATTGATGAGAAAAGCCTGCCATACCGTTAAAATGACATGTATGTATACACTTCAGTATTCTGGGGATGGTATTTCACCGGAACTACTGTGTTAAAGGTCACTAATCCTTTTAATAACTATTCTCATGTTAAACGTTTTTGCTGGAATGTAGAATCGTTTACATTGCTGAGGTACTGTGTGAATAAATGTTTGGGCATTATTTTCCACTTGGCAGTTTTTTGCTTTAATTGTGACAGTTTCGTTTCTCTTCACTGCTGTGTGGGAGAGGGAGGGGCCGTTTTTGGCGCTCTTTGCTACGCATCAAAAAATTCCAGTCAGCTACTTTTATATTTCCTGCATGATCCGGTTCATCTCTGACAGATCTCAGGGGTCTTCAAACTTCTTTGAAGGGAGGTAAATTCTCTCAGCAGAGCTGTGAGAATTCTTATAGTGACTGTGTATAAAAAACGTTGTTTTGTTTTCTTATGTACAAATTTAATTAGTGTTGTTTTTTACTAATGGGAACAAACCTTTGCTAAAAGTTGTGTTGTTTTTAAAATTTGATGCAATAACTGTTTTTCAGTTCATTATTTCAACTGTCATTTAATCGTTAGTACCTCTTTGAGGCACAGTGCCTTTTTTTTTTGCTAAAAAAGATTATAACCAAGTTGTAAGTTTTTTGCTAGTGTGTTAAACATGTCTGACTCAGAGGAAGATATCTGTGTCATTTGTTCCAATGCCAAGGTGGAGCCCAATAGAAATTTATGTACTAACTGTATTGATGCTACTTTAAATAAAAGTCAATCTGTACAATGTGAACAAATTTCACCAAACAGCGAGGGGAGAGTTATGCCGATTAACTCGCCTCACGCGACAGTACCTGCATCTCCCGCCCGGGAGGTGCGTGATATTTTGGCGCCTAGTACATCTGGGCGGCCATTACAGATAACATTACAAGATATGGCTACTGTTATGACTGAAGTTTTGTCTAAATTACCTGAACTAAGAGGCAAGCGTGATCACTCTGGGGTGAGAACAGAGTGCGCTGACAATGCTAGGGCCATGTCTGATACTGCGTCACAGCTCGCAGAGCATGAGGACGGAGAGCTTCATTCTGTGGGTGACGGTTCTGATCCAAACAGATTGGACTCAGATATTTCAAATTTTAAATTTAAATTGGAGAACCTCCGTGTACTACTAGGGGAGGTCTTAGCAGCTCTCAACGATTGTAACACTGTTGCAATACCAGAGAAACTGTGTAGGTTGGATAAATACTTTGCGGTACCGGCGAGTACTGACGTTTTTCCTATACCTAAGAGACTAACTGAAATTGTTACTAAGGAGTGGGATAGACCCGGTGTGCCGTTCTCACCCCCTCCAATATTTAGAAAGATGTTTCCAATAGACGCCACCACTCGGGACTTATGGCAAACGGTCCCCAAGGTGGAGGGAGCAGTTTCTACTTTAGCTAAGCGTACCACTATCCCGGTGGAGGATAGCTGTGCTTTCTCAGATCCAATGGATAAAAAATTAGAGGGTTACCTTAAGAAAATGTTTGTTCAACAAGGTTTTATATTACAACCCCTTGCATGTATCGCGCCGATTACGGCTGCGGCAGCATTTTGGATTGAGTCGCTTGAAGAGAACCTTAGTTCCTCTACGCTAGACGACATTACGGACAGGCTTAGAGTCCTTAAACTAGCTAATTCTTTCATTTCGGAGGCCGTAGTACATTTAACCAAACTTACGGCTAAGAACTCAGGATTCGCCATACAGGCACGCAGGGCACTGTGGCTAAAATCCTGGTCAGCTGATGTTACTTCTAAGTCCAAATTACTTAATATACCTTTCAAGGGGCAGTCCTTATTCGGGCCCGGTTTGAAAGAAATTATCGCTGACATTACGGGAGGTAAGGGCCACGCCCTACCTCAAGACAAGGCCAAAGCTAAGGCTAGACAGTCTAATTTTCGTCCCTTTCGGAATTTCAAAACAGGAGCAGCATCAACCTCCACTGCACCAAAACAGGAAGGAGCTGTTGCTCGTTACAGGCAAGGCTGGAAGCCTAACCAGTCCTGGAACAAAAGCAAGCAGGCCAGGAAACCTGCTGCTGCCCCAAAGACAGCATGAACCGAGAGCCCCCGATCCGGGACCGGATCTAGTAGGGGGCAGACTCTCTCTCTTCGCCCAGGCCTGGGAAAGAGATGTTCAGGATCCCTGGGCACTAGAGATCATATCTCAGGGATACCTTCTAGACTTCAAATTATCTCCCCCAAGAGGGAGATTTCATCTGTCAAGGTTGTCAACAAACCAGATAAAGAAAGAAGCGTTTCTACGCTGCGTACAAGATCTGTTAACAATGGGAGTGATCCATCCGGTTCCGTGGTCGGAACAAGGACAAGGGTTCTACTCAAACCTGTTTGTGGTTCCCAAAAAAGAGGGAACTTTCAGGCCAATCTTAGATTTAAAGACTCTAAACAAATTCCTAAGAGTTCCATCGTTCAAAATGGAAACTATTCGGACAATCTTACCCACGATCCAAGAGGGTCAGTACATGACCACAGTGGATTTAAAGGATGCTTACCTTCACATACCGATCCACAAAGATCATCACCGGTATCTAAGGTTTGCCTTCTTAGACAGGCACTACCAGTTTGTAGCTCTTCCATTCGGATTGGCTACGGCTCCAAGAATCTTCACAAAGGTTCTGGGTGCCCTTCTAGCGGTACTAAGACCGCGAGGGATTTCGGTAGCTCCGTACCTAGACGACATTCTAATACAAGCTTCAAGCTTTCAAACTGCCAAGTCTCATACAGAGTTAGTTCTGGCATTTCTAAGGTCGCATGGATGGAAAGTGAACGAAAAGAAGAGTTCTCTCTTTCCTCTCACAAGAGTTCCATTCTTGGGGACTCTTATAGATTCTGTAGAAATGAAGATTTACCTGACAGAAGACAGGTTAACAAAACTTCAAAATGCATGCCGCGTCCTTCATTCCATTCAACACCCGTCAGTAGCTCAATGCATGGAGGTGATCGGCTTAATGGTAGCGGCAATGGACATAGTACCTTTTGCACGCCTACACCTCAGACCGCTGCAATTATGCATGCTAAGTCAGTGGAATGGGGATTACTCAGATTTGTCCCCTACTCTGAATCTGAATCAAGAGACCAGAAATTCTCTTCTATGGTGGCTTTATCGGCCACACCTGTCCAGGGGGATGCCATTCAGCAGGCCAGACTGGACAATTGTAACAACAGACGCCAGCCTACTAGGTTGGGGCGCTGTCTGGAATTCTCTGAAGGCTCAGGGACTATGGAATCAGGAGGAGAGTCTCCTACCAATAAACATTCTGGAATTGAGAGCAGTTCTCAATGCCCTTCTGGCTTGGCCCCAGTTAACAACTCGGGGGTTCATCAGGTTTCAGTCGGACAACATCACGACTGTAGCTTACATCAACCATCAGGGAGGGACAAGAAGCTCCCTAGCAATGATAGAAGTATCAAAGATAATTCGCTGGGCAGAGTCTCACTCTTGCCACCTGTCAGCAATCCACATCCCGGGAGTGGAGAACTGGGAGGCGGATTTCTTGAGTCGCCAGACTTTTCATCCGGGGGAGTGGGAACTTCATCCGGAGGTCTTTGCCCAAATACTTCGACGTTGGGGCAAACCAGAGATAGATCTCATGGCGTCTCGCCAGAACGCCAAACTTCCTCGCTACGGGTCCAGATCCAGGGATCCGGGAGCAGTTCTGATAGATGCTTTGACAGCACCTTGGAACTTCAGGATGGCTTATGTGTTTCCACCCTTCCCGCTGCTTCCTCGATTGATTGCCAAAATCAAACAGGAGAGAGCATCAGTAATTCTAATAGCACCTGCTTGGCCACGCAGGATTTGGTATGCAGATCTAGTGGACATGTCATCCTGTCCGCCTTGGTCTCTACCTCTAAGACAGGACCTTCTGATACAGGGTCCATTCAAACATCAAAATCTAACTTCTCTGAAGCTGACTGCTTGGAAATTGAACGCTTGATTTTATCAAAACGTGGTTTTTCTGAGTCGGTTATTGATACCCTGATTCAGGCTAGGAAGCCTGTTACCAGAAGGATTTACCATAAAATATGGCGGAAATACCTATACTGGTGCGAATCCAAAGGTTACTCCTGGAGTAAGGTTAGGATCGCTAGGATATTGTCTTTTCTACAAGAAGGTTTAGAAAAGGGTTTATCAGCTAGTTCATTAAAGGGACAGATTTCAGCTCTGTCCATCTTGTTGCACAGGCGTCTGTCAGAAAATCCAGACGTCCAGTCCTTTTGTCAGGCTTTAGCTAGGATCAAGCCTGTGTTTAAAGCTGTTGCTCCACCATGGAGTTTAAACTTAGTTCTTAACGTTTTACAGGGTGTTCCGTTTGAACCCCTTCATTCCATTGATATAAAATTGTTATCTTGGAAAGTTCTGTTTTTAATGGCTATTTCCTCGGCTCGAAGAGTCTCTGAGTTATCAGCCTTACATTGTGATTCCCCTTATCTGATTTTTCACTCAGACAAGGTAGTTCTGCGTACTAAACCTGGGTTCTTACCTAAGGTAGTCACTAACAGGAACATCAATCAAGAGATTGTTGTCCCATCCTTGTGTCCAAATCCTTCCTCAAAGAAGGAACGTCTTTTACACAATCTGGATGTAGTTCGTGCCCTCAAGTTCTACTTGCAGGCAACTAAAGATTTTCGCCAAACTTCTTCCTTGTTTGTCGTTTACTCTGGACAGAGGAGAGGTCAAAAAGCTTCTGCTACCTCTCTCTCTTTTTGGCTTCGTAGCATAATACGTTTAGCCTATGAGACTGCTGGACAGCAGCCTCCTGAAAGAATTACAGCTCACTCCACTAGAGCTGTGGCTTCCACTTGGGCCTTTAAGAATGAGGCCTCTGTTGAACAGATTTGCAAGGCTGCAACTTGGTCTTCGCTTCATACTTTTTCCAAATTTTACAAATTTGACACTTTTGCTTCTTCGGAGGCTATTTTTGGGAGAAAGGTTCTTCAGGCAGTGGTTCCTTCTGTATAATGAGCCTGCCTATCCCTCCCGTCATCCGTGTACTTTTGCTTTGGTATTGGTATCCCAGAAGTAATGATGACCCGTGGACTGATCACACATAACAGAAGAAAACATAATTTATGCTTACCTGATAAATTCCTTTCTTCTGTTGTGTGATCAGTCCACGGCCCGCCCTGTTTTAAGGCAGGTATATATTTTTTAAATTATACTCCAGTCACCACTTCACCCTTGGTTACTCCTTTCTCGTTGATTCTTGGTCGAATGACTGGGACTGACGTAGAGGGGAGGAGCTATATGCAGCTCTGCTGGGTGAATCCTCTTGCATTTCCTGTTGGGGAGGAGTTATATCCCAGAAGTAATGATGACCCGTGGACTGATCACACAACAGAAGAAAGGAATTTATCAGGTAAGCATAAATTATGTTTTTACAGAGGCCAATAGACTTTCTTTATAACCCTTATCTTTAAACCTAGAGTCCAGATCTTCAGACTCTTTCTCAAAATTTTCCAAGTAAGTGCAGTTTCTTCTTATTCGTTGATATTGTCTAAGTGGAATATTTTGTTTCCACCTGGGCAAATGTCCACTGCTGGCACTTAGGAAACCATTTTTATCCGTAGGTTTTCTGTAATTTCGTACGGTTATATTACTATTCATATCAACATATAAAATCAAATCTAAAAATTCAATGCTTTCTTTCTGTATTTTGCTAGTGAACATAAGATTCATAGAGTTAGTATTAATATGTTCTATAAAATCATAAACATTGTTCCTTACCTTTCCAAATTATAATATTATCAATATATCGGAAATACCTAATAAGATGTTTCGCATTTTTGACCAAATAAATCTATTCTCAAAAAAATTCATAAATAAATTGGCATACGACGGGGTAAAGGTAGTCCCCATCGCCGTACCTTGTAACTGTAAATAAATTCAGAATTAAATTCAAAATAATTATGTTTTAAAATAAAATCTATTCCTTTTAAAATAAAATCTATTTGTATTGGTGAAAGACTACTGTTATTATTTAGGCTTTCCTCCAATGCTTCAATGCCTAATTGACTCTTAAGCGATACTACTTAAGCGATACTACTTAAAAGAAGCTAATAGAATACTAAATTATAAGGATACCTATAAAAAGCTAACATACAACCCAACCAATAAATTTGTAAAAGAACTAAATACTATTCTTATAGAGGCCAAATCTAACGGTATACTTAACAATGAAGAATTTCAGTTCCTGGTGGACAGAGATCCCCCGATCCCCATATTTTACCATCTCCCCAAAGTCCATAAGACTTTGGTGGACCCACCAGGAAGGCCAATTATCTCGGGAATTGGCTCTCTAACCAACAATCTTTCATGCTAGATTGATCATTTTTTACAACCACTGCTTAAAACTAATAAATCCTTCCTAAAAGATGCTACTCAAACCATCAAAATATTTGAGGGTAAAAAATGGGAGTGCGATTATTTATGGGTAACATGCGATGTCACCTCATTGTATACCTGCATTCCTCATCAATTAGGCATTGGAGGAAAGCCTAAATAATAACAGTAGTCTTTCACCAATACAAATAGATTTTATTTTAAAAGGAATAGATTTTATTTTAAAACATAATTATTTTGAATTTAATTCTGAATTTTATTTACAGTTACAAGGTACGGCGATGGGGACTACCTTTACCCCATCGTATGCCAATTTATTTATGAATTTTTTTGAGAATAGATTTGGTCAACTAATCCTTATGCGAAACATCTTATTATGTATTTCCGATATATTGATGATATTATTATAATTTGGAAAGGTAAGGAACAATTTGTTTATGATTTTATAGAACATATTAATACTAACTCTATGAATCTTAAGTTCACTAGCAAAATACAGAAAGAAAGCATTGAATTTTTAGATTTGATTTTATATGTTGATATGAATAGTAATATAGCCGTACGAAATTACAGAAAACCTACGGATAAAAATGGTTTCCTAAGTGCCAGCAGTGGACATTTGCCCAGGTGGAAACAAAATATTCCACTTGGACAATATCAACGAATAAGAAGAAACTGCACTTACTTGGAAAATTTTGAGAAAGAGTCTGAAGATCTGGACTCTAGGTTTAAAGATAAGGGTTATAAAGAAAGTCTATTGGCCTCTGTAAAAGAAAGGTTACCAATATGGATAGAACCACAATGCTTATGCCCAAAGATAATAATCCAAATAGATGTACAAGGTCCATCACTACCTATAATCAGGGAAGCAAAGACATAGAACATATCCTTAACAAACATTGGGGAATTTTAACTTCTGACCCTATATTGGGTTACACACTACCAGATAAACCAACCATAACTTATAAGAAGAATCAGGATTTTAAAAATATTTTAGCACCTTCTAAATTTAAAACACATGGACCGACACATATAGAGAAAAAACACTGGCTGAGTAGAACAAATGGAACTTGGCCATGTGGTACAAAGAATTGTAACATGTGTAATAAGATAATTAGAGGTGATTCTTTTAATAACATTACCAATTCAAAGACCTTTAAAGTTAAAAATCAATTCTCATGTAAATCCACGTTTGTGGTATATCTATTAAAATGTAATTGCCAATGTTATTATATAGGGCGTACAAAAAGACTTATTAGAAATAGGTTCAATGAACATTACAATAATATAAAAAATAAAATGGAAAATCATAGTGTCCCTCTCCATTTTTTAAGTCATCACGGAGCAGATCCATTGGGATTAAAAATTATGGTGCTAGATTGGATACCCCCCAATAGTTCTAAAAATAGACTTAGAAGTCTTAGGCAACATGAAATGTTCTGGATTCACGAGCTCCAGACCTTAAATACAATTAACGATAAAGGTCTGAACATAGACTTAGATCTGCAAGCATTTATGTGATAAAATTCTATTTTTTAATATTTTCTATAGCATAGCTCCAAGTAAATATCTTTTACCAAGCAATCTTTTTTAAAAAACTATTTAAAATCAATAATTTTAATCAAAAAATTCAATTAATTTTCAAAAATTAACTATTTGAATCTTTTGATATGTCCTTTTTATTTTAATTTTTATTTAAATTTTATTCTATGATACTGATACTTTGTTTTTTTGTTATGATATATAATTGTATATAATCTGCTATTTATTATCTCTTTTCCTTATACTTGTAATAGCGACAATGAACTTTAACTATTGGCCCATATAGTATGGGAGTTGTCTGGACAATCAGCCATTCACAACGGATTATCAAAGGGAAGTGTCAGCCCAATGAGAAACTGAGAAGCTAAGGGCGCGCTTCTCTTGTGACTTTTAAATTACCAGCTATCGGAACAAACACATCCTCTTGAGAAAGTCAGGCCGGTGCCTGACGAAACGCGTAGAGATTTGGACACTGTCTCCCGTCACAGTTAGAAGATACCGGCTCGGTTGCAGCAAACTCCCCTGCATCTGTCGTGAGATCCTGAGACTTTCCAGAAAGTGTAGGAAGGAAATCACAGATCGCTCAAATATCGGAGATACACACTGACGCTGCCGAATCGGACTGTGGTGACATGACTGTGCCTGTTTAAACTTTTATCTTGTACGTGCATTCATAGCACTAGTTTTTATCTGTATATTTTATTAAAACAATATTACCCTTAGAGTGGGTTGCGCTCTCTTTCTTTTCATATCTTTACAGGCTCATTTGCTAATTTCTAAAACCTTGAAAGTAGCCTCTTGTGTCGATTCATTTTACAGTTTTTCACAGCTACAGGGTGTTTGTGTTTCATATAGGACATTGTGTTCACGTCTGCGGAGTTACTTATGAGAGGGCACTGATTGGCTAAAATGCAAGTCTGTCAAAAGAACTAATGGGGCAGTCTGCAGAGGCTCAGATACAAGGTAATCACAGAAGTAAAACTGAGATAAGGGGGCAGTCTGCAGAGGCTTAGATATAGGGTAATCACAGAGGTAAAACTGAGATAAGGAGGCAGTCTGCAGAGGCTTAGATACAAGGTAATCACAGAGGTAAAACTGAGATAAGGGGGCAGTCTGCAGAGGCTTAGATACAGGGTAATCACAGAGGTAAAACTGAGATAAGGGGGCAGTCTGCAGAGGCTTAGATACAGGGTAATTACAGAAGTAAAACTGAGATAAGGGGGCAGTCTGCAGAGGCTTAGATAGAAGGTAATCACAGAGGTAAAAAGTATATTAATAAAACTGAGAAAAGGGGCAGTCTGCAGAGGCTTAGATACAAGGTAATCACAGAGGTAAAATGTATATTAATATAACCGTATTGGTTATGCAAAACTGGGGAATGGGTAATCAAGGGATTATCTGTTTTTAACAATACAAATTCTGGAGTAGATTGTTTTCATATTTGGCATGTAAAATCTATACAAGTATACAGTTTTCACTTTCAGATGCTCCAGTCAGTTATGTTGTATTAAGAACTGTTTCCAGTTGATTCCTGATAATGTAGGCATGCAGGCGCTGGTGTTTAGGTTTTTAAATGGTCAAAACTGCTGAATTAATATTCACCGTTTTTTGGAGGTTTTTTAAATAATCAATCGGAAGATAAATTAGTGTCTGCCAATCACTAGCTGTGTTGAGCAGTGTATTGCAACTCTATAGCAGTCTTTAGCTGTCTGCATTTAACCCCTTTTGGTAAACGCAAACAATAGTGCAATAAGAAAATGCTTTATTGTGTTGCAACATTGTCTTATTGCTACTATGTTCCTTTAAAGGGGCATAGAGATTTTTTAGGTATTGGAATAGTTGTATAGCACATTCTTCATGTTAAAAATCTGCAGTATACCAGCCCTTAAGGACACGGTGGATGCTTCCAGGGCTATGATAGCGCAGGACTCGCAAACAGAGTTGACAGTGCTATTTCTGCGTGCCTAGCTACAATGCAGTAACAGTAAAGTATCTCCCTTACTATGTATACAATCATAGAGAGCTATTTATCAGCCATTGTATCCTTTTGATGCACCCTAGAAACCAGTGTCTTTCAAGTCTTATTACAAATATTAATTTTAAAATTATGGAAAATGATGCAAAGAAGTTAATTGCATATCATGAATTGATAATTGGTTGAGTAAAAAAAAACAACAACCTACATTCAGGGTCATATCCATATATAATTAGTAATACTGTGTTCCTTTCACATTGGCTGCTTATAGTTTATATGTAAACGTCTCCAGAAAGCAAAAAGTGTAATGTTAATGTCCTGGTTTGGCCCTCACAGCCACCAGCAGATTTCTCCCTCTATGGCCCTCACCACAGCCACCAGCAGATTTGGCCCTCACCACAGCCACCAGCAGATTTGGCCCTCACCACAGCCACCAGCAGATTTGGCCCTCACCACAGCCACCAGCAGATTTGGCCCTCACCACAGCCACCAGTAGATTTCTCCCTCTTTGGCCTTCACCACAGCCACCAGCAGATTTCTCCCTCTTTGGCCCTCACCACAGCCACCAGCAGATTTGGCCCTCACCACAGCCACCAGTAGATTTCTCCCTCTTTGGCCTTCACCACAGCCACCAGCAGATTTCTCCCTCTTTGGCCCTCACCTCAGCCACCAGCAGATTTCTCCCTCTTTGGACCTCATCACAGCCACCAGCAGATTTCTCCCTCCTTGACCCTCACCACAGCCACCAGCAGATTTGGCCCTCACCACAGCCACCAGCAGATTTCTCCCTCTTTGGCCTTCACCACAGCCGGTAGATTTCTCCCTCTTTGGCCTTCACCACAGCCGGTAGATTTCTCCCTCTTTGGCCCTCACCACAGCCGGTAGATTTCTCTCTTTTTTGGCCCTCACCACAGCCGGTAGGTTTCTCCCTCTTTGGCCCTCACCACAGCCAGTAGATTTCTCTCTTTTCTCTTGTTAAGTGTGTTCAATCCATGGGTCATCCATTACTTATGGGATATATTCTCCTCCCCAACAGGAAGTTGCAAGAGGATCACCCAAGCAGAGCTGCTATATAGCTCCTCCCCTCACATGTCATATCCAGTCATTCTCTTGCAACCCTCAACAAAGAAGGAGGTCGCGGGAGGAGTTGGAGTTTTTACTTAATTATTCTTCAATCAAAAGTTTGTTATTTTAAATGGCACCGGAGTGTGCTGTTTTTTTCTATCTCAGGCTGTATTTGGAAGAAGAAACTGCCTGCGTTTTCTATGATCTTAGCAGGCGTAACTAAGATCCACTGGCTGTTCTCGACATTCTGAGGAGTGGGGTAACTTCAGAACATGGGAATAGCATGTGGGGTCCACCGCAAATGAGGTATGTGCAGTACAATATTTTCTGGGAATGGAATTGACTAAGAAAATACTGCTGTTACCCGTATGATGTAAGTACAGCCTTAAATGCAGTAGTAGTGACTGGTATCAGGCTGATAAATGTATGCACAGTAGTTATTTTCTAGGGACTAGAATTTGACTGTGAAAATACTGTTAATACTGAAATAATGCTTAAGCCTTATCTGCAGTGGTAGCGACTGGTTTCAGGCTTAGTAATAACTTTGCATGACATTTAAAGAAGTTTATTTTTAAAACGTTTACTGGCATGTTATTCGTTTTGTGAGGTACTTTGGTGATAAATCCTTTGGGCATGAATTTTTTTCCACATGGCTAACGTATATTTCTGCATAGAAACCGTTATATCAGGTCTCCCACTGTTGTAAATGAGCGGATGGGGCCTCTTTTTAGCGCCTTGTTGCGCAGTTAAAATTCTAGCACAGTCTTCCTGCTTCTTCCTCCTTGATCCAGGACGTCTCTAGAGAGCTCAGGGGTCTTCAAAATTCGTTTTTTGAGGGAGGTAATCAGTCACAGCAGACCTGTGACAGTGTGTTAGACTGTGATAAAAACGTTTTATATTAATTTGATATCCGTTTTTTTGGGTACTGAGGGGTTAATCATCCGGTTGCTAATGGGTGCAATCCTCTTCTAATTAATACATTTAAAGAATTGTTGACTATAACTGAATTATTCCTTAGTTACTCAACTGTGTTTTTTAAAAGCGCTGCAGCGTTTTTATATTGCTTGCAAACTTATTGAAAGTATTTTCCAAGCTTGCTAGCTTCATTGCTAGTCTGTTTAAACATGTCTGATACAGAGGAATCTGCTTGTTCATTATGTTTAAAAGCCGTTGTGGAGCCCAATAGAAATATGTGTACCAATTGTATTGATGTTACTTTGAAAAATCAATCTGTACCGCTTAAAAAATTATCACCAGACAACGAGGGGGCAGTTATGCCGTCTAACTCTCCTCACGTGTCAGTACCTTCGTCTCCCGCTCGGGAGGTGCGTGAGATTGAGGCGCCAAGTACATCAAGGCCCTTACAAATCACTTTACATGATATGGCTAATTTTATGAAAGAAGTGTTATACAATATGCCAGAGTTAAGAGGCAAGCGCGACAGTTCTGGGTTAAGGACAGAGCGCGCCGATGACACGAGAGCCATGTCTGATACTGCGTCACAATTTGCAGAACATGAGGACGGAGAGCTTCATTCTGTGGGTGACGGTTCTGATTCGGGGAGACCGGATTCAGAAATTTCAAATTTTAAATTTAAGCTTGAGAACCTCCGCGTGTTGCTAGGGGAGGTGTTAGCGGCTCTGAATGATTGTGACACGGTGGCAATCCCAGAGAAATTATGTAGGCTGGATAAATACTACGCGGTGCCGGTGTGTACTGACGTTTTTCCTATACCAAAGAGGCTTACAGAGATTATTAGTAAGGAGTGGGATAGACCCGGTGTGCCTTTTTCCCCTCCTCCGATATTTAGAAAAATGTTCCCTATAGACGCCACCACAAGAGACTTATGGCAGACGGTCCCTAAGGTGGAGGGAGCAGTTTCTACTTTAGCCAAGCGTACCACTATCCCGGTGGAGGATAGCTGTGCTTTCTCAGATCCAATGGATAAAAAATTAGAGGGTTATCTTAAGAAAATGTTTATTCAACAAGGTTTTATATTACAGCCTCTTGCATGCATTGCGCCTGTCACTGCTGCAGCGGCATTCTGGTTTGAGTCTCTGGAAGAGACGATTCGCACAGCACGATTGGATGAGTCTCTGAGCAAGATTAGAACCCTTAAGCTGGCTAATGCGTTTGTTTCGGATGCCGTAGTGCATTTAACCAAACTTACGGCTAAAAATTCCGGATTCGCCATACAGGCGCGCAGAGCGCTTTGGCTTAAATCCTGGTCAGCAGATGTAACTTCTAAGTCTAAATTGCTAAACATTCCTTTCAAAGGGCAGACCTTATTCGGGCCCGGCTTGAAGGAAATTATTGCTGACATTACTGGAGGTAAGGGCCACACCCTTCCTCAGGACAGGGCCAAATCAAAGGCCAAACAGTCTAATTTTCGTGCCTTTCGTAATTTCAAGGCAGGAGCAGCATCAACTTCCTCCGCTCCAAAACAGGAAGGAACTACTGCTCGTTACAGACAGGGTTGGAAAAGCAACCAGTCATGGAACAAGGGCAAGCAGGCCAGAAAGCCTACTTCTGCCCCTAAGACAGCATGAAGTCAGGGCCCCCTTTCCGGAGACGGATCTAGTGGGGGGCAGACTCTCTCTCTTCGCCCAGGCTTGGGCAAGAGATGTACAGGATCCCTGGACGCTGGAGATTATATATCAGGGATACCTTCTGGATTTCAAGACTTCTCCTCCACAAGGGAGGTTTCATCTGTCAAGGTTATCAACAAACCTAGTAAAGAAAGAGGCATTTCTACAATGTGTACAAGACCTCTTAGTGATGGGAGTGATCCACCCAGTTCCGCGGACGGAACAGGGGCAAGGGTTTTATTCAAATCTGTTTGTGGTTCCCAAGAAAGAGGGAACCTTCAGACCAATCTTAGATTTAAAAATCTTAAACAAATTCCTAAGGGTTCCATCGTTCAAGATGGAAACCATTCGAACCATCCTACCCATGATCCAAGAGGGTCAATATATGACCACAGTGGATTTAAAGGATGCCTACCTTCACATTCCGATTCACAAAGATCATTACCGGTATCTAAGGTTTGCCTTTCTAGACAGGCATTACCAGTTTGTAGCCCTTCCCTTCGGGTTGGCTACGGCCCCGAGAATTTTTACAAAGGTTCTGGGCTCTCTTCTGGCGGTACTAAGACCACGAGGCATAGCGGTGGCTCCGTACCTAGACAACATTCTGATACAAGCGTCAAGTTTTCAAAATGCAAAGTCTCATACAGAGATAGTTCTAGCATTTCTGAGGTCGCATGGGTGGAAAGTGAACGTGGAAAAGAGTTCTCTGTTACCACTCACAAGGGTCCCTTTTCTAGGGACTCTTATAGATTCTGTAGAGATGAAGATTTACCTGACGGAGTCCAGGCTATCAAAACTTCTCAATGCTTGCCGTGTCCTTCACTCCATTCCAAGCCCATCAGTAGCTCAGTGCATGGAAGTGATCGGCTTAATGGTCGCGGCGATGGACATAGTGCCATTTGCGCGCCTACATCTCAGACCGCTGCAACTATGCATGCTAAGTCAATGGAACGGGGATTACTCAGATCTGTCCCCTTTGCTAAATCTGGACCAGGAGACCAGAGATTCTCTTCTCTGGTGGTTATCACGGGTTCATCTGTCCAAAGGAATGTCCTTTCGCAGACCAGATTTGACGATTGTAACAACAGATGCCAGCCTACTAGGCTGGGGAGCAGTCTGGAACTCCCTGAAGGCTCCGGGATCGTGGACTCAGGAGGAGAAACTCCTCCCAATAAACATTCTAGAATTAAGGGCAATATTCAATGCTCTTCTAGCTTGGCCTCAGTTGGCAACACTGAGGTTCATCAGATTTCAGTCGGACAACATCACGACTGTGGCTTACATCAATCATCAAGGGGGAACCAGGAGTTCCCTAGCGATGTTGGAAGTCTCGAAGATAATTCGCTGGGCAGAGTCTCACTCTTGCCACCTGTCAGCGATCTACATCCCAGGCGTGGAGAACTGGGAGGCGGATTTTTTAAGTCGCCAGACTTTTCATCCGGGGGAGTGGGAACTTCACCCAGAGGTATTTGCCCAACTAATTCTTCGTTGGGGAAAACCGGATCTGGATCTCATGGCATCTCGCCAGAACGCCAAGCTTCCTTGTTACGGATCCAGGTCCAGGGACCCGGGAGCGGTGCTGGTAGATGCACTAGCAGCCCCTTGGGTTTTCAACATAGCTTATGTGTTTCCACCTTTTCCTTTGCTTCCTCGACTGATTGCCAGGATCAAACAGGAGAGAGCATCGGTGATTCTGATAGCGCCTGCGTGGCCACGCAGGACCTGGTATGCAGACCTAGTGGACATGTCGTCCTGTCCACCATGGTCTCTACCCCTGAGGCAGGACCTTCTAATTCAGGGTCCTTTCAACCATCCAAACCTAATTTCTCTGAGGCTGACTGCTTGGAAATTGAACGCTTGATTCTATCAAAGCGTGGGTTTTCGGATTCGGTTATTGATACATTAATACAGGCTCGGAAACCTGTTACCAGAAAAATTTACCACAAGATATGGCGTAAATATTTATATTGGTGTGAATCCAAGAGTTACTCATGGAGTAAGGTTAGGATTCCTAGGATATTGTCTTTTCTACAAGAGGGTTTAGAAAAGGGCTTATCCGCTAGTTCACTAAAGGGACAGATTTCTGCTCTGTCTATTCTTTTACACAAGCGTCTGGCAGAGATTCCAGACGTCCGGGCTTTTTGTCAGGCTTTGGCTAGGATTAAGCCTGTGTTTAAAGCTGTTGCTCCTCCGTGGAGCTTAAACTTGGTTCTTAAAGTTCTCCAGGGTGTTCCGTTTGAACCCCTTCATTCCATTGATATTAAGCTTTTATCTTGGAAAGTTCTGTTTTTGATGGCTATTTCCTCGGCTCGTAGAGTCTCTGAGTTATCTGCCTTACATTGTGATTCTCCTTATCTGATCTTTCATTCAGACAAGGTAGTCCTGCGTACTAAACCTGGGTTTTTACCTAAGGTTGTTTCTAACAAGAATATCAATCAAGAGATTGTTGTTCCATCCTTATGTCCTAATCCTTCTTCTTCAAAGAAGGAACGTCTTTTGCATAATCTAGATGTGGTCCGTGCTCTGAAGTTCTACTTACAGGCAACTAAAGATTTTCGACAAACTTCTTCTCTGTTTGTCGTTTACTCTGGACAGAGGAGAGGGCAAAAGGCTTAGGCTACCTCTCTCTCTTTTTGGCTTCGTAGCATAATACGCTTAGCCTATGAGACTGCTGGACAGCAGCCTCCTGAAAGAATGACAGCTCATTCCACTAGAGCTGTGGCTTCCACCTGGGCCTTTAAGAATGAGGCCTCTGAACAGATTTGCAAGGCTGCAACTTGGTCTTCACTTCATACTTTTTCCAAATTTTACAAATTTGACACTTGCTTCTTCGGAGGCTGTTTTTGGGAGAAAGGTTCTACAGGCAGTGGTTCCTTCTGTTTAATGTTCCTGCCTTGTCCCTCCCATCATCCGTGTACTTTAGCTTTGGTATTGGTATCCCATAAGTAATGGATGACCCGTGGACTGAACACACTTAACAAGAGAAAACATAATTTATGCTTACCTGATAAATTTATTTCTCTTGTAGTGTGTTAAGTCCACGGCCCGCCCTGTCTATTTGAGGCAGGTTCTAAATTTTATATTATAACTCCAGTCACCACTGCACCCTATAGTTTCTCCTTTCTCGTCTTGTTTCGGTCGAATGACTGGATATGACATGTGAGTGGAGGAGCTATATAGCAGCTCTGCTTGGGTGATCCTCTTGCAACTTCCTGTTGGGGAGGAGAATATATCCCATAAGTAATGGATGACCCGTGGACTGAACACACTACAAGAGAAATAAATTTATCAGGTAAGCATAAATTATGTTTTTTTGGCCCTCACCACAGCCGGTAGATTTCTCCCTCTTTGGCCCTCACCACGGCCGGTAGATTTCTCCCTCTTTGGCCCTCACCACGGCCGGTAGATTTCTCCCTCTTTGGCCCTCACCACTGCCGGTAGATTTCTCCCTTTTTGGCCCTCACCACAGCCGATAGATTTCTCTTTTTTTGGCCCTCACCACGGCCGGTAGATTTCTCCCTCTTTGGCCCTCACCACGGCCGGTAGATTTCTCCCTCTTTGGCCCTCACCACTGCCGGTAGATTTCTCCCTCTTTGGCCCTCACCAATGCCGGTAGGTTTCTCCCTCTTTGGCCCTCACCAATGCCGGTAGGTTTCTCCCTCTTTGGCCCTCACCACTGCCGGTAGGTTTCTCCCTCTTTGGCCCTTACCACTGCCGGTAGGTTTCTCCCTCTTTGGCCCTCACCACTGCCGGTAGGTTTCTCCCTCTTTGGCCCTCACCACTGCCGGTAGGTTTCTCCCTCTTTGGCCCTCACCACTGCCGGTAGGTTTCTCCCTCTTTGGCCCTCACCACTGCCGGTAGGTTTCTCCCTCTTTGGCCCTCACCACAGCCGGTAGGTTTCTCTCTCTTTGGCCCTCACCAAAGCCGGTAGATTTTTCCCTGTCAACAGCTGAGAATTAATGCAGTATCAGCTGTGCACAGATGTACGGTTTCTGATAGTTTTAATCTAAATGAAAACTCTTTTTGCCCATATTTAGCTGTATGTTTGAGAGCGTATTGAGGTATGGTCAGGGGTGGCATGTGTCCTGAGCACTATATGCATAATTTTACTTTGTTCCCCTGCTGCCTAATACGACCACACATAAGCACATCTCTCTCGGGATTTAGTTGTAACATTTTGACTAGAAATTCTAGTGGGCTACTTAATCATGATTTTTCCCCCCCTCTGTTTAATAATTGGACTAGCAACTTATTTTTAGACTTGTGCATTCAGAGGTTTTGGCTATACTTTAGATTTCTTTCATGTAATTGGCAAGAGTCCATGAGCTAGTGACTTATGGGATATACATTCCTACCAGGAGGGGCAAAGTTTCCCAAGCCTCAAAATACCTATAAATACACCCCCCACCACACCCACAATTCAGTTTTACAAACTTTGCCTCCTATGGAGGTGGTGAAGTAAGTTTGTGCTAGATTTCTTCGTTGATATGCGCTTCTCAGCATGCTGAAGCCCGGTTCCTCTCAGAGTGCAGTGAATGACAGAGACGTGAAGGGAGTATTACCTATTGAATGCAATGGTCATCCTAACGGGGATCTATTTCATAGGTTCTCTGTTATCGGTCGTAGAGATTAATCTCCTACCTCCCTTTTCAGATCGACGATATACTCTTATATACCATTACCTCTACTGATTCTCGTTTCAGTACTGGTTTGGCTATCTACTTTATGTAGATGAGTGTCTTTTGGTAAGTATGTTTTCCTTTTATTAAGACACTCTTAGCTATGGTTTGGCACTTTAAATGTAAAGTTCTAAATATGTTTGTACTTATATTTGCTATGATTCAGGTTTATCAGTATATTTCTTTTTTTACAGACTGTCAGTTTCATTTTGGGAAATGCATGTATAAAAAAAAAAAATTATTTACCTGAAATTTTTCAAATTGAATTTTTCTCTAAATTGCGGGCTGTTAGGCTCGCGGGTGCGCAAAATGCTATAATTTATTGCGTCATTTTTGGCGCTAGAATTGCGTTTGTTGACGTATTTTCGTCATTTCTGGCGTCTTGGCATTCTTTAAGAATTCCTAGAATTTTACAGTTTCTTCAGGGTGGTTTAGATAAGGGTTTGTCTGCAAGTTCCTTGAAAGGACAAATCTCTGCTCTTTCTGTTCTGTTTCACAGAAAAATTGCTAATCTACCTGACATTCATTGTTTTGTACAAGCTTTGGTTCGTATCAAGCCTGTCATTAAATCAATTTCTCCTCCTTAGAGTCTTAATTTGGTTTTGAGGGCTTTACAGGCTCCTCCGTTTGAGCCTATGCATTCTCTGGACATTAAATTACTTTCTTGGAAAGTTTTGTTCCTTTTGGCCATCTCTTCTGCTAGAACAGTTTCTGATTTATCTGCTCTTTCTTATGAATCTCCTTTTCTGATTTTTCATCAGGATAAGGCGATTTTGCGGACTTCATTTAAATTTTTACCTAAAGTTGTGATTTCCAACAACATTAGTAGAGAAATTGATGTCCCTTCGTTGTGTCTTAATCCTAAGAATTCTTTGGAAAGATATTTACATTCTTTGGATGTAGAAGCTACTAAAGATTTCAGGAAGACTTCTAGTCTATTTGTTATCTTTTCTGGTTCTAGGAAAGGTCAGAAGGCTTCTTCCATTTCTTTGGCGTCTTGGTTAAAGCTTTTTGATTCATCTTGCTTATTTGGAGTCGGGTAAATCCCCGCCTCAGAGGATTACGGCTCATTCTACTAGGTCAGTTTCTACTTCCTGGGCTTTTAAGAATGAAGCTTCTGTTGATCAGATTTGCAAAGCAGCTACTTGGTCTTCTTTGCATACTTTTACTAAATTCTACCATTTTGATGTTTTCTCTTCTTCAGAAGCAGTTTTTGGTAGAAAATTTCTTCAGGCAGCTGTTTCAGTTTGATTCTTCTGCTTATAATTTCAGTTTTTTTCATTATAAAGATTAAAACTTTGTTGATTTGGGTTGTGGATTCTTTTTTCAGCGGAATTGGCAGTGGAGTGCCACATCTTGGGTATTTGCTATCCCATAAGTCACTAGCTCATGGACTCTTGCCAATTACATGAAAGAAAACATAATTTATGTAAGGAACTTACCTGATAAATTCATTTCTTTCATATTGGCAAGAGTCCATGAGGCCCACCCTTTTTGTGGTGGTTATGATTTTTTTGTATAAAGTACAAATATTCCAATTCGTTGTTGATGCTTTCGCTCCTTTCTTATCACCCCACTTCTTGGCTATTCGTTAAACTGAATTGTGGGTGTGGTGAGGGGTGTATTTATAGGCATTTTGAGGTTTGGGAAACTTTGCCCCTCCTGGTAGGAATGTATATCCCATACGTCACTAGCTCATGGGCTCTTGCCAATATGAAAGAAATGAATTTATCAGGTAAGTTCTTACATAAATTATGTTGTTAGTGTGTTGCTATTTCACAAGTATTAATTTGGCTCCGAAAATATCTGACCGGCACAAAGGGCCTTCCGCACTTGGTCTACCACTTCATGGCTGCGCTGTTGTTGCTCTTAGACACTTGCATGTCACAATAATAGCACTTGCATGTCACAATAATAGCACTTGCACTTGACCAGGTCTATTAGGGCAGAACTTTCACAAACTGAGTTGGGGCAAAACTGACATTCTATGTCAGCGCCATGTTTAAATGTCACTGAGCTTTTAAGTGCAATCCAATTCTAATGCACCTGTTAGCATTGGGTGTGGCTGAGACACCGGCCATATTATGTACTGTATGTATAATATGTATTTGTATATGTGTGTGTATGTGACCTGAGAGTGCATCATTTTTGTTATATATACACTTTATAAACAAAATTTGCACTGTTTTGCAATCCGGGTGCACACCCCTTGAATAATAAGGCTTTTGAGTATTTTAGTATGGTGCATATAAATGAGATCCTGCACATAAGCTTCTTGTCATTGGCTCACCTGATGTGATCAGCTAGCTCCCAGTAGTGCATTGCTGCTCCTTAGCCATAGGATTCCAAGATAATGAAACAAATGTTATAACAGAAGTAAATTGGAAAGTTGTTTAAAACTGTATGTTCTGTGTGACTCATGAGAGAGAGATTTTGGATTTCATGTCTGATGACTAGGGTTAGCCGACCCTGCACCAGTCACTTGTTTGGCACAGAAAGGGTTAGCCGACCCTGCACCAGTCACTTGTTTGGCACAGAAAGGGTTAGCCGACCCTGCACCAGTCACTTGTTTGGCACAGAAAGGGTTAGCCGACCCTGCACCAGTCACTTGTTTGGCACAGAAAGGGTTAACCGACCCTGCACCAGTCACTTGTTTGGCACAGAAAGGGTTAACGTACCCTGCACCAGTCACTTGTTTGGCACAGAAAGGGTTAACGTACCCTGCACCAGTCACTTGTTTGGCACAGAAAGGGTTAACGTACCCTGCACCAGTCACTTGTTTGGCACAGAAAGGGTTAACCGACCCTGCACCAGTCACTTGTTTGGCACAGAAAGGGTTAACGTACCCTGCACCAGTCACTTGTTTGGCACAGAAAGGGTTAACAGACCCTGCACCAATCACTTGTTTGGCACAGAAAGGGTTAAAAGACCCTGCACCAGTCACTTGTTTGGCACAGAAAGGGTTAACCGACCCTGCACCAGTCACTTGTTTGGCACAGAAAGGGTTAACAGACCCTGCACCAGTCACTTGTTTGGCACAGAAAGGGTTAAAAGACCCTGCACCAGTCACTTGTTTGGCACAGAAAGGGTTAACCGACCCTGCACCAGTCACTTGTTTTGCACAGAAAGGGTTAAAAGACAATGCACCAGTCACTTGTTTGGCACAGAAAGGGTTAAGGGACCCTGCACCACTCACTTGTTTGGCACAGAAAGGGTTAACAGACCCTGCACCAGTCATTTGTTTGGCACAGAAAGGGTTAACAGACCCTGCACCAGTCACTTGTTTGGCACAGAAAGGGTTAACAGGCCCTATCCACTTTAAGCAATCTGTCACAGTCTAGCCACTCCAGGCAAGCCTGTGACTTAGTTCAGTGGGTGCAAGGGTTAACACTTTCTAGTCTGTCCTAGACTCCCCTTGTAATGCCACCCACACTAAACTATCGCTAAGCTGCCACCATAAAGATTATATTATTTGGGAAATGTTAAGGAAACCCCAAGCTAACAAGTTAAATTCCAGAATACAATTTAGCAAAAACTAATCTAAAATCACAGTATAAATGCTATCAGTCTCTTTCAGTAATGTTGTTCAAATATTAGACAAATGCAAAAACGTAATCATTGAATATTTATTGTGCGAAACATTATGCACAGTGCAGCATTGATAAAACGATGTTAACAAATAGAATTCTACACAAGCAAAAATAAAAAGGAGAAATAACAGAAACCTTATACTTTACTAGCTTTTAGTTGTCTGTGCCACTCACTCTATAGTATACAGCCTCCCATGAAGAATGAACAACTTGTATTAAACACAAAATTGTATACCTGTTTCTCTGGTATCAAATTGCTTGACTCAACCTTCTTACAGAAATATTCACTCCCTTTCTTTTTACCAGAAATATCCACTCCCCTCATTTTACAACAGGTCATAAAGTTCTGAGACTATAGGAAAAGTTGATTGCGCTATATTCTGATCTATGCTTTGGTATGCTGTAAAGGTAGTAATCTTACAAGTTTTATAATAATGTAATAAGCCACGGCAAAACTTATAATCAGTTCTACTGTATTCTATCATGTATATATGTAATATATAACTGCACCTTATTGATATATTTTTAGTACCTAGAAAATTACTTAGTATTCAAATACATTCTTTTTAAACACAATGATCTATATGGGTTACCCCTAGAGTCACAGTACCTCATCAAGTTCTGAGTCTTTGTCTGAAATGATAGAACACCGTATAACTTCTGATATTCATACACCTATATATAAGCAATTTCCCAGTAACATCATGAGAATTAGTTTGGTACCAAATATGACATGCTTGTCATGGTTTCCTCATCTAGTGTCATAACATGGTTAAAAGCGTGTCTCAAATTGTACTAGTGTTCTCTTATTGACCTTACATAGCTCTGGGGAGAGGCACTGCTTATTGTCTCTTGTGCTGACACTTTTTTGCTTGATGCAATAACATTTGGTCAAGTGGAACTGGCCTATCAAAGGGAAAACACAATAAAGCACAAACACAGCAACACATTTCTTCTTGAAAAAAACAAATGTTTTTAGCACACCAGCTAAAGAAAGTTAACCCCTTAGCCTCTAAAACATGAGGTATTCATGACAATGTCCTGTTAAGGGTATTGTGAAAAATTTAACTGTCGCATCCTAATTGACTTTTTTTTTCTTGCCCTCAGATTATGTGTATTTTGAGAATTCGTCAAGCAATCCGTACCTTATCCGCAGAATAGAGGAGCTTAACAAGGTGGGCAGTGCCTATAATATGCACGTGTATGTACTTACACAGCGTATGGAGCGCACTTGTGCACAACACTGACGTTTTTTTTTCATCTGACTGCTATTGTTTTCTTTCCATACATTTTCAGACCGCAAACGGTAACGTAGAAGCAAAAGTTGTATGTTTGTTTCGCCGCCGAGACATCTCCAGCAGCCTGAACAGTCTTGCCGACAGTAATGCACGTGAGTTTGTAGCGTGACACCGGGAATATTATTATTGTATTTTTTGTGCAGGATAGTGTTTGACCTGTTTGTGGTCATTTTTAAATCTTTTATTTAAAAGACAGAATTGAAGCAGAGGTGGGGCTATAAACGAGACAGTGACCCCCTGTCACTCAGCACATAACTATCTGTTTGTTTGCAGGGGAGTTTGAGGAGGAATCTAAGCAGCCGACTATGGGCGAATCTCCGCGGCACCAACTTAAGCACCGAGAGCTTTTTCTTTCACGCCAGTTTGAGTCCTTACCCGCAACGCACATCCGGTACGCCCAGCATTCTAGGCTTTTTCATGCACAGCTAGAAAATGTCACATAACTTAGCTCAGGGCATGACCTGTTTGTTCAAAATATTTATTTATCTTTTTCTTAAGACACAGTGAGTCCACGGATCATCATCAATTACTGTTGGGTATATCACTCCTGGCCAGCAGAAGGAGGCAAAGAGCACTACAGCAAAGCTGTTAAGTATCACTTCCCTTCCCACAAACCCCAGTCTTTCTCTTTGCCTGCGGTGCAAGGAGGAGGTGAAGTTTTTCGCTCCTCAGATTACCATCCTTCAAGATGGAAACTATACGTTCCATTCTTCCCTTGCTCCAAGAGGGTCGGTTCATGACAACCATAAACCTAAAGGATGTGTACCTTCATGTTCCCATTCACAAGGATCATAACAAGTTTCTGAGATTTACCTTCTTGGACAATCATTTTCAGTTTGTAGCTTCCGTTTGGCCTTGCCACAGCTTCCCAAATTTTCTCAAAGGTTCTGGCGGTTCTACTGGCAGTGGTCCGGTCTCAGGGCATTGCAGTGGCGCCCTATCTGGACGACATTCTGTTTCAGACGCCCTCTTTTCAACAAGCAAACTCATACTCTCTTTTCTTCGCTCCCACGGGTGGAAGGTGAATCTGGGAAAAAGTTCTCTGGTTCCAGCTAGGGTAGTGTTCTTAGGGACCATAATAGACCATAATAGATTTCCTATCAATGAAGCTTTTCTTCTTAAAAGGGAAGAGTCCACAGCTGCATTCATTACTTTTGGGAATACAGAACCTGGCCACCAGGAGGAGGCAAAGACACCCCAGCCAAAGGCTTAAATACCTCCCCCACTACCCTCATCCCCCTGTCATTCTGTGCCTTTCGTCACAGGAGGTTGGCAGAGAGGTGTCAGAAGTTTGAGAGAGTCTCTCATGGAGGGTAGTACTCTTCGCAATGGGACTGGAGTTTTAAGTAATCCTGTCAGCCTCTCAATGAGAACATGGATGAAAGATAGAGTCCGGAGATGCAGGGAGAGTTTTCCTGCGAACCCATCCCGACTCATATTAACAGCACTTTGGTAATCAGCGTTGACAAGTTTCGCTGCCTACCTTTCTTCACTCAAGTCCATGTCAAAAGCGAGGCTACTATCTGTCACACTTGAAGGGCCGTGTTCTTGTTCCACGGCATAGATTCCGGTAAGATCGTTTCATTTTATTTCGATATGTGAATGTAATGTTAACGAAACAAGGTAGGGTCCCAGTGGGACTTCTTGTATCTTAATAAGGAATCATGTTTTAATATCTCTTGAGGGCGGTTATTAAACAAGGGCGACTTTTAATCAGTTTGTTATATGGTTCTATCTGCAAATGTGTAGCTATACTTAGACTCACGGCCTTTACGGAACATAACGGCCTTCTTTTAATAACGCTATCTTTCCAGATTGCGTGCCTTTTTCGTGACTGGCACGGTGCACCTTGTGACGGGTGCGGTTACGTTTCTCACTTCCGTATGCTGACTGTGTGCGACCGAGAGAGTCTTGCTCGTGGGTTGTCTGGGTCACAGGAGGTGGTGAGTGCCCCAGCCATTAGGAGTGTTAAAGGGTACAAGTTAGTTTTTTGTCATTTTTGTAATCTCAAGATTATGGAGGATTCTGATATGCGTGACACGGATGCCTCCGATATGGAGGATGTGTCTTGTGATGAATATGAAATGGACCGGGTAATCAATGCGCATCAGTTAGGTTCCGATTGCAGTTCTAGAGTACTCTTTTCTCCTGAAGCAGGGAGCTTAGAGTGCGTTGAGCCATCCGCCTCCGAGGTTTCCATGACCATGAAGCGAGTGTCCCAGTCCATTTCCCAGCTATGCAAGCAGGTGTCTCGATGGTCTTTACCCCTTTTCCGGAGGGTGGCTTGTTTCCTCCACAGGTTACGGCACGGTTCTGCATGGCCATTGCTATGGCGCTGAATCATTTATATCTCCCAAGTGAAGTATTTCTAAGATACTGTCTGTGTTCCGTTAACCAGGGCCCGTCGAGCGTGGGATCGCCAGATTCAGTTTGGCCTTCTGGGGCCCCTATCTCAGAGCCAGGGTCTTCAGTTGATACGGCAAGGGATTATTTTGCCTTCCGTTATAGGCTGGCTCGCCTTCGTGTTCTTTTAAGACATGTTTTGGCAATGTTGGAAGATCCCAGTCCTAGTGGGCTGAGGGATCTGCGGCCTTAGAAGCTGCTTTATGTTTTTCGGTTCCAGTTCTGAGCTTGGGTGAATGGGGCTTTTGATTGGCTGGTTCCGTTGTTGTCCTCATTTACCTTGGGCGTTCAACCAATGGGTGCTGCCTTCATTTTATTTTTTGATCTGGATGGATGTGTTTAATTTGTTTTTTCTTAAACTCATGTCTGTTAGAATTTTGTTTTTCTGAACGTTCTTCTCTGGAACCGATACTTGCGGCTTAGGTCGGGTGGGCACTTTCTCGGAAGTTGCGCCCTTGTTGAATAATAGAATTATGTTTTTCAAGTTCAGTTATCGATCCTTCAGACGAATTTTCTTGGACCTTGGGCAGTTCTAGAGTGTCCTTACACCAGGCAGGTACTGGTCGGATACTTTTTTCGGCTGCTACCAGGGTTCATGTCACCCTCATGGTGCTGATTCAATCCTTCTGAATTTTGAATGTCTCCTGGCCTATTCTATGGACTCCAGGCTCGGATCCTACCGAAGTATGAGGCCTGTTTAAATACAACCCCTCTGACTGGAGGGGTATGAGTTCCATTTTAGGTTGGCTGTTCGGGCTTCTCGCCTGGGATACGGATCTGTTTTTGCAGACATCATCATAGTTCTTCAGGTCTCCGGGGACTCAGAACCGTTATTCCATTCTTGGACTGGGAGATGTGTGTGACCCATGGGGTCTGGTGTACCGAGTGATTAATAATTTGCATTTTCACTTGAGGTTCTTCCAGACGCTGATCTTTAGCCTATTTAGCATTTTATTGCGGTGGCAGAGTTTTCTTCCTTTCCGCCTTGCATGGATCATAGGGTCGGGATGCGCTGGCATATCTTTCTCTGCTCAGCTCCCTGCCTTCTGTGGGAAGCTGCAAAGCTCCAGCTGTTGCCTGCTTAAAGAAGATTTTGGAAGATAGATGCTTCAAGGATCTCTGGCTGTTGTCTCTTCCATTACCCTTGGTCTGACCATGATCTCGACAATCGGGTGTATTTCCGTCCTTGTTGCAACTTTTGCCTTGGGGCTTGTCAGTGAAGGGGCGAGGTCAGTTACGGAGAGCCGCCCTTTTGGGGTCAGGTAGTTGACCATTTATCCTCGATGCTCTGTTGGGGGCTTAGTGGGCGGTGCCTTAAGTTAGGATGGTGAGCAGGGTACAGGGTTCTCATTCGCCTTCGGGTGTTGGTTGCTCCCTTGCCTGTGTGTGTAGCACGTATTAACGCTTGCTTGCAAGATTTCTGTGCGATCCAGGTTCCCTGGGTGCTGAATCTTAGACTATTAAGGAAGTCCTTGTGTTTCTTGGGTTTGAGGCTATTGCTAGATCACCAAGTCTTAGAGGTGCATTCCTCCTTGTAGGAGACAGCTTAGGATTCCTCTGGAAGATGGAACTTCCTTTTTCGAGGACTATGACCCAGGTCCATGTCTCTCCTTGGATGGGTGTGGATGATTCGATTTCACACTAGATGTTTGTGGTCCAGCGGGCCTCTCTCTGTAGAGGCTGGGATGCTCTGAGAGATGCCTCGTTTGTGGCTTAGGTTTTAGGTCCTTCTGACGGTTCCCTACTGGTCTTCTGGCGCATTTATGCTGTTCCTGTAGATTCCAGGTATCCTCACCTGGGTTGGCGATATGGCAGAGGGGGTCTCGCCTCTAAGGTAGGATAGGTTTCCTTCGTTTTATGCCCTTCTATTCTAGAGCGGGGGTAGGGTTCTCCGGTTTCGGAGTTACCTTAGTATTGGGAGCGACCTGTGGGTCTTGCCTTGTAAGGGTCTTTTCCCTTTTTGCATTCCAGAATCCTGGAAGAGGAATTGCGATGTAGTGATTGGTTCCTCCTTTCCTGCAGCGGGAGAATGAGGGTTTGATCCCTATGGGGCTCTTGCTATATGTTGGATTCTGATATATGGATGATGAGGGTCTGAGGGCCTTCTTCCCTTGGGATGTGTTCCTTGTTTTTAGAGAAGACAGCCGTGTAGGGGGTTTCGTACCAGAGCACAATGTCTATCCTGACTCAGGGTACAATACCGGTTGTTGTAACGGTCAGCGGTCTAACCGGGGCTTTGTTCCTACGTTGACCCTTCCTTTCTCTTCCGGAAGTCTGGGATTCTTGTCTTTGGTCTTTACTAGCCTTTGGGCTGGGACCATTATCCTAGAGGGAAGATTGGGGGTCGGTTACTCTATTCAGGGTTGACCGTTTACCTTAGAGTCGGTTCTCTCCTTTGTGGGAGGTTGTGGATGTCCTTCTCTTTTTCCACTGGCATTCGGTGCTGGGAGGGGGCGCTCCTTGGAGCCGATATTCAGAGTGCTGTGAGCCCTTGGAATGTTTGCAGTTGAACCCAACTACAGCTATTGCACTTTGAGTGTGTAACCAGCTACGGCTAATTGCACTTTGACTAGGTGTTAGCAAGCTTTGAAACGCCTTTGTTGTTTGGGTTTAGCAATGGTAAATCAACTTTCTACCTGGAAGCTGGCCATTGGGAGTTCCTGTTCAGACGGTGGGTGTTCTTTTTGGAGAACTCTTTACTAGCTGCTGGGATAATTATCCCATTTTTGCTGTCTTTCAGATCTAGATCTGATATGAGGCATCGGGGAACTCATGGTTTTTCTGGAATACCTTTGGGTATGGTTCAGGGTCAGGGATATGAGGGTGTTCCTCGAGTCCTTTTTTGGGACATTTTTCTCTGTGTATGGATCTCTTTCTCTTGTTAAGTGTATCCAGTCCACGGATCATCCATTACTTATGGGATATATTCTCCTTCCCAACAGGAAGTTGCAAGAGTCTACCCACAGCAAAGCTGCTATATAGCTCCTCCCCTAACTGCCATTCCCAGTCATTCTCTTGCAAGTCTCAACATAGATAGGAGGTCGTGAGAGTCTGTGGTTTTTTTATACTTAGTTTATTTCTTCAATCAAAAGTTTGTTATTTTTAAATGGCACCGGAGTGTGCTGTTTATCTCAGGCAGTATTTGGAAGAAGAATCTGCCTGCGTTTTTTCTATGATCTTAGCAGACGTAACTAAGATCCAGTTGCTGTTCTCACACATTCTGAGGAGTAAGGTACTTCAGAGGGGGAATGGCGTGCAGGTTTTCCTGCAAATAAGGTATGTGCAGTAAAATATTTTTCTAAGGAATGGAATTGACTAAGAAAATACTGCTGATACCGAAGTAATGTAAGTACAGCCTTTAAATGCAGTGAAAGCGACTGGTACCAGGCTGATTGATAGAGATATATGCTAAGGTATGTGCAGTAATATATTTTTCTAAGGAATGGAATTGACTAAGAAAATACTGCTGATACCGAAGTAATGTAAGTAAAGCCTTAAATGCAGTGATAGTGACTGGATCAGGCTTATTAATAGACATACATACTCTTATAAGAATGTGTTTTAAAACGTTTGCTGGCATGTTTAATCGTTTTTTAACATATGTTTGGTGATAAAACTTATTGGGGCCTAATTTTTCCACATGGCTGGCTTAAATTTTGCATAGAAACAGTTATAGGGAAGGTAATCCACAGCTCAGCTGTGGCAGTTTTGTTGTGTCTGTTTAAAAAAAATGTCGTTTTTTTTTTTTATTTTTTTTTAATTTTTTATCTGTTTTTTGCATTAAGGGGTTAATCATCCATTTGCAAGTGGGTGCAATGCTCTGTTAACTTATTACATATACTGTAAAAATTTCGTTTGATTTACTGCCTTTTTTCACTGTTTTTCAAATTTTGACAAAATTTGTTTCTCTTAAAGGCACAGTAACGTTTGTTATATTTGCTTGTTAACTTGATTTAAAGTGTTTTCCAAGCTTACTAGTCTCTTTATTAGTTCTAACATGTCTAACATAGAGGAGGCTCTGTGTTTATTATGTTTAAAGCCATTGTGGAACCCCATTTTAGAATGTGTACCAGATGTACTGATTTCATGTTAAACAATAAAGATCATTTTTTGTATTTAAAAACATTATCACCAGAGGATTCTGTCGAGGGGGAAGTTATGCCGACTAACTCTCCCCACGTGTCAGACCCTTTGACTCCCGCTTTAGGGACTCACGCTCAAATGGCGCCAAGTACATCAAGGGCACCCATAGCGTTTATTTTACCAGAGGATTCTGTCGAGGGGGAAGTTATGCCGACTAACTCTCCCCACGTGTCAGACCCTTTGACTCCCGCTCCAGGGACTCACGCTCAAATGGCGCCAAGTATATCAATGGCGCCCATAGCGTTTATTTTACAAGACATGGCAAAGGTTGTGTATAATACACTGGCAGCAGTATTAGTCAGACTACCTGAAATTAAAGGAAAGCAAAACAGCTCTGGGGGTAGATACAGAGCATACAGACGCTTTAAGAACCATGTCTGATACTACCTCACAATATGCTTAGTCTGTGGGTGATATTTGTGACTCAGGGAAGATGATTTAACCTGATTCTGATATTTCTACATTTAAAATTTATGCTTGAGAACCTCCACTTGTTGCTCAGGGAGGCTTTAGCTGCTCTGAATGAATGTGTACAATCGCAGTGCCAGAGAAATTGTGTAGACTGGATAAATAATATGCAGTGCCGGTGTGTACTTATGTTTTTCCAATACCTAAAGAGGTTTACTAAAATTTTTCATAAGGAATGGGATAGACCAGGTGTGCCGTTCTCCTCCCCTCCTATTTTTTAGAAGAATGTTTTCTAATAGTTGCCACCACACGGGACTTATGGCAGACAGTTCCTAAGGTGGAGAGAAGAGTTTCTACTCTAGCTAAGCGTACCACTACCTCTGGCGAGGACTGTTGTGCTTTTTTAGATCCAATGGATAAAAAATGTTTATTCAACAAGGTTTTATCCTGCAGCCCCTTGCACGCATTGCTCCTGTCACTGCTGCTGCGGCGTTCTGGTTTGAGTCTCTTGATGAGGCTTTACAGGCTCCATTGGATGAATATATTTGACAAGCTTAGAGCACTTAAGCTAGCCAATTCCTTTGTTTTCTGATGCCTTTGTTCCTTTGACTAGACTAACGGCTAAGAATTCTGTTTTTTACTATACTGGCGCGCAGAGCGCCATGGCTTATATCATGGTCAGCTGTCGTGACTTTAATAAATAAGCTACTTAACTTCCCTTCAAGGGGCAGACCCTATTCAGGCCTAGTTTGAAGGAGATTATTACTTATATCACTGGAGGAAAAGATCATGCCCTTCCTCAGGACAGGTCCAAATCAAGGGACAAAAAAGGCCTAATTTTCGTGCCTTTCGAAAATTCAAGGCAGGTGTGGCATCAACTTCCTCTAAGGCAAAATAAGAGGGAACTTTTGCTCAGTCCAAGGCGGTCTGGAGACAACCGGACCTGGAACAAAGATAAGCAGGTCAAGGAGCCTGCTGCTGCCTCTAAAACAGCATGAGGAACGGACCCCTATCTGGTAACGGATCCTATAGGGGGCAGACTTCATTCTTCGCCCAGGCGTGGGCAAGAGATGCCCAGGATCCCTGGGCATTGGAAATTATACCCCAGAGATATCTTCTGGATTTCAAAGCTTTCCCCCCCAAAAAAGGGGAGTTTTTGCCTTTCACATTTATCTGCAAACCAGATAAAGAAAGAGACATTCTTGCATTGTGTACGTGACCCATTCAGTTCCAATAGAGGAACAGGGACACAGTTTTCCTCAAATCGGTTTGTGGTTCCCAAGGAAAGGAAACCTTCAGACCTATTTTGGATCTAAAAGATCTTAAACAAATTCTTTAGAATTCTATCATTTAAGATGGAAACTATTCGTACCATCTTAACTATGATCCAGGAGAGTCAATAGAGGACTACAATGGATTTGAAGGATGCTTATCCTCACATTACGATGCATAAAGATCACCATCGTTTTTTCAGGTTTGCCTTTCTAGACAGGCATTACCAGTTTGTAGCTCTTTCCTTTGGGTTAACTACAGCCCCTAGAATCTTTATGGAGGTTCTGGGGTCACTTTGGCGGTCCTTAGGCCGCGGGGCATAGAAGTGGCCCCTTATTTAGACGACATCCTGATACAGGCGTCAAACATCCAAGTTGCCAAGTCTCATACGGACGTAGTACTGGCATTTCTGAGATCGCATGGGTGGAAAGTGAACAAGGAAAGAGTTCTCTATCCCCAATATCAAGGGTTTCCCTCCTAGGGATTCTGATAGATTTTGTAGAAATTGACAACCTGGACTCCGTCAGGTAAATTTTAAAGTTTCTAAATTTCTGCCGTGTTCTTCATTCCATCCGCGCCCTTTGGTGGCTTAGTACATGAATGTAATCGGCTTAATGGTAGCGGCAAGGGACATAGTACCGTTTGCACGCCTACATTTCAAACCACTGCAACTATGCATGCTCAGCCAGAGGAACGGGGATTACACAGATTTGTTCTCCTGTTAAATCCGGACCAAGAAACCAGAGATTCTCTTCTCTGGTGACTATCTCGGGTCCATCTGTCCAAGGGTATGACCTTCCGCAGGTCAGATGGGACAATTGTTACAACAGATGCCAGCCTTTTAGGTTGGGATACAGTCTGGAACTCCCTGAAGGCTCAGGGATAGTGGACTCAGGAGGAGACCCTCCTTCTAATGAATATTCTGGAACTGGGAGCGATATTCCATGCTCTTCAGACTTGGCCTCAGTTAGCAACTCTGAGGTACATCATATTTCAGTCGGACAATATCACGACTGTGGCTTACATCAACCATCAAGGGGGAACAGAAGTTCCCTAGCAATGTTAGAAGTCTTAAAATAATTCACTGGACAGAGACTCACTCTTGTCTAAAAGCTATCCCTATCCCAGGTGTTGAGAACTGGGAGGCAGATTTTCTAAGTCGTCAGACTTTTCATCCGGGGGAGTGGGAATTCCCTCCGGAGGGGTTTGCACAAGATCAAGCAGGAGAGTGCTTTGGTGCTTTTGACAGCGCCTGCGTGGCCACGCAGGACCTGGTATGCAGATCTGGTGGACATGTCATCCTTTCCACCACGGTCTCTGCTTCTGAGACAGGACCTTCTACCTCAGGGTCTTTTCAACCATCTAAATATAACTAATCTGAGATGGACTGCCTGGAGACAGAACGCTTGATGTTATCAAAGCATGGCTTCTCCGAGTCAGTAATTGATACCTTAATACAGGCATAAAAGCCTGTCTCTAGGAAAATTTAACATAAGATATGGTGTAAATATCTTATTGTTATGAATCCAAGGGTTACTCATGGAGTAAAGTCTGGATTCCCAGGATATTATCTTTTCTCCAAGATGATTTTGAGAAAAGGGTTGTCAGCTAGTTCTTTAAAAGGACAGATTTCTACTCTGTCTATTCTTTTGCACAAGCGTCTGGCAGGTATTCTAGACGTTCAGGCATTTGGTCAGGCTTTGGTTAGAACCAAGCCTGTGGTTAAAAATGTTGCTCTGCCATGGAGCTTAAAGCTGGTTCTTAAGGTTCTTCAAGGAGTTCCATTTGAACCTTTTCATTCCATAGATATCAAACTTCTATCTTGGAAAGTTCCTTTTTGGTAGCTATTTCCTCGGCTCATAGAGTCTCCGAGTTATCTGCGTTGCAATGTGATTCTCCTTATCTGGTTCTCCGTACGGATAAGGTAGTCCTGTGTACCAACCTGGGTTTTTACCTAAGGTGGTATCTAACAAGAATATCACTCAAGAGATTGTTGTTCCATTCTTGTATCCTAATCCTTCTTCAAAGAAGGAACGTCTATTACACAATTTGGACGTGGTTCGTGTTTTAAAGTTTTACTTACAAGCTACTATAGATTTTCATCAAACATTCACCTTGTTTGTTGTCTATTCTGGACAGAGGAGAGGTCAAAGGACTTCAGCAACCTCTCTGTCTTTTTGGTTAAAAAGCATAATTCATTTAGCTTATGAGACTGCTGGACAGCAGCCTCCTGAAGGGATTACAACTCATTCTACTAGAGCTGTGGTTTTCACTTGGGCCTTTTTTAAATGTGGCTTCTGTTGAACAGATTACAAGACGGAGTCTTGGTCTGCGTTTCATACTTTTTCAAATTTAACAAATTTGATACCTTACTTCTTCGGAGGCTATTTTTGGGAGAAAGGGTTTTTTACAGGCAGTGGTAACTTCCGTTTAAGTACCTGCCTTGTCCCTCCCATCATCCGTGTACTTTAGCTTTGGTATTGGTATCCCATAAGTAATGGATGATCCGTGGACTGGATACATTTAACAAGAGAAAACATAATTTATGCTTACCTGATAAATTTATTTCTCTTGTAGTGTATCCAGTCCACGGCCCGCCCTGTCACTTTAAGGCAGGTAATTTTTCCATTAAACTACAGTCACCACTGCACCCTATGGTTTTCCTTTCTCTGCATGTTTTCGGTCGAATGACTGGTAATGGCAGTTAGGGGAGGAGCTATATAGCAGCTTTGCTGTGGGTGGACTCTTGCAACTTCCTGTTGGGAAGGAGAATATATCCCATAAGTAATGGATGATCCGTGGACTGGATACACTACAAGAGAAATAAATTTATCAGGTAAGCATAAATTATGTTTTTTCTTCGGCCCTTGTGTTTCTAGGGAGTTCGTCTCCCTGGGCGTTACTATTGTACGACAATTATGGGTTGTTCTATGTTCTGCAGAGTGGAATGATCGTTTGGATTTTTATTGAGATTCTGTTCCCCTTTTTGGGGGCAGATAGCGGTCCTTGTCTTGGCTGGGTACCTTCATGGGAGTCATGATCCGCAGGGCTGACTCCTCGGAGGTTGTTGGCCTTGACGAACTCTGGGACTGAGTGGTTTAGTTCGGCTTTGCCGGCGGTGTAACTAATGTGCGGTTTAACTGGTCTTCGGGTTTTCACCCGTGTCGTCTATACTTTTTGGGGTGTTGAGTAATCAGGCTGTGGTGCCTTTTGAAGGGGCCGCCTTTTGTACCCACCTGTTGTTTGCATTCAGTGTCCTCTAGCTTGGGTATTCTTTTCCCAAAAGTAATGAATGCAGCTTTGGACTCTTCCCTTTTAAGAAGAAAAACATAACTGATAATTTCATTTTCTTCTGATGGGAAGAGTCCACAGCTTTCGCCTGTGTTCTTATCTATGAGGTGACTGTAATTTTTTGTTCTTCTGGCACCTTTTTTCACCCTCATGTTTCTCCTACTGTTCCTTGTTCCCTCTGCAGAATGACTGGGGGATGAGGGAAGTGGGGGTGGTATTTAAGCCTTTGGCTGGGTTGTCTTAGCCTCCTCCTAGTGGTGAGGTTCTGTATTCCCAAAAGTAATGAATGCAGCTGTGGACTCTTCCCTTCAGAAGAAAATGAAATTATCAGGTAAGCCTAATTTGTTATTTCTGACAGAGGTCAGAAAATACAAGATTTTCCATTCTTGTTCTTAAGTCCTCTCCTCGGCCGTCAGTGGCTCAATGTATGGAGGTAATTGGTCTGATGGTAGCTTCTATGGACATCATCCCATTTCCTCGGTTCCATCTCAGAGCTCTGCAGTTACGCATGCTAAAACAATGGAACGGGTACTATGCAGATCTGTCTAAACGCATAGATATGGATCAGGCGACAAGAGACTCTCTTCCGTGGTTGTTGTCTCAGGAACACCTCTCCCAGGGAACTTGCTTTCGCAGACCTTCCTGGGTGATTGTGACTACGGATGCCAGCCTGCTGGGCTGGGGATCTGTCTGGTACTCGTTGAAGGCTCAGATTCTTTGGACTCGGGAACAGTCAGATCTCCCCATAAACTTCCTAGAGTTGACAGCGATCTTCAATGCTCTTCTGGTCTGGCTTCAGTTGGCTTTAGCCCAGTTTTTTAGGTTCCAGTCGGACAACATAACATCGGTGGCTTACATCAACTACCAGGGATTAACTCTGAGTTCCTTGGCCATGACAGAGATGGCTCGAATTATTCAGTGGGCGGAGACCCACAACTGCTGCCTATCTGCAATTCACATTCCAGGAGTGGACAATTGGGAAGCGGATTTTCTGAGCAGACAGACCTTTCATCCTGGAGAGTGGGAATTTCATCTGGAGGTGTTTTCCAGCTTCACCTTCAAATGGGAGTGGCCAGAGCTGGATCTCATGGCATCTCGGCAGAATGCCAAGCTCCCGAGGTACGGTTCTAGGTCAAGGGATCCTCAGGCCGTCTTGCTTTGGCGGTCCCTTGGAATTTCAGTCTAGCATACCAGTTTCCTCCATTCGCTCTCCTTCCTCGAGTTATTGCTTGGATCAAGCAGGAGAGGGCATCAGTGAATCTCATAGCACCGGCATTTGCCTCACAGGATCTGGTATGCAGACCTAGGGGAAATGTCATCTCGTCCACCTTGGAGGCTTCCTCTGAGGAAGGACCTTCTACTTCAGGGCCCCTTCATCCAAATCGAGTTTCTCTGAAGCTAACTGCTTGGAGATTAAACGCTTAATTTTATCTAAGCGTGGGTTTTTCCTAGTCGGTGATTGAGACCTTGATCCAGGCTTGCAAGCCGGTGACAAGAAGGATTTACTATAAAGTATGGCGTAAATATTTGTATTGGTGTTAATCCAAAGGTTTCTTTTGGAGTAGAGTCAGGATTCCTAGAATTTTATCCTTTCTCCAGGAAGGTCTGGACAAGGGTTTGTCGGCAAGTACCCTGAAGGGTCAGATCTCTGCGTTGTCTATTTTGCTGCATAAAAGTCTGGCGGACGTGCAATCTTTTTGTCAGGCCTGTGTTTAAACCTGTTACTCCTCCATGGAGTCTTAACCTTGTTCTTAAAGTTTTACAGCAGGCTCCATTTGAGCCTATGCATTCCTTAGATATTAAGCTGTTATCTTGGAAGGTTTTGTTTCTTGTTGCTATTTCTTCTGCTCGGAGAGTCTCGGAACTCTCGGAGCTACAGTGTGATTCCCCCTATCTTATCTTTCATTCTGATAAAGTGGTTCTTTGTACTAAGTTAGGTTCCTTCCTAAAGTTGTTTTGGACAGGAATATTAATCAGGAAATCGTTGTTCCTTCCTTGTCCTGATCCTCCTCCTCATAAGGAACTAAATGTTGTGCTTGCAGGCGACTAAGGCTTTTCGCCGGTCTTCTGCTCTGTTTGTTTCTCTGGGAAACGCAAGGGTCAGAAAGCTACGGCTACTTCTCTTTCGCTTTGGCTGAAGAGTTAAATTTGTTTGGCCTATGAGACTGCTGGACAGCAACCTCCTGAGAGAATCACAGCTCATTCCACAAGGGCTATTACCTCTTCCTGGGCCTTCAAATATGAAGTTTCTGTGGAACAGATTTGCAAGGCTGCAACTTGGTCTTTTTTGCCTACTTTTTCTAAATTCTATAGATGTGATACTTTTGCTTCGGCTGAGGCTTCTTTTGGGAGAAAGGTTCTTCAAGCGGTGGTGCCTTCCGTTTAGGTTACCTGTCTTGTCCCTCCCTTATCTGTGTCTTCTAGATTGGGTATTGATTCCCAACAGTAATTGATGATAATCCGTGGACTCACCGTGTTTTAAGAAAGAGAAAACAAAATGTATGTTTACCTGATAAATTTATTTTTCTTCTGTTATGTGTGATCAGTCCACGGGTCATCATTACTTCTGGGATATAACTCCTCCCCAACAGGAAATGCAAGAGGATTCACCCAGCAGAGCTGCATATAGCTCCTCCCCTCTACGTCAGTCCCAGTCATTCTCTTGCACCCAACGACTAGATAGGATGTGTGAGAGGACTATGGTGAGGTTTAGAAAAGGGTTTATCAGCTAGTTCATTAAAGGGACAGATTTCAGCTCTGTCCATCTTGTTACACAGACGTCTGTCAGAAAATCCAGACGTCCGGTCCTTTTGTCAGGCTTTAGCTAGGATCAAGCCTGTGTTTAAAGCTGTTGCTCCACCATGGAGTTTAAACTTAGTTCTTAACGTTTTACAGGGTGTTCCGTTTGAACCCCTTCATTCCATTGATATAAAAATGTTATCTTGGAAAGTTCTGTTTTTAATGGCTATTTCCTCGGCTCGAAGAGTCTCTGAGTTATCAGCCTTACATTGTGATTCCCCTTATCTGATTTTTCACTCAGACAAGGTAGTTCTGCGTACTAAACCTGGGTTCTTACCTAAGGTAGTCACTAACAGGAACATCAATCAAGAGATTGTTGTCCCATCCTTGTGTCCAAATCCTTCTTCAAAGAAGGAACGTCTTTTACACAATCTGGACGTAGTTCGTGCCCTCAAGTTCTACTTGCAGGCAACTAAAGATTTTCGCCAAACTTCTTCCTTGTTTGTCGTTTACTCTGGACAGAGGAGAGGTCAAAAAGCTTCTGCTACCTCTCTCTCTTTTTGGCTTCGTAGCATAATACGTTTAGCCTATGAGACTGCTGGACAGCAGCCTCCTGAAAGAATTACAGCTCACTCCACTAGAGCTGTGGCTTCCACTTGGGCCTTTAAGAATGAGGCCTCTGTTGAACAGATTTGCATGGCTGCAACTTGGTCTTCGCTTCATACTTTTTCCAAATTTTACAAATTTGACACTTTTGCTTCTTCGGAGGCTATTTTTGGGAGAAAGGTTCTTCAGGCAGTGGTTCCTTCTGTATAATGAGCCTGCCTATCCCTCCCGTCATCCGTGTACTTTTGCTTTGGTATTGGTATCCCAGAAGTAATGATGACCCGTGGACTGATCACACATAACAGAAGAAAACATAATTTATGCTTACCTGATAAATTCCTTTCTTCTGTTGTGTGATCAGTCCACGGCCCGCCCTGTTTTTAAGGCAGGTAAATATCTTTTAAATTATACTCCAGTCACCACTTCACCCTTGGTTACTCCTTTCTCGTTGTTTCTTGGTCGAATGACTGGGACTGACGTAGAGGGGAGGAGCTATATGCAGCTCTGCTGGGTGAATCCTCTTGCATTTCCTGTTGGGGAGGAGTTATATCCCAGAAGTAATGATGACCCGTGGACTGATCACACAACAGAAGAAAGGAATTTATCAGGTAAGCATAAATTATGTTATTTCTTGACAATGTGAGTCCACGGCCCGCCCTGTTTTTATAGACAGTTTTTGTTATCTAATCCTCAGGCACCTCTGCTCCTTGTGTTATTTCCTTTCTCTCCTTTCCCTTGGTCGAATGACTGGGGTTTGTGGGAAGGGAGGTGATACTTAACAGCTCTGCTGTGGTGCTCTTTGCCTCCTCCTGCTGGTCAGGAGTTATATTCCTAACAGTAATTGATGATTCCGTGGACTCACCGTGTCAAAAATAAATAAATTTATCAGGTAAACTTAAATTTTGTTTTTCAAAGTGTCTTACACTTATGTATTTTTTTTACTTGCAGGGGGAAGTGCAGTGTAACTCTGCTTAACGAGACTGACCTTCTGGGCCAATACTTAGAGAAGGAGGTATGTGTATAATCTGCTTGTGATGTGTTTTTTGTTAATCTTGCTGTACTCGAACCCTTAGGCTGCTCCCTGATGCTTTCTTTTCTATGGGTGCAAAGTAATTTTTATATACGCAGGGCTTATGAATACCCAAAAACTCCCCTCGCCCACCGGGCGAGTAAATGACAAAACTTATCAGCCCGCAAGAAACTTTAGTCACCCATGCGTATCTGCATGTAGTGTGTATATATCTTATGTAAAAAGGCAATATAAATAGTGTTATTGTAATCCCACAAAGCATTGCAGACAGAGGTCCCAATTTGAATGCCCTGTAAGCTGCTTAATATTTGAGACTTAATAAAATTATTATCAGGTATTTGTAGAGCGCCAACAGATTCCGCAGCGCTGTAAACATAGTCGGTGTACAGGATAGCTTTTGTAGGGGTCAAGTGGGTAGAGGGGCCTGCCGAGAGTTTCACTGTTGTAGTCGGCTCTTATGAAGCGATCTGTAAACAGCTGGGCCCATAGGTTTAAACTCTAAGGGGTTCAAGGGGAAAGCAGTGAAGTTAGGAAAGGTTAGTGTTGGTTGTATGCATCCCTGAATAGTAGAGTTTTTAGGGAGCGCTTGAAGCTGTTAAAACTAGGGGAGAGTCTTGTGGAGCGAGGCAGGGAGTTCCACAAGATGGGGGCCAGTCTGGAGAAGTCCTGTAAACGGGAATGTGAGGAAGTAACAAGAGAGGAGGAGATCCTGAGCTGATCGAAGGGGACGGGAGGGAGAGTATCTAGAGACAAGTTCTGAGATGTAGGGGGGAGCAGTGCAGTTGAGAGCTTTATATATCAGGGTGAGGATTTTATGTTTAATCCTAGAGGCAAGAGGAAGCCAGTGAAGGGATTGGCAGAGAGGTGCAGCAGATGAAGAGCGAAGAGTAAGGAAGATGAGCCTGGCAGAGGCATTCATAATGGATTGTAAAGGAGCTATGTGGCAGCTAGGTAGACCAGAGAGGACGGAGTTGCAGTAGTCGAGGCGGGAAAGGATGAGAGAGTGTCTAATTTTAGCAATGTTTTTAAGGTGGAAGCGGCAGGCTTTAGCCAAGGACTGAATGTGAGGAGTGAAGGAAAGATCTGAGTCAAGTGTGACCCCAAGATATCGGGCGTGCGGGGTAGGGGTAATGATGGAATTATCAACAGTTATAGAAATTTTGGGGGTGGAGACATTGGAAGAAGGGGGAAAAAATAAGGAGTTCAGTTTTGGAAAGATTTAGCTTAAGGTAGTGAGAGGACATCCAAGATGAGATATGAGAGACAATTAGTGACACGGGTTAGTAAGGAAGGAGGTAGGTCTGGTGCGGAGAGGTAGATTTGGGTGTCATCGGCATACAAATGGTATTGAAACCCATGGGACTTTATTAAGGAACCTAGTGACGACGTGTAGTTTGAAAAGAGAAGGGGACCAAGGACAGAGCCTTTGAAGTACCCCAACATAAAGTGGTTAAGGGGGCAGAGGATGCTCCGGAGAAGGCTACACTAAATGTATGGTTAGTCAGATAGGAAGAGAATCACGAGAGAGCTGTGTCACAGATGCCCAAGGATTGGACGGTTTGGAGCAGAAGAGGGTGGTCAACAGTGTCAAAGGCTGCAGACAGGTCAAGGAGGATAAGCAGAGAGAAGTGGCCTTTGGATTTTGCTCTAAGTAGGTCATTGGTAACCTTGACAATTGCTGTCTCTGTAGAGTGATGGGAGCGAAATCCAGATTGCAGTTGGTCAAGAAGAGAGTTTAGTGTAAGGGAATGGGATAGACGTGCGTAAACTAGCTTTTCGAGGAGCTTTGAGGCAAGAGGGAGTAGGGAAATAGGGCGGTAATTGGAAGGGGAGGTTGGATCGAGAGAAAGTTTTTTGAGGATAGTTGTGACCAGTGCATGTTTTAGAGATGAGGGAAATATACCAGTGCTGAGGGAGAGGTTGAAAATGTGTGTGAGTATGGGGGTGAGGGTAGAAGAGAGAGAGGGGAGTAGCTGTGAGGGGATGGGGTCGAGGGGACAGGTAGTGAGATGGGGAGAGGACAGTATAAGGGCAGAAACTTCATCCTCATTGACAGGGGCAAAAGAGCTGCATTTTTGGATATTTGGGTTTTGGGTGATCGTGAGCTTTTGAGGGGGTGGGAGATTGGAAGTATGTTGAGAGCTGATTTCACTTCTGATGGAGTCAATTTTGTTGTTGAAGTGGCTTGCAAAATCTTGAGCTGAGAGAGAGGTTGTGTTAGGAGGTGTGGGGGTGGGCGGAGAAGAGTGTTGAACGTGGAGAACAGACGTTTAGGAGTAGAGATAAGATTAGAAAAATATTGTTGCTTATAAAGTTTAAGGGCAGAATAGTAGGAGTTCAGGAAGAACTTGTAGTGAAGAAAGTCAGCTGAACTCCGAGATTTCCTCCAGTGTCGCTCAGCAGTACGGGAGCATCTTCGTAGGTATCGTGTCAGAGGGGTATGCCAGGGCTGAAGATGAGTGTGTGGTTTCTGAGCTAAGATTGGATTGGCCAGAGTGTCAATGACCGATGTAAGGGTGGAATTATACTGGCAGATTGGTCAGGGCAGGAAAAGGAGGTGATGGATGAGAGGAGAGGTTTGAGAGAGCTAGCGAGCTGATGCAGATCTAGTGACTTAGTGCTGCTGTGAAGTTTGGTGTGAGGGGTAGAGGGAGGGAAGTGATGTTGCAAGTTAGGAGACGATGGTCAGAGAGAGGAAAAGGGGAGTTTGTTAAATTTGAAAGAGTGCATCGATAGGTGAAAATCAGATCAAGGGAATGACCATCTTTGTGAGTGGGAGAGTCAGTCCATTGTGACAGGCCGAAAGAGGAAGTCAGTTGAAGAAGTAGTTTTGGAGAGGAGGCAGTGGGATTGTCAAGAGGGATGTTAAAGAGGCTTTAACTTTAGAAAATATTTCTCTTGTTAGGTGTATCCAGTCCACAGATCATCCATTACTTGTGGGATATTCTCCTTCCCAACAGGAAGTTGCAAGAGGATCACCCACAGCAGAGCTGCTATATAGATCCTCCCCTAACTGCAATATCCAGTCATTCTCTTGCAAGCTCTCAACATAACTGGAGGTAGTTAGAGGAATGTGGTAAAATATAGTTAGTTTTTTCTTCAATCAAAAGTTTGTTTTTAAATGGTACCGGAGTGTACTATTTTATCTCAGGCAGCATTTAGAAGAAGAATCTGCCTGCGTTTTTCTATGATCTTAGCAGAAGTAACTAAGATCCACTGCCGTTCTCACATATGTCTGAGGAGTGAGGTAACTTCAGAGGGAGAATGGCGTGCAGGGTATCCTGCAATAAGGTATGTGCAGTTAAGTTTTTCTAGGTATGGAATTTGCTAGAAAATGCTGCTGATACCAGATTAATGTAAGTTAAAGCCTAAATACATTGATTTAATAGCAACTAGTATCAGGCTTGCTATCAGAGGTATATACTCTGATTAATGTGCAATATAAAACGTTTGCTGGCATGTTTAATCATTTTTATATATGCTTTGGTGATAAAACTTATTGGGGCCTAGTTTTTTCCACATGGCTGGCTTTATTTTTGCCTAGACAGTTTCCTGAGGCTTTCCACTGTTTATAGTATAAAAGTTACAGTTGGTGCAGTTAAAATTACAAACTGTGACATTCAGCTTCCCTCAGCAGTCCCCTGCATGCTATAGGACATCTCTGAAGGGCTCAAAAGGCTTCAAAAGTAGGAGCTGTGGCAGTTGTTATGACTGTTTAAAAAACATATTTTCTCCAACATAGGTGTGTCCGGTCCACGGCGTCATCCTTACTTGTGGGATATTCTCTTCCCCAACAGGAAATGGCAAAGAGTCCCAGCAAAGCTGGTCACATGATCCCTCCTAGGCTCCGCCCACCCCAGTCATTCTCTTTGCCGTTGCACAGGCAACATCTCCACGGAGATGGTTAAGAGTTTTTTGGTGTTTAAATGTAGTTTTTATTCTTCAATCAAGTGTTTGTTATTTTAAAATAGTGCTGGTATGTACTATTTACTCTGAAACAGAAAAGGATGAAGATTTCTGTTTGTGAGAGGAAGATGATTTTAGCAGACAGTAACTAAAATCGATTGCTGTTTCCACACAGGACTGTTGAGATGAAGTAACTTCAGTTGGGGGAAACAGTTGGCAGACTTTTCTGCTTAAGGTATGACTGGCCATATTTCTAACAAGACTATGTAATGCTGGAAGGCTGTCATTTCCCCTTATGGGGACCGGTAAGCCATTTTCTTAGTTAAATAAAAGAATAAAGGGCTTCATAAGGGCTTAAAAAACTGGTAGACATTTTTCTGGGCTAAAACGATTGCTTTGCTAGGCATATTTTGCAGATTCTAACTATTAATGGTTATTATAATCTTGGGGATTGTTTAGAAAAACGGCAGGCACTGTGTTGGACACCTTTTTCAGATGGGGGCCTTTTCTAGTTATAGACAGAGCCTCATTTTCGCGCCACTAATGCGCAGTTGTTTTTGGAGAGCAAGGCATGCAGATGCATGTGTGAGGAGCTAAGAATCACTGAAAAAGCTTATAGAAGGCATCATTTGGTATCGTATTCCCCTCTGGGCTTGGTTGGGTCTCAGCAAAGCATATAGCTGGGACTGTATAGGGGTTAAATGTAAAAACAGCTCCGGTTCCGTTAATTTAAGGGTTAAAGCTCTGAAATTTGGTGTGCAATACTTTTAATGCTTTAAGACACTGTGGTGAAATTTTGGTGAATTTTGAACAATTCCTTCATACTTTTTCACATATTCAGTAATAAAGTGTTTTCAGTTTGAAATTTAAAGTGACAGTAACGGTTTTATTTTAAAACGTTTTTTTGTGCTTTGTTGACAAGTTTAAGCCTGTTTAACATGTCTGTACCATCAGATAAGCTATGTTCTATATGTATGAAAGCCAAGGTGTCTCCCCATTTAAATTTATGTGATAATTGTGCCATAGTGTCCAAACAAAGTAGGGACAGCAATGCCACAGATAATGATATTGCCCAAGATGATTCCTCAGATGAGGAGAGTAAACATGATACTACATCATCCCCTTCTGTGTCTACACCAGTTTTGCCCACACAAGAGGCCCCTAGTACATCTAGTGCGCCAATTCTTATTACCATGCAACAATTAACGGCTGTAATGGATAACTCTATAGCAAACATTTTATCCAAAATGCCTACTTATCAGAGAAAGCGCAATTGTTCTGTTTTAAACACTGTAGAGCAAGAGGACGCTGATAACTGTTCTGACATACCCTCACACCAATCTGAAGGGGCCATGAGGGAGGTTTTGTCTGAGGGAGAAATTTCAGATTCAGGAAAAATTTCTCAACAAGCTGAACCTGATGTTGTGACATTTAAATTTAAATTAGAACATCTCCGCGCACTGCTTAAGGAGGTATTATCTACTCTGGATGATTGTGACAATTTGGTCATTCCAGAGAAATTATGTAAGATGGACAAGTTCCTAGAGGTTCCGGTGCCCCCCAACGCTTTTCCTATACCCAAGCGGGTGGCGGACATAGTAAATAAAGAGTGGGAAAGGCCCGGCATACCTTTTGTTCCCCCCCCTATATTTAAGAAATTATTTCCTATAGTCGACCCCAGAAAGGACTTATGGCAGACAGTCCCCAAGGTCGAGGGGGCGGTTTCTACTCTAAACAAACGCACTACTATTCCTATCGAAGATAGTTGTGCTTTCAAAGATCCTATGGATAAAAAATTAGAGGGTTTGCTTAAAAAGATTTTTGTTCAGCAAGGTTACCTTCTACAACCAATTTCATGCATTGTTCCTGTCACTATGGCAGCGTGTTTCTGGTTCGAGGAACTAGAAAAGTCGCTCAATAAAGAATCTTCGTATGAGGAGGTTATGGACAGAGTTCAAGCACTTAAATTGGCTAACTCTTTTATTTTAGATGCCGCTTTGCAATTAGCTAGATTAGCGGCGAAAAATTCAGGGTTTGCTATCGTGGCGCGCAGAGCGCTTTGGCTAAAGTCTTGGTCAGCGGATGTGTCTTCCAAGACGAAATTGCTTAACATCCCTTTCAAGGGTAAAACATTATTTGGACCTGATTTGAAAGAGATTATTTCAGACATCACTGGGGGAAAGGGCCACGCCCTCCCACAGGATAGGTCTTTTAAGGCTAAAAATAAGCCTAATTTTCGTCCCTTTCGCAGAAACGGACCAGCCTCTAATTCTACATCCTCTAAGCAAGAGGGTAATACTTCACAACCCAAACCAGCCTGGAGACCAATGCAAGGCTGGAACAAGGGTAAGCAGGCCAAGAAGCCTACCACTGCTACCAAAACAGCATGAAGGGATGGCCCCCGATCCGGGACCGGATCTGGTGGGGGGCAGACTTTCTCTCTTTGCTCAGGCTTGGGCAAGAGATGTTCAGGATCCTTGGGCGCTAGAAATAGTTTCTCAAGGTTATCTCCTGGAATTCAAGGAACTACCCCCAAGGGGAAGGTTCCACAGGTCTCAATTATCTTCAAACCAAATAAAGACAGGCATTCTTACATTGTGTAGAAGACCTGTTAAAGATGGGAGTGATTCATCCAGTTCCAATAAGAGAACAAGGGATGGGTTTTTATTCCAACCTGTTCATAGTTCCCAAAAAAGAGGGAACATTCAGACCAATTTTGGATCTCAAGATCCTAAACAAATTTCTCAAGGTTCCATCGTTCAAAATGGAAAGTATTCGAACGATCCTACCTACTATCCAGGAAAATCAATTTATGACTACCGTGGATTTAAAGGATGCGTACCTACATATTCCTATCATCAGTTCCTAAGGTTCGCTTTTCTGGACAAGCATTACCAGTTTGTGGCACTTCCATTCGGATTAGCCACTGCTCCAAGGATTTTCACAAAGGTACTAGGGTCCCTTCTAGCGGTTCTAAGACCAAGGGGCATTGCAGTAGTACCTTACTTGGACGACATCCTGATTCAAGCGTCGTCTCTGTCAAAAGCAAAGGCTCATACGGACATCGTCCTAGCCTTTCTCAGATCTCACGGATGGAAGGTGAACAAAGAAAAAAGTTCTCTGTCCACGTCAACAAGAGTTCCCTTCTTGGGAACAATAATAGATTCCTTAGAAATGAGGATTTTTCTGACAGAGGTCAGAAAATCAAAAATTCTAAGCTCTTGTCAAGTACTTCATTCTGTTCTTCGTCCTTCCATATCGCAGTGCATGGAAGTAATAGGATTGATGGTTGCAGCAATGGACATAGTTCCTTTTGCACAAATTCATCTAAGACCATTACAACTGTGCATGCTCAGACAGTGGAATGGGGATTATACAGACTTGTCTCCGACGATTCAAGTAGATCAAAAGACCAGAGATTCACTCCGTTGGTGGCTGACCCTGGACAATCTGTCACAGGGAATGAGCTTCCGCAGACCAGAGTGGGTCATTGTCACGACCGACGCCAGTCTGGTGGGCTGGGGCGTGGTCTGGGAACCCCTGAAAGCTCAGGGTCTATGGTCTCGGGAAGAATCTCTTCTCCCGATAAACATTCTGGAACTGAGAGCGATATTCAATGCTCTCAAAGCTTGGCCTCAACTAGCAAAGGCCAAATTCATAAGGTTTCAATCAGACAACATGACGACTGTTGCATATATCAATCATCAGGGGGGAACAAGGAGTTCCCTGGCGATGGAAGAAGTGACCAAAATAATTCAATGGGCGGAGGATCACTCCTGCCACTTGTCTGCAATCCACATCCCAGGAGTGGAAAATTGGGAAGCGGATTTTCTGAGTCGTCAGACATTCCATCCGGGGGAGTGGGAACTCCATCCGGAAATCTTTGCCCAAATAACTCAATTATGGGGCATTCCAGACATGGATATGATGGCGTCTCGTCAGAACTTCAAGGTTCCTTGCTACGGGTCCAGATCCAGGGATCCCAAGGCGACTCTAGTAGACGTACTAGTAGCACCTTGGACCTTCAACCTAGCTTATGTATTCCCACCGTTTCCTCTCATTCCCAGGCTGGTAGCCAGGATCAATCAGGAGAGGGCTTCGGTGATCTTGATAGCTCCTGCGTGGCCACGCAGGACTTGGTATGCAGACCTGGTGAATATGTCATCGGCTCCACCATGGAAGCTACCTTTGAGACAGGACCTTCTTGTTCAAGGTCCATTCGAACATCCGAATCTGGTTTCCCTCCAACTGACGGCTTGGAGATTGAACGCTTGATTTTATCAAAGCGTGGGTTTTCAGATTCTGTAATAGATACTCTGATTCAGGCTAGAAAGCCTGTAACTTGAAAAATTTACCATAAAATATGGAAAAAATATATCTGTTGGTGTGAATCTAAAGGATTCCCATGGAACAAGATAAAAATTCCTAAGATTCTATCCTTTCTACAAGAAGGTTTGGAGAAAGGATTATCTGCAAGTTCTCTGAAGGGACAGATCTCTGCTTTATCTGTTTTACTTCACAAAAGGCTGGCAGCTGTGCCAGATGTTCAGGCATTTGTTCAGGCTCTGGTTAGAATCAAGCCTGTTTACAGACCTTTGACTCCTCCCTGGAGTCTAAATCTAGTTCTTTCAGTTCTTCAAGGGGTTCCGTTTGAACCCTTACATTCCGTAGATATTAAGTTATTATCTTGGAAAGTTTTGTTTTTGGTTGCAATTTCTTCTGCTAGAAGAGTTTCAGAGTTATCTGCTCTGCAGTGTTCTCCGCCCTATCTGGTGTTCCATGCAGATAAGGTGGTTTTGCGTACTAAGCCTGGTTTTCTTCCGAAAGTTGTTTCCAACAAAAATATTAACCAGGAGATAGTTGTACCTTCTTTGTGTCCGAATCCAGTTTCAAAGAAGGAACGTTTGTTACACAATTTGGACGTAGTCCGTGCTCTAAAATTCTATTTAGAGGCTACTAAAGATTTCAGGCAAACATCTTCCTTGTTTGTTGTTTATTCTGGTAAAAGGAGAGGTCAAAAAGCGACTTCTACCTCTCTTTCCTTTTGGCTTAAAAGCATTATCCGATTGGCTTATGAGACTGCCGGGCGGCAGCCTCCTGAAAGAATCACAGCTCACTCCACTAGGGCTGTGGCTTCCACATGGGCCTTCAAGAACGAGGCTTCTGTTGACCAGATATGTAAGGCAGCGACTTGGTCTTCACTGCACACTTTTGCCAAATTTTACAAATTTGATACTTTTGCTTCTTCGGAGGCTTTTTTTGGGAGAAAGGTTTTGCAAACTGTGGTGCCTTCCGTTTAGGTGACCTGATTTGCTCCCTCCCTTCATCCGTGTCCTAAAGCTTTGGTATTGGTTCCCACAAGTAAGGATGACGCCGTGGACCGGACACACCTATGTTGGAGAAAACAGAATTTATGCTTACCTGATAAATTACTTTCTCCAACGGTGTGTCTGGTCCACGGCCCGCCCTGGTTTTTTTAATCAGGTCTGATGAATTATTTTCTCTAACTACAGTCACCACGGTATCATATGGTTTCTCCTATGTATATTTCCTCCTGTCAGTCGGTCGAATGACTGGGGTGGGCGGAGCCTAGGAGGGATCATGTGACCAGCTTTGCTGGGACTCTTTGCCATTTCCTGTTGGGGAAGAGAATATCCCACAAGTAAGGATGACGCCGTGGACCGGACACACCGTTGGAGAAAGTAATTTATCAGGTAAGCATAAATTCTGTTTTTCGTTTTGTTAATCTGTTTTTTTGTATTAAGGGGTTAATCATCCATTTGCAAGTGGGTGCAATGCTCTGCTAACTTGTTACATACACTGTAAAAATTTCGTTAGTTTAACTGCCTTTTTTCACTGTTATTTCAAATTTTGGCAAAATTTGTTTCTCTTAAAGGCACAGTAGCGTTTTTTTTTTATATTGCTTGTTAACTTGATTTAAAGTGTTTTCCAAGCTTGCTAGTCTCATTGCTAGTCTGTATAAACATGTCTGACATAGAGGAAACTCCTTGTTCATTATGTTTAAAAGCCATGGTGGAACCCCATAGGAGAATGTGTACTAAATGTATTGATTTCACTTTAAACAATAAAGATCAGCTGTTATCTTTAAAAGAATTATCACCAGAGGATTCTGACGAGGGGGAAGTTATGCCGACTAACTCTCCCCACGTGTCGGACCCTTTGACTCCCGCTCAAGGGACTCACGCTAAAATGGCGCCAAGTACATCAAAGACGCCCATAGCGATTACTTTGCAGGACATGGCGGCAATCATGGATAATACCCTGTCAGCGGTATTAGCCAGACTGCCTGAATTCAGAGGAAAGCGCGATAGCTCTGGGGTTAGACGTAATACAGAGCGCGCAGATGTTTTAAGGCCCATGTCTGATACTGCGTCACAATATGCAGAAGCTGAAGAAGAGCTTCAGTCTGTGGGTGACGTCTCTGACTCGGGGAAACCTGATTCAGATATGTCTACTTTTAAATTTAAGCTTGAGAACCTCCGGGTGTTGCTTGGAGAGGTTTTAGCTGCTCTGAATGACTGTGACACAATTGCAGTGCCAGAGAAATTGTGTAGACGGGATAAATACTACGCGGTGCCGGTGTGTACTGACGTTTTTCCAATACCTAAAAGGTTTACAGAAATTATTACTAAGGAGTGGGACAGACCCGGTGTGCCGTTTTCCCCCCCTCCTATTTTTAGAAAAATGTTTCCAATAGACGCCACCACACGGGACTTATGGCAGATGGTCCCTAAGGTGGAGGGAGCAGTTTCTACTTTAGCAAAGCGTACCACTATCCCTGTCGAGGACAGTTGTGCTTTTTCATATCCAATGGATAAAAAATTAGGTTACCTTAAGAAAATGTTTATTCAACAAGGTTTTATCCTGCAGCCCCTTGCATGCATTGCTCCTGTCACTGCTGCTGCGGCGTTCTGGTTTGAGTCTCTGGAAGAGGCCTTTCAGATAGCTACTCCATTGACTGAAATACTTGACAAGCTTAGAACACTTAAGCTAGCTAATTCTTTTGTTTCTGATGCCATAGTTCATTTGACTAAACTAACGGCTAAGAATTCTGGATTCGCCATCCAGGCGCATAGGGCGCTATGGCTTAAATCTTGGTCAGCTGACGTGACTTCAAAGTCTAAATTACTTAACATTCCCTTCAAGGGGCAGACCCTATTCGGGCCTGGTTTGAAGGAAATTATTGCTGACATTACTGGAGGTAAGGGTCATACCCTTCCTCAGGACAGGGCCAAATCAAGGGCCAAACAGTCTAATTTTCGTGCCTTTCAAAGCTTCAAGGCAGGTGCAGCATCAACTTCCTCTGCTACAAAACAAGAGGGAACTTTTGCGCAATCAAAGCCGGCCTGGAAATCTAACCAGGCCTGGACAAAGGCAAACAGGCCAGAAAGCCTGCTGCTGCCTCGAAGACAGCATGAAGGAACGGCCCCCTATCCGGCAACGGATCTAGTAGGGGGCAGACTTTCTCTCTACGCCCAGGCGTGGGCAAGAGATGTTCAGGAACCCTGGGCGTTGGAGATCATATCTCAGGGATATCTTCTGGACTTCAAAGCTTCCCCCCCACAAGGGAGATTTCACCTTTCGAGATTATCTGTAAACCAGATAAAGAAAGAGGCATTCTTACGCTGTGTGCAAGACCTCCTAATAATGGGAGTGATCCATCCAGTTCCACAGATGGAACAAGGACAGGGATTTTATTCAAATCTGTGGTTCCCAAAAAAGAGGGAACCTTCAGACCAATTTTGGATCTAAAGATCTTAAACAAATTCCTCAGAGTTCCATCGTTCAAAATGGAAACTATTCGGACAATCCTACATATGATCCAGGAGGGTCAGTACATGACCACAATGGATTTGAAGGATGCTTACCTTCACATACCGATTCACAAAGATCATCGGTTCCTAAGGTTTGCCTTTCTAGACAGGCATTACCAGTTTGTGGCTCTTCCCTTCGGGTTAGCTACAGCCCCAAGAATTTTTACAAAGGTTCTGGGGTCTCTTCTGGTGGTCCTAAGACCACGGGGCATAGCAGTGGCCCCTTATCTAGACGACATCCTGATACAGGCGTCAAACTTCCAAATTGCCAAATCTCATACTGACATAGTGTTGGCATTTCTGAGGTCGCATGGGTGGAAAGTGAACGAGGGAAAGAGTTCTCTATCACCCCTCACAAGGGTTTCCTTCCTAGGAACTCTGATAGATTCTGTAGAAATGAAAATGTACCTCACGGAGTCCAGGTTATCAAAGCTTCTAAATTCCTGCCGTGTTCTTCACTACATTCCGCGCCCTTCGGTGGCTCAGTGCATGGAAGTGATCGGCTTAATGGTAGCGGCGATGGACATAGTGCCATTTGCGCGCCTACATCTCAGACCGCTGCAATTATGCATGCTCAGTCAGTGGAATGGGGATTACACAGATTTGTCCCCTCTGCTAAATCTGGATCAAGAGACCAGAGATTCTCTTCTCTGGTGGCTATCTCGGGTCCATCTGTCCAAAGGTATGACCTTTCGCAGGCCAGATTGGACAATTGTAACAACAGATGCCAGCCTTCTAGGTTGGGGTGCAGTCTGGAATTCCCTGAAGGCTCAGGGATCGTGGACTCAGGAGGAGAAACTCCTCCCAATAAATATTCTGGAGTTAAGAGCAATAATTCAATGCTCTTCTAGCTTGGCCTCAGTTAGCAACCCTGAGGTTCATCAGATTTCAGTCGGACAACATCACGACTGTGGCTTACATCAACCATCAAGGGGGGACCAGGAGCTCCCTCGCGATGTTAGAAGTCTCCAAGATAATTCGCTGGACAGAGACTCACTCTTGCCATCTATCAGCGATCCATATCCCAGGTGTAGAGAACTGGGAGGCGGATTTTCTAAGTCGTCAGACTTTTCATCAGGGGGAGTGGGAACTCCATCCGGAGGTGTTTGCTCAATTGGTTCATCGTTGGGGCACACCAGAATTGGATCTCATGGCGTCTCGCCAGAACGCCAAGCTTCCTTGTTACGGATCCAGGTCCAGGGACCCAGAAGCGACGCTGATAGATGCTCTAGCAGCACCGTGGTTCTTCAACCTGGCTTATGTGTTTCCACCGTTTCCTCTGCTCCCTCGACTGATTGCCAAAATCAAACAGGAGAGAGCATCGGTGATCTTGATCGCGCCTGCGTGGCCACGCAGGACCTGGTATGCAGACCTGGTGGACATGTCATCCTTTCCACCTTGGCCTCTGCCTCTGAGACAAGACCTTCTACTACAAGGTCCTTTCAATCATCCAAATCTAATTTCTCTGAGACTGACTGCCTGGAGATTGAACGCTTGATTTTATCAAGGCGTGGCTTCTCCGAGTCAGTCATTGATACCTTAATACAGGCACGAAAGCCTGTAACCAGGAAAATTTACCATAAGATATGGCGCAAATATCTTCATTAGTGTCAATCCAAGAATTACTCATGGAGTAAGGTTAGGATTCCTAGGATATTGTCCTTTCTCCAAGAGGGTTTGGATAAAGGATTATCAGCTAGTTCTTTAAAGGGACAGATTTCTGCTCTGTCTATTCTTTTGCACAAGCGTCTGGCAGAAGTTCCAGACGTCCAGGCATTTTGTCAGGCTTTGGTTAGAATTAAGCCTGTGTTTAAACCTGTTGCTCCTCCATGGAGCTTAAACTTGGTTCTTAAGGTTCTTCAAGGAGTTCCGTTTGAACCCCTTCATTCCATTGATATCAAACTTTTATCTTGGAAAGTTCTGTTTTTGATGGCTATTTCCTCGGCTCGTAGAGTCTCTGAGTTATCAGCTTTTCAATGTGATTCTCCTTATCTGATTTTCCATACAGATAAAGTAGTTCTGCGTACAAAACCTGGGTTTTTACCTAAGGTAGTTTCCAACAAGAATATCAATCAAGAGATTGTTGTTCCATCATTGTGTCCTAATCCTTCTTCAAAGAAGGAACGTCTTTTACATAATTTAAAGTTTTACTTACAAGCGACTAAAGATTTTCGTCAAACATCTTCCCTGTTTGTTGTTTACTCTGGACAGAGGAGAGGTCAAAAGGCTTCGGCAACCTCTTTCTTTTTGGCTTCGGAGCGTAATATGCTTAGCCTATGAGACTGCTGGACAGCAGCCCCCTGAAAGGATTACAGCTCATTCTACTAGAGCTGTGGCTTCCACCTGGGCCTTTAAAAATGAGGCTTCTGTTGAACAGATTTGCAAAGCGGCGACTTGGTCTTCGCTTCATACCTTTTCAAAATTTTACAAATTTGATACTTTTGCTTCTTCGGAGGCTATTTTTGGGAGAAAGATTCTGCAGGCAGTGGTCCCTTCCGTTTAAGTACCTGCCTTGTCCCTCCCTTCATCCGTGTACTTTAGCTTTGGTATTGGTATCCCACAAGTAATGGATGATCCGTTTTACTGGATACACCTAACAAGAGAAAACATAATTTATGCTTACCTGATAAATTTATTTCTCTTGTGGTGTATCCAGTCCACGGCCTGCCCTGTCCTTTTAAGGCAGGTCTATATTTTAAACTACAGTCACCACTGCACCCTATGGTTTCTCCTTTCTCGGCTAGTTTCGGTCGAATGACTGGATATGGCAGTTAGGGGAGGAGCTATATAGCAGCTCTGCTGTGGGTGATCCTCTTGCAACTTCCTGTTGGGAAGGAGAATATCCCACAAGTAATGGATGATCCGTGGACTGGATACACCACAAGAGAAATAAATTTATCAGGTAAGCATAAATTATGTTTTTTCTATCACTAGGTAGAAAAAAACAGGGATATTATCTTTGTAATACTGAATGTACGTCTTGACTTTTCCCCCCCCTAAGGAAAAAAAGATATAATTTAGCTTTTTTTTTTTTCTTCTTCAGCATATGTGGGGGGTTATGATTGACTAAGTATATTTAATGCTGCCACCCTTCAACCTATAGTGCTGTGAGCGGTACTGCATTTAGCTGGACAATGAACAGTGACATAACGAGCATGTTAAAAACACTTTTCTCCCTTTCTTCCCGGCTGCCTATCAACTACTAGCGCGACTGTCAGTGCCGCGCTAGCAGATTTGACTGGGTGCATGGTGATGGTATGTTCTCTACTAATTGAATTGGTAAAGTCAGTTTTTGGAGCATTAATAGCATCCAGAAAAATTGTGCACTGCTCTATATTGTTATGGTAGGCAGCTTGCTCGTGTACATTGTGCTGAAGTTCTGCAGAGGACCCTGGAGTACGTCAGCATAATGTACGTGAGCAAGCTGCCTACCATAACTATATAGTCACTTTAACCCATACTTCATTCATACACAGAGAAGAGACACTCACCGCTCTATATAGTTATGGTAGGCAGCTTGATCGCGTACATTGTGCTGAAGTACTGCAGAGGACCCTGGTCAGCATAATGTACGTGAGCAAGCTGCCTACCATAACTATATAGTCACTTTACCCATACTTCATTCATACACACAGAAACACTCACCGCTCTAGCAGGATGTCTTCCCGAGCAGGCAACCTTAGGGGTGGGAAGTAGCAACTGACGAGGAAGAGACCAAGAGCCATGGAGATAAGGGGAGGTCTTTGAATGCATTTAACAGAACCTCCCCTTTCTACCCTCATTTCCCGTGTGTGCGCAGATGTGAAAGGCAATTTGACATTTTTTATTATTGCTTCTTATATCCCACTTAAAATGTTAGATCGCCGCTCGGGCTGGTAACTTAAAAAGTTTACTTACCCGCAAGAAATTTAGGCCGCCATTGGCGACCGGACCAGTCTATTCATATGCCCTGTATACGCGTAGTGTATATATCTACAAATATGCACCCCATGTAAAAAGCTCAGCTTACATACGGATGCCATTTGTTTCACTGTCATCATTTTAACAACAAAATCTCCATTGTTTGGCTCGATAAACTACACATTATCTATATGTAGCAGGGTTAGGCTTGTGAATACCCCTTTGATTATAATGTCTGTTGATATAAACCATAGTGGATTATAGTGCCTCTCTGATGCTGTGTGTTCTATACCGAGTCTTACAGTTCCCTGTATTTCTCTCTCACAGTCTGTGTTATGTTTTTATAAACAGTAGCGGATTATAGTATCTCTCATGCGCTATCTTCTATACCGAGTCTTACAGTTCCCTGTATTTCTCACAGTCTGTGTTATGTTTTTATAAACAGTAGCGGATTATAGTATCTCTCATGCGCTATCTTCTATACCGAGTCTTACAGCTCCCTGTATTTCTCTCTCACAGTCTGTGTGTTATGTTTTTATAAACAGTAGCGGATTATAGTATCTCTCATGCGCTATCTTCTATACCGAGTCTTACAGTTCCCTGTATTTCTCTCTCACAGTCTGTGTTATGTTTTTATAAACAGTAGCGGATTATAGTATCTCTCATGCGCTATCTTCTATACCGAGTCTTACAGTTCCCTGTATTTCTCTCTCACAGTCTGTGTGTTATGTTTTTATAAACAGTAGCGGATTATAGTATCTCTCATGCGCTATCTTCTATACCGAGTCTTACAGCTCCCTGTATTTCTCTCTCACAGTCTGTGTGTTATGTTTTTATAAACAGTAGCGGATTATAGTATCTCTCATGCGCTATCTTCTATACCGAGTCTTACAGTTCCCTGTATTTCTCTCTCACAGTCTGTGTGTTATGTTTTTATAAACAGTAGCGGATTATAGTATCTCTCATGCGCTATCTTCTATACCGAGTCTTACAGTTCCCTGTATTTCTCTCTCACAGTCTGTGTGTTATGTTTTTATAAACAGTAGCGGATTATAGTATCTCTCATGCGCTATCTTCTATACCGAGTCTTACAGCTCCCTGTATTTCTCTCTCACAGTCTGTGTGTTATGTTTTTATAAACAGTAGCGGATTATAGTATCTCTCATGCGCTATCTTCTATACCGAGTCTTACAGCTCCCTGTATTTCTCTCTCACAGTCTGTGTTATGTTTTTATAAACAGTAGCGGATTATAGTATCTCTCATGCGCTATCTTCTATACCGAGTCTTACAGTTCCCTGTATTTCTCTCTCACAGTCTGTGTGTTATGTTTTTATAAACAGTAGCGGATTATAGTATCTCTCATGCGCTATCTTCTATACCGAGTCTTACAGTTCCCTGTATTTCTCTCTCACAGTCTGTGTTATGTTTTTATAAACAGTAGCGGATTATAGTATCTCTCATGCGCTATCTTCTATACCGAGTCTTACAGTTCCCTGTATTTCTCTCTCACAGTCTGTGTGTTATGTTTTTATAAACAGTAGCGGATTATAGTATCTCTCATGCGCTATCTTCTATACCGAGTCTTACAGTTCCCTGTATTTCTCTCTCACAGTCTGTGTTATGTTTTTATAAACAGTAGCGGATTATAGTATCTCTCATGCGCTATCTTCTATACCGAGTCTTACAGTTCCCTGTATTTCTCACAGTCTGTGTTATGTTTTTATAAACAGTAGCGGATTATAGTATCTCTCATGCGCTATCTTCTATACCGAGTCTTACAGCTCCCTGTATTTCTCTCTCACAGTCTGTGTGTTATGTTTTTATAAACAGTAGCGGATTATAGTATCTCTCATGCGCTATCTTCTATACCGAGTCTTACAGTTCCCTGTATTTCTCTCTCACAGTCTGTGTTATGTTTTTATAAACAGTAGCGGATTATAGTATCTCTCATGCGCTATCTTCTATACCGAGTCTTACAGTTCCCTGTATTTCTCTCTCACAGTCTGTGTGTTATGTTTTTATAAACAGTAGCGGATTATAGTATCTCTCATGCGCTATCTTCTATACCGAGTCTTACAGTTCCCTGTATTTCTCTCTCACAGTCTGTGTGTTATGTTTTTATAAACAGTAGCGGATTATAGTATCTCTCATGCGCTATCTTCTATACCGAGTCTTACAGTTCCCTGTATTTCTCACAGTCTGTGTGTTATGTTTTTATAAACAGTAGCGGATTATAGTATCTCTCATGCGCTATCTTCTATACCGAGTCTTACAGTTCCCTGTGTTACTCTCTCACAGTCTGTGTGTTATGTTTTTATAAACAGTAGCGGATTATAGTATCTCTCATGCGCTATCTTCTATACCGAGTCTTACAGTTCCCTGTATTTCTCACAGTCTGTGTGTTATGTTTTTATAAACAGCGGATTATAGTATCTCTCATGCGCTATCTTCTATACCGAGTCTTACAGTTCCCTGTATTTCTCTCTCACAGTCTGTGTTATGTTTTTATAAACAGTAGCGGATTATAGTATCTCTCATGCGCTATCTTCTATACCGAGTCTTACAGCTCCCTGTATTTCTCTCTCACAGTCTGTGTTATGTTTTTATAAACAGTAGCGGATTATAGTATCTCTCATGCGCTATCTTCTATACCGAGTCTTACAGTTCCCTGTATTTCTCTCTCACAGTCTGTGTGTTATGTTTTTATAAACAGTAGCGGATTATAGTATCTCTCATGCGCTATCTTCTATACCGAGTCTTACAGTTCCCTGTATTTCTCACAGTCTGTGTGTTATGTTTTTATAAACAGTAGCGGATTATAGTATCTCTCATGCACTATCTTCTATACCGAGTCTTACAGTTCCCTGTATTTCTCTCTCACAGTCTGTGTTATGTTTTTATAAACAGTAGCGGATTATAGTATCTCTCATGCGCTATCTTCTATACCGAGTCTTACAGTTCCCTGTATTTCTCTCTCACAGTCTGTGTGTTATGTTTTTATAAACAGTAGCGGATTATAGTATCTCTCATGCGCTATCTTCTATACCGAGTCTTACAGTTCCCTGTATTTCTCTCTCACAGTCTGTGTTATGTTTTTATAAACAGTAGCGGATTATAGTATCTCTCATGCGCTATCTTCTATACCGAGTCTTACAGTTCCCTGTATTTCTCTCTCACAGTCTGTGTGTTATGTTTCTTCTGTTATGTGTGATCAGTCCACGGGTCATCATTACTTCTGGGATATAACTCCTCCCCAACAGGAAATGCAAGAGGATTCACCCAGCAGAGCTGCATATAGCTCCTCCCCTCTACGTCAGTCCCAGTCATTCTCTTGCACCCAACGACTAGATAGGATGTGTGAGAGGACTATGGTGATTATACTTAGTTTTTATGACTTCAATCAAAAGTTTGTTATTTTACAATAGCACCGGAGCGTGTTATTACTTCTCTGGCAGAGTTTGAGGAAGAATCTGCCAGAGTTTTTTACTATGATTTTAACCGGAGTTGTTAAGATCATATTGCTGTTCTCGGCCATCTGAGGGAGGTAAAGGCTTCAGATCAGGGGACAGCGGGCAGATGAATCTGCATTGAGGTATGTAGCAGTTTTTATTTTCTGAATGGAATTGATGAGAAAATCCTGCCATACCGTTAAAATGACATGTATGTATACACTTCAGTATTCTGGGGATGGTATTTCACCGGAACTACTCTGTTAAAGGTCACTAATCCTTTTAATAACTATTTATCATGTTAAACGTTTTTGCTGGAATGTAGAATCGTTTTACATTGCTGAGGTACTGTGTGAATAAATATTAATGGGCATTATTTTCCACTTGGCAGCCTTTTTTTTTGCTTTTATTTGTGACAGTTTCGTTTCTCTTCACTACTGTGTGGGAGAGGGAGGGGCCGTTTTTGGCGCTCTTTGCTACGCATCAAAAAAAAAAAAAAAAAAATTCCAGTCAATTACTTTTATATTTCCTGCATGATCCGGTTCATCTGACAGATCTCAGGGGTCTTCAAACTTCTTTGAAGGGAGGTAAATTCTCTCAGCAGAGCTGTGAGAATTCTTATAGTGACTGTGAATAAAAACGTTGCTTTGTATTTTTTATGTCAAATTTAATTATTGTTATTTTACTGATGGGAACAAACCTTTGCTAAAAGTTGTGTTGTTTTAAAGTTTGATGCTATAACTGTTTTTCAGTTCATTATTTCAACTGTCATTTAATCGTTTAGTACCTCTTTGAGGCACAGTACGTTTTTGCTAAAAAAGATTATAACCAAGTTGTAAGTTTTTTTGCTAGTGTGTTAAACATGTCTGACTCAGAGGAAGATATCTGTGTCATTTGTTCCAATGCCAAGGTGGAGCCCAATAGAAATTTATGTACTAACTGTATTGATGCTACTTTAAATAAAAGTCAATCTGTACAATGTGAACAAATTTCACCAAACAGCGAGGGGAGAGTTATGCCGACTAACTCGCCTCACGCGGCAGTACCTGCATCTCCCGCCCGGGAGGTGCGTGATATTATGGCGCCTAGTACATCTGGGCGGCCATTACAGATAACATTACAAGATATGGCTACTGTTATGACTGAAGTTTTGTCTAAATTACCAGAACTAAGAGGCAAGCGTGATCACTCTGGGGTGAGAACAGAGTGCGCTGACAATACTAGGGCCATGTCTGATACTGCGTCACAGCTCGCAGAGCATGAGGACGGAGAGCTTCATTCTGTGGGTGACGGTTCTGATCCAAACAGATTGGATTCAGATATTTCAAATTTTAAATTTAAATTGGAAAACCTCCGTGTATTACTAGGGGAGGTCTTAGCAGCTCTTAATGATTGTAACACCGTTGCAATACCAGAGAAACTGTGTAGGTTGGATAAATACTTTGCGGTACCGGCGAGTACTGACGTTTTTCCTATACCTAAGAGACTAACTGAAATTGTTACTAAGGAGTGGGATAGACCCGGTGTGCCGTTCTCACCCCCTCCAATATTTAGAAAGATGTTTCCAATAGACGCCACCACTCGGGACTTATGGCAAACGGTCCCTAAGGTGGAGGGAGCAGTTTCTACTTTAGCTAAGCGTACCACTATCCCGGTGGAGGATAGCTGTGCTTTTTCAGATCCAATGGATAAAAAATTAGAGGGTTACCTTAAGAAAATGTTTGTTCAACAAGGTTTTATATTGCAACCCCTTGCATGTATCGCGCCGATTACGGCTGCGGCAGCATTTTGGATTGAGTCTCTGGAAGAGAACCTTAGTTCATCTACGCTAGACGACATTACGGACAGGCTTAGAGTCCTTAAACTAGCTAATTCTTTCATTTCGGAGGCCGTAGTTCATTTAACCAAACTTACGGCTAAGAACTCAGGATTCGCCATACAGGCACGTAGGGCACTGTGGCTAAAATCCTGGTCAGCCGATGTTACTTCTAAGTCCAAATTACTTAATATACCTTTCAAGGGGCAGTCTTTATTTGGGCCCGGTTTGAAAGAAATTATCGCTGACATTACAGGAGGTAAGGGCCACGCCCTACCTCAAGACAAAGCCAAAGCTAAGGCTAGACAGTCTAGTTTTCGTCCCTTTCGGAATTTCAAAACAGGAGCAGCGTCAACCTCCACTGCACCAAAACAGGAGGGGGCTGTTGCTCGTTACAGGCAAGGCTGGAAGCCTAACCAGTCCTGGAACAAGAGCAAGCAGGCCAGGAAACCTGCTGCTGCCCCAAAGACAGCATGAATCGAGAGCCCCCGATCCGGGACCGGATCTAGTGGGGGGCAGACTTTCTCTCTTCGCCCAGGCCTGGGCAAGAGATGTTCAGGATCCCTGGGCGCTAGAGATCATATCTCAGGGATACCTTCTAGACTTCAAATTATCTCCCCCAAGAGGGAGATTTCATCTGTCAAGGTTGTCAACAAACCAGATAAAGAAAGAGGCGTTTCTACGCTGTGTACAAGACCTGTTATTAATGGGAGTGATCCATCCGGTTCCACGGTCGGAACAAGGACAAGGGTTCTACTCAAACCTGTTTGTGGTTCCCAAAAAAGAGGGAACTTTCAGGCCAATCTTAGATTTAAAGATTCTAAACAAATTCCTAAGAGTTCCATCCTTCAAAATGGAAACTATTCGGACAATCTTACCCATGATCCAAAAGGGTCAGTACATGACCACAGTGGATTTAAAAGATGCTTACCTTCACATACCGATCCACAAAGATCATCACCGGTATCTAAGGTTTGCCTTCTTAGACAGGCACTACCAGTTTGTAGCTCTTCCATTCGGATTGGCTACGGCTCCAAGAATCTTCACAAAGGTTCTGGGTGCCCTTCTGGCGGTACTAAGACCGCGAGGGATTTCGGTAGCTCCGTACCTAGACGACATTCTAATACAAGCTTCAAGCTTTCAGACTGCCAAATCTCATACAGAGTTAGTTCTGGCATTTCTAAGGTCGCATGGATGGAAAGTGAACGAAAAGAAGAGTTCTCTTTTTCCTCTCACAAGAGTTCCATTCTTGGGGACTCTTATAGATTCTGTAGAAATGAAGATTTACCTGACAGAAGACAGGTTGACAAAGCTTCAAAATGCATGCCGTGTCCTTCATTCCATTCAACACCCGTCAGTAGCTCAATGCATGGAGGTGATCGGCTTAATGGTAGCGGCAATGGACATAGTACCTTTTGCACGCCTACACCTCAGACCGCTGCAATTGTGCATGCTAAGTCAGTGGAATGGGGATTACTCAGATTTGTCCCCTACTCTGAATCTGAATCAAGAGACCAGAAATTCTCTTCTATGGTGGCTTTATCGGCCACACCTGTCCAGGGGGATGCCATTCAGCAGGCCAGACTGGACAATTGTAACAACAGACGCCAGCCTACTAGGTTGGGGCGCTGTCTGGAATTCTCTGAAGGCTCAGGGACTATGGAATCAGGAGGAGAGTCTCCTTCCAATAAACATTCTGGAATTGAGAGCAGTTCTCAATGCCCTTCTGGCTTGGCCCCAATTAACAACTCGGGGGTTCATCAGGTTTCAGTCGGACAACATCACGACTGTAGCTTACATCAACCATCAGGGAGGGACAAGAAGCTCCCTAGCAATGATGGAAGTATCAAAGATAATTCGCTGGGCAGAGTCTCACTCTTGCCACCTGTCAGCAATCCACATCCCGGGAGTGGAGAACTGGGAGGCGGATTTCTTGAGTCGCCAGACTTTTCATCCGGGGGAGTGGGAACTTCATCCGGAGGTCTTTGCCCAAATACTTCGACGTTGGGGCAAACCAGAGATAGATCTCATGGCGTCTCGCCAGAACGCCAAACTTCCTCACTACGGGTCCAGATCCAGGGATCCGGGAGCGGTTCTGATAGATGCTTTGACAGCACCTTGGAACTTCGGGATGGCTTATGTGTTTCCACCCTTCCCGCTGCTTCCTCGATTGATTGCCAAAATCAAACAGGAGAGAGCATCAGTGATTCTAATAGCGCCTGCATGGCCACGCAGGACTTGGTATGCAGATCTAGTGGACATGTCATCCTGTCCGCCTTGGTCTCTACCTCTAAGACAGGACCTTCTGATACAGGGTCCATTCAAACATCAAAATCTAACTTCTCTGAAGCTGACTGCTTGGAAATTGAACGCTTGATTTTATCAAAACGTGGTTTTTCTGAGTCGGTTATTGATACCCTGATACAGGCTAGGAAGCCTGTCACCAGAAGGATTTACCATAAAATATGGCGTAAATACCTATACTGGTGCGAATCCAAAGGTTACTCCTGGAGTAAGGTTAGGATCGCTAGGATTTTGTCTTTTCTACAAGAAGGTTTAGAAAAGGGTTTATCAGCTAGTTCATTAAAGGGACAGATTTCAGCTCTGTCCATCTTGTTACACAGGCGTCTGTCAGAAAATCCAGACGTCCAGGCCTTTTGTCAGGCTTTAGCTAGGATCAAGCCTGTGTTTAAAGCTGTTGCTCCGCCATGGAGTTTAAACTTAGTTCTTAACGTTTTACAAGGTGTTCCGTTTGAACCCCTTCATTCCATTGATATAAAATTGTTATCTTGGAAAGTTCTGTTTTTAATGGCTATTTCCTCGGCTCGAAGAGTCTCTGAGTTATCAGCCTTACATTGTGATTCTCCTTATCTGATTTTTCACTCAGACAAGGTAGTTCTGCGTACTAAACCTGGGTTCTTACCTAAGGTAGTCACTAACAGGAATATCAATCAAGAGATTGTTGTTCCATCCTTGTGTCCAAATCCTTCTTCAAAGAAGGAACGTCTTCTACACAATCTGGATGTAGTTCGTGCCCTCAAGTTCTACTTGCAGGCAACTAAAGATTTTCGCCAAACTTCTTCCCTGTTTGTCGTTTATTCTGGACAGAGGAGAGGTCAAAAAGCTTCTGCTACCTCTCTCTCTTTTTGGCTTCGTAGCATAATACGTTTAGCCTATGAGACTGCTGGACAGCAGCCTCCTGAGAGAATCACAGCCCACTCCACTAGAGCTGTGGCTTCCACCTGGGCCTTTAAGAATGAGGCCTCTGTTGAACAGATTTGCAAGGCTGCAACTTGGTCTTCACTTCATACTTTTTCCAAATTTTACAAATTTGACACTTTTGCTTCTTCGGAGGCTATTTTTGGGAGAAAGGTTCTTCAGGCAGTGGTTCCTTCTGTATAATGAGCCTGCCTATCCCTCCCGTCATCCGTGTACTTTTGCTTTGGTATTGGTATCCCAGAAGTAATGATGACCCGTGGACTGATCACACATAACAGAAGAAAACATAATTTATGCTTACCTGATAAATTCCTTTCTTCTGTTGTGTGATCAGTCCACGGCCCGCCCTGTTTTAAGGCAGGTAAATATTTTTTTTAAATTATACTCCAGTCACCACTTCACCCTTGGTTACTCCTTTCTCGTTGATTCTTGGTCGAATGACTGGGACTGACGTAGAGGGGAGGAGCTATATGCAGCTCTGCTGGGTGAATCCTCTTGCATTTCCTGTTGGGGAGGAGTTATATCCCAGAAGTAATGATGACCCGTGGACTGATCACACAACAGAAGAAAGGAATTTATCAGGTAAGCATAAATTATGTTTTTCTCCAACATAGGTGTGTCCGGTCCACGGCGTCATCCTTACTTGTGGGATATTCTCTTCCCCAACAGGAAATGGCAAAGAGCCCAGCAAAGCTGGTCACATGATCCCTCCTAGGCTCCGCCTTCCCCAGTCATTTTCTTTGCCGTTGTACAGGCAACATCTCCACGGAGATGGCTTAGAGTTTTTTAGTGTTTAACTGTAGTTTTTATTATTCAATCAAGAGTTTGTTATTTTAAAATAGTGCTGGTATGTACTATTTACTCTGAAACAGAAAAGAGATGAAGATTTCTGTTTGTAAGAGGAAAATGATTTTAGCAACCGTTACTAAAATCGATGGCTGTTTCCACACAGGACTGTTGAGAGGAATTAACTTCAGTTGGGGGAACAGTGAGCAGACTTTTGCTGCTTGAGGTATGACACATTCTAACAAGACGATGTAATGCTGGAAGCTGTCATTTTCCCTATGGGATCCGGTAAGCCATTTTTATTACAGAAAGAAAAAAAGGGCTTCACAAGGGCTTTTTAAGACTGTAGACATTTTCTGGGCTAAATCGATTTATATATAAACATATTTTATACTCCATAGCCTTGAGGAATTATTTTAATCTTGGGAATTATGTAAAATAACCGGCAGGCACTGTATTGGACACCTTACTCTCTAGGGGCTTTCCCTAATCATAGGCAGAGTCTCATTTTCGCGCCTCTATTGCGCACTTGTTTTTGAGAAGCATGACATGCAGATGCATGTGTGAGGAGCTCTGATACATAGAAAAGACTTTCTGAAGGCGTCATTTGGTATCGTATTCCCCTTTGGGCTTGGTTGGGTCTCAGCAAAGCAGATACCAGGGACTGTAAAGGGGTTAAATATAAAAACGGCTCCGTTTCCGTTATTTTAAGGGTTAAAGCTTCCAAATTTGGTGTGCAATACTTTTAAGGCTTTAAGACACTGTGGTGAAATTTTGGTGAATTTTGAACAATTCCTTCATACTTTTTCGCAATTGCAGTAATAAAGTGTGTTCAGTTTAAAATTTAAAGTGACAGTAACGGTTTATTTTAAAACGTTTTTTGTACTTTGTTATCAAGTTTTTGCCTGTTTAACATGTCTGAACTACCAGATAGACTGTGTTCTGAATGTGGGGAAGCCAAGGTTCCTTCTCATTTAAATAGATGTGATTTATGTGACACAAAATTTAGAGAAAATGATGCCCAAGATGATTCCTCAAGTGAGGGGAGTAAGCATGGTACTGCATCATCCCCTCCTTCGTCTACACCAGTCTTGCCCACACAGGAGGCCCCTAGTACATCTAGCGCGCCAATACTCCTTACTATGCAACAACTAACGGCTGTAATGGATAATTCTATCAAAAACATTTTAGCCAAAATGCCCACTTATCAGCGAAAGCGCGACTGCTCTGTTTTAGAAAATACTGAAGAGCATGAGGACGCTGATGATATTGGTTCTGAAGGGCCCCTACACCAGTCTGAGGGGGCCAGGGAGGTTTTGTCTGAGGGAGAAATTTCAGATTCAGGGAAAATTTCTCAACAAGCTGAACCTGATGTGATTACATTTAAATTTAAATTGGAACATCTCCGCGCTCTGCTTAAGGAGGTGTTATCTACTCTGGATGATTGTGAGAATTTGGTCATTCCAGAGAAACTATGTAAAATGGACAAGTTCCTAGAGGTCCCGGGGCCCCCCGAAGCTTTTCCTATACCCAAGCGGGTGGCGGACATTGTAAATAAAGAATGGGAAAGGCCCGGTATACCTTTCGTCCCTCCCCCCATATTTAAAAAATTGTTTCCTATGGTCGACCCCAGAAAGGACTTATGGCAGACAGTCCCCAAGGTCGAGGGGGCGGTTTCTACTCTAAACAAACGCACCACTATACCCATAGAAGATAGTTGTGCTTTCAAAGATCCTATGGATAAAAAATTAGAAGGTTTGCTTAAAAAGATGTTTGTTCAGCAAGGTTACCTTCTGCAACCAATTTCATGCATTGTTCCTGTCACTACAGCAGCGTGTTTCTGGTTCGATGAGCTAGAAAAGGCGCTCAATAATAATTCTACTTCTTATGAGGAGATTATGGACAGAATTCATGCTCTCAAATTGGCTAATTCTTTCACCCTAGACGCCACTTTGCAATTGGCTAGGTTAGCGGCGAAAAATTCTGGTTTTGCTATTGTGGCGCGCAGAGCGCTTTGGTTAAAATCTTGGTCAGCGGATGCGTCTTCCAAGAACAAATTGCTTAACATTCCTTTCAAGGGGAAAACGCTGTTTGGCCCTGACTTGAAAGAGATTATCTCTGATATCACTGGGGGCAAGGGCCACGCCCTTCCCCAGGATAGGTCTTTCAAGGCCAAAAATAAACCTAATTTTCGTCCCTTTCGCAGAAACGGACCAGCCCCAAGTGCTACGTCCTCTAAGCAAGAGGGTAATACTTCTCAAGCCAAGCCAGCCTGGAGACCAATGCAAGGCTGGAACAAAGGAAAGCAGGCCAAGAAACCTGCCACTGCTACCAAGACAGCATGAGATGTTGGCCCCCGATCCGGGACCGGATCTGGTGGGGGGCAGACTCTCTCTCTTCGCTCAGGCTTGGGCAAGAGATGTTCTGGATCCTTGGGCACTAGAAATAGTCTCCCAAGGTTATCTTCTGGAATTCAAGGAGCCTCCCCCAAGGGGGAGGTTCCACAGGTCACAATTGTCTTCAGACCACATAAAAAAACAGGCATTCTTACATTGTGTAGAAGACCTGTTAAAAATGGGAGTGATTCATCCTGTTCCATTAGGAGAACAAGGGATGGGGTTCTACTCCAATCTGTTCGTAGTTCCCAAAAAAGAGGGAACATTCAGACCAATCTAAGATCTCAAGATCCTAAACAAGTTTCTCAAGGTTCCATCGTTCAAAATGGAAACCATTCGAACAATTCTTCCTTCCATCCAGGAAGGTCAATTCATGACCACGGTGGATTTAAAGGATGCGTATCTACATATTCCTATCCACAAGGAACATCATCGGTTCCTAAGGTTCGCATTCCTGGACAAGCATTACCAGTTTGTGGCACTTCCGTTCGGATTAGCCACTGCTCCAAGGATTTTCACAAAGGTACTAGGGTCCCTTCTAGCGGTGCTAAGACCAAGGGGCATTGCAGTAGTACCTTACTTGGACGACATTCTGATTCAAGCGTCGTCCCTTCCTCAAGCAAAGGCTCACACGGACATTGTCCTGGCCTTTCTCAGATCTCACGGATGGAAAGTGAACGTAGAAAAAAGTTCTCTATCTCCGTCAACAAGGGTTCCCTTCTTGGGAACAATAATAGACTCCTTAGAAATGAGGATTTTTCTGACAGAGGCCAGAAAATCAAAACTTCTAAACTCTTGTCAAATACTTCATTCTGTTCCTCTTCCTTCCATAGCGCAGTGCATGGAAGTAATAGGTTTGATGGTAGCGGCAATGGACATAGTTCCTTTTGCGCGAATTCATCTAAGACCATTACAACTGTGCATGCTCAGTCAGTGGAATGGGGACTATACAGACTTGTCTCCGACGATACAAGTAGATCAGAGGACCAGAGATTCACTCCGTTGGTGGCTGTCCCTGGACAACCTGTCACAGGGGATGAGCTTCCGCAGACCAGAGTGGGTCATTGTCACGACCGACGCCAGTCTGGTGGGCTGGGGCGCGGTCTGGGGACCCCTGAAAGCTCAGGGTCTTTGGTCTCGGGAAGAATCTCTTCTCCCGATAAATATTCTGGAACTGAGAGCGATATTCAATGCTCCCAAGGCTTGGCCTCAGCTAGCAAAGGCCAAGTTCATACGGTTTCAATCAGACAACATGACGACTGTTGCGTACATCAACCATCAGGAGCTACAATTCAGGGTAGAGCAACCGCGTGAAAAAGACAGGTACTCCAATGAACTGTTATCTATTTGCACTTTACACATGCCTGTGAAAAAGACGCGGCGAGGGTAAGCTCCCCTTGACTCCTGATGACCTCACGCTACTATGTACATTTAGACACGAAGGGGTAAGACTGTATCCACTTGGTCTGTGCATCTTTAAGGACATGCACTATACTGCGGATTACAATTATATATCACCTATACATGCAAAGTGACGAACATTTGCCTATTTTTGTATACTGGTGCACCAGTCCCCTGCACGGCCCATCTGACATTTTTTATGCATCTTCTATATCCCTGTATGTATGTGATTGTATGTTTGGATGTATGCACTTATTTAATGTAACTTTATTAAATTTATTTGTATTTCAAGAATTCGCCCTAGTCTTTTACTCATTATATACAGCTGTGCTCTCTTTTGCCTAGACTTTTAGTTACCTGTATTTTAGGTTTCTACTCTCTTATTTACGTTGTTAGATATGAGGAACAAGGAGTTCCCTGGCGATGGAAGAAGTGACCAAAATCATTCAATGGGCGGAGACTCACTCCTGCCACTTGTCTGCAATCCACATCCCAGGAGTGGAAAATTGGGAAGCGGATTTTCTGAGTCGTCAGACATTTCATCCGGGGGAGTGGGAACTCCATCCGGAAATCTTTGCCCAAATTACTCAATTGTGGGGCATTCCAGACATGGATCTGATGGCCTCTCGTCAGAACTTCAAGGTTCCTTGCTACGGGTCCAGATCCAGGGATCCCAAGGCGACTCTAGTAGATGCACTAGTAGCACCTTGGACCTTCAAACTAGCTTATGTATTCCCGCCGTTTCCTCTCATCCCCAGGCTGGTAGCCAGGATCAATCAGGAGAGGGCATCGGTGATCTTGATAGCTCCTGCGTGGCCACGCAGGACTTGGTATGCAGACCTGGTGAATATGTCATCGGCTCCACCATGGAAGCTACCTTTGAGACGGGACCTTCTTGTTCAAGGTCCGTTCGAACATCCGAATCTGGTCTCACTCCAACTGACTGCTTGGAGATTGAACGCTTGATCTTATCAAAGCGAGGGTTCTCAGATTCTGTCATTGATACTCTTGTTCAGGCCAGAAAGCCTGTAACTAGAAAAATTTACCACAAAATATGGAAAAAATATATCTGTTGGTGTGAATCTAAAGGATTCCCTTGGGACAAGGTAAAAATTCCTAAGATTCTATCCTTTCTTCAAGAAGGTTTGGAGAAAGGATTATCTGCAAGTTCCCTGAAGGGACAGATTTCTGCCTTGTCTGTGTTACTTCACAAAAAGCTGGCAGCTGTGCCAGATGTTCAAGCCTTTGTTCAGGCTCTGGTTAGAATCAAGCCTGTTTACAAACCTTTGACTCCTCCTTGGAGTCTCAATTTAGTTCTTTCAGTTCTTCAGGGGGTTCCGTTTGAACCCTTACATTCCGTTGATATTAAGTTATTATCTTGGAAAGTTTTGTTTTTGGTTGCAATTTCTTCTGCTAGAAGAGTTTCAGAATTATCTGCTCTGCAGTGTTCTCCTCCTTATCTGGTGTTCCATGCAGATAAGGTGGTTTTACGTACTAAACCTGGTTTTCTTCCGAAAGTTGTTTCTAACAAAAACATTAACCAGGAGATAGTCGTGCCTTCTTTGTGTCCGAATCCAGTTTCAAAGAAGGAACGTTTGTTGCACAATTTGGATGTTGTTCGTGCTCTAAAATTCTATTTAGATGCTACAAAGGATTTTAGACAAACATCTTCCTTGTTTGTTGTTTATTCTGGTAAAAGGAGAGGTCAAAAAGCAACTTCTACCTCTCTCTCTTTTTGGATTAAAAGCATCATCAGATTGGCTTATGAGACTGCCGGACGGCAGCCTCCTGAAAGAATCACAGCTCATTCCACTAGGGCTGTGGCTTCCACATGGGCCTTCAAGAACGAGGCTTCTGTTGATCAGATATGTAGGGCAGCGACTTGGTCTTCACTGCACACTTTTACTAAATTTTACAAGTTTGATACTTTTGCTTCTTCTGAGGCTATTTTTGGGAGAAAGGTTTTGCAAGCCGTGGTGCCTTCCATCTAGGTGACCTGATTTGCTCCCTCCCTTCATCCGTGTCCTAAAGCTTTGGTATTGGTTCCCACAAGTAAGGATGACGCCATGGACCGGACACACCTATGTTGGAGAAAACAGAATTTATGTTTACCTGATAAATTACTTTCTCCAACGGTGTGTCCGGTCCACGGCCCGCCCTGGTTTTTTAATCAGGTCTGATAATTTATTTTCTTTAACTACAGTCACCACGGTATCATATGGTTTCTCCTATGCAAATATTCCTCCTTTACGTCGGTCGAATGACTGGGGAAGGCGGAGCCTAGGAGGGATCATGTGACCAGCTTTGCTGGGCTCTTTGCCATTTCCTGTTGGGGAAGAGAATATCCCACAAGTAAGGATGACGCCGTGGACCGGACACACCGTTGGAGAAAGTAATTTATCAGGTAAACATAAATTCTGTTTTTATAAACAGTAGCGGATTATAGTATCTCTCATGCGCTATCTTCTATACCGAGTCTTACAGCTCCCTGTATTTCTCTCTCACAGTCTGTGTTATGTTTTTATAAACAGTAGCGGATTATAGTATCTCTCATGCTTTGTCTCTTGTACCGAGTCTCAATTATGTGTATTATTGCCTGATAGTCTGGGTTTTTCTGTCATTTAGGGGTTGAGATTATATTCTAGTTGAAAATTGTTTCATAGTGTTTTTTGGCTGCAGAAATAGGTAGATTTT